>NC_054498.1:30030414-30357914 GCF_017639515.1 Carcharodon carcharias
CACCAGTATGGACCCATTGTGTGTAATATAGTCACCAGTATGGACCCATTGTGTGTAATATAGTCACCAGTATGGACCCATTGTGTGTAATATAGTCACCAGTATGGACCCATTGTGTGTAATATAGTCACCAGTATGGACCCATTGTGTGTAATATAGTCACCAGTATGGACCCATTGTGTGTAATATAGTCACCAGTATGGACCCATTGTGTGTAATATAGTCACCAGTATGGACCCATTGTGTGTAATATAGTCACCAGTATGGACCCATTGTGTGTAATATAGTCACCAGTATGGACCCATTGTGTGTAATATAGTCACCAGTATGGACCCATTGTGTGTAATATAGTCACCAGTATGGACCCATTGTGTGTAATATAGTCACCAGTATGGACCCATTGTGTGTAATATAGTCACCAGTATGGACCCATTGTGTGTAATATAGTCACCAGTATGGACCCATTGTGTGTAATATAGTCACCAGTATGGACCCATTGTGTGTAATATAGTCACCAGTATGGACCCATTGTGTGTAATATAGTCACCAGTATGGACCCATTGTGTGTAATATAGTCACCAGTATGGACCCATTGTGTGTAATATAGTCACCAGTATGGACCCATTGTGTGTAATATAGTCACCAGTATGGACCCATTGTGTGTAATATAGTCACCAGTATGGACCCATTGTGTGTAATATAGTCACCAGTATGGACCCATTGTGTGTAATATAGTCACCAGTATGGACCCATTGTGTGTAATATAGTCACCAGTATGGACCCATTGTGTGTAATATAGTCACCAGTATGGACCCATTGTGTGTAATATAGTCACCAGTATGGACCCATTGTGTGTAATATAGTCACCAGTATGGACCCATTGTGTGTAATATAGTCACCAGTATGGACCCATTGTGTGTAATATAGTCACCAGTATGGACCCATTGTGTGTAATATAGTCACCAGTATGGACCCATTGTGTGTAATATAGTCACCAGTATGGACCCATTGTGTGTAATATAGTCACCAGTATGGACCCATTGTGTGTAATATAGTCACCAGTATGGACCCATTGTGTGTAATATAGTCACCAGTATGGACCCATTGTGTGTAATATAGTCACCAGTATGGACCCATTGTGTGTAATATAGTCACCAGTATGGACCCATTGTGTGTAATATAGTCACCAGTATGGACCCATTGTGTGTAATATAGTCACCAGTATGGACCCATTGTGTGTAATATAGTCACCAGTATGGACCCATTGTGTGTAATATAGTCACCAGTATGGACCCATTGTGTGTAATATAGTCACCAGTATGGACCCATTGTGTGTAATATAGTCACCAGTATGGACCCATTGTGTGTAATATAGTCACCAGTATGGACCCATTGTGTGTAATATAGTCACCAGTATGGACCCATTGTGTGTAATATAGTCACCAGTATGGACCCATTGTGTGTAATATAGTCACCAGTATGGACCCATTGTGTGTAATATAGTCACCAGTATGGACCCATTGTGTGTAATATAGTCACCAGTATGGACCCATTGTGTGTAATATAGTCACCAGTATGGACCCATTGTGTGTAATATAGTCACCAGTATGGACCCATTGTGTGTAATATAGTCACCAGTATGGACCCATTGTGTGTAATATAGTCACCAGTATGGACCCATTGTGTGTAATATAGTCACCAGTATGGACCCATTGTGTGTAATATAGTCACCAGTATGGACCCATTGTGTGTAATATAGTCACCAGTATGGACCCATTGTGTGTAATATAGTCACCAGTATGGACCCATTGTGTGTAATATAGTCACCAGTATGGACCCATTGTGTGTAATATAGTCACCAGTATGGACCCATTGTGTGTAATATAGTCACCAGTATGGACCCATTGTGTGTAATATAGTCACCAGTATGGACCCATTGTGTGTAATATAGTCACCAGTATGGACCCATTGTGTGTAATATAGTCACCAGTATGGACCCATTGTGTGTAATATAGTCACCAGTATGGACCCATTGTGTGTAATATAGTCACCAGTATGGACCCATTGTGTGTAATATAGTCACCAGTATGGACCCATTGTGTGTAATATAGTCACCAGTATGGACCCATTGTGTGTAATATAGTCACCAGTATGGACCCATTGTGTGTAATATAGTCACCAGTATGGACCCATTGTGTGTAATATAGTCACCAGTATGGACCCATTGTGTGTAATATAGTCACCAGTATGGACCCATTGTGTGTAATATAGTCACCAGTATGGACCCATTGTGTGTAATATAGTCACCAGTATGGACCCATTGTGTGTAATATAGTCACCAGTATGGACCCATTGTGTGTAATATAGTCACCAGTATGGACCCATTGTGTGTAATATAGTCACCAGTATGGACCCATTGTGTGTAATATAGTCACCAGTATGGACCCATTGTGTGTAATATAGTCACCAGTATGGACCCATTGTGTGTAATATAGTCACCAGTATGGACCCATTGTGTGTAATATAGTCACCAGTATGGACCCATTGTGTGTAATATAGTCACCAGTATGGACCCATTGTGTGTAATATAGTCACCAGTATGGACCCATTGTGTGTAATATAGTCACCAGTATGGACCCATTGTGTGTAATATAGTCACCAGTATGGACCCATTGTGTGTAATATAGTCACCAGTATGGACCCATTGTGTGTAATATAGTCACCAGTATGGACCCATTGTGTGTAATATAGTCACCAGTATGGACCCATTGTGTGTAATATAGTCACCAGTATGGACCCATTGTGTGTAATATAGTCACCAGTATGGACCCATTGTGTGTAATATAGTCACCAGTATGGACCCATTGTGTGTAATATAGTCACCAGTATGGACCCATTGTGTGTAATATAGTCACCAGTATGGACCCATTGTGTGTAATATAGTCACCAGTATGGACCCATTGTGTGTAATATAGTCACCAGTATGGACCCATTGTGTGTAATATAGTCACCAGTATGGACCCATTGTGTGTAATATAGTCACCAGTATGGACCCATTGTGTGTAATATAGTCACCAGTATGGACCCATTGTGTGTAATATAGTCACCAGTATGGACCCATTGTGTGTAATATAGTCACCAGTATGGACCCATTGTGTGTAATATAGTCACCAGTATGGACCCATTGTGTGTAATATAGTCACCAGTATGGACCCATTGTGTGTAATATAGTCACCAGTATGGACCCATTGTGTGTAATATAGTCACCAGTATGGACCCATTGTGTGTAATATAGTCACCAGTATGGACCCATTGTGTGTAATATAGTCACCAGTATGGACCCATTGTGTGTAATATAGTCACCAGTATGGACCCATTGTGTGTAATATAGTCACCAGTATGGACCCATTGTGTGTAATATAGTCACCAGTATGGACCCATTGTGTGTAATATAGTCACCAGTATGGACCCATTGTGTGTAATATAGTCACCAGTATGGACCCATTGTGTGTAATATAGTCACCAGTATGGACCCATTGTGTGTAATATAGTCACCAGTATGGACCCATTGTGTGTAATATAGTCACCAGTATGGACCCATTGTGTGTAATATAGTCACCAGTATGGACCCATTGTGTGTAATATAGTCACCAGTATGGACCCATTGTGTGTAATATAGTCACCAGTATGGACCCATTGTGTGTAATATAGTCACCAGTATGGACCCATTGTGTGTAATATAGTCACCAGTATGGACCCATTGTGTGTAATATAGTCACCAGTATGGACCCATTGTGTGTAATATAGTCACCAGTATGGACCCATTGTGTGTAATATAGTCACCAGTATGGACCCATTGTGTGTAATATAGTCACCAGTATGGACCCATTGTGTGTAATATAGTCACCAGTATGGACCCATTGTGTGTAATATAGTCACCAGTATGGACCCATTGTGTGTAATATAGTCACCAGTATGGACCCATTGTGTGTAATATAGTCACCAGTATGGACACATTGTGTGTAATATAGTCACCAGTATGGACCCATTGTGTGTAATATAGTCACCAGTATGGACCCATTGTGTGTAATATAGTCACCAGTATGGACCCATTGTGTGTAATATAGTCACCAGTATGGACACATTGTGTGTAATATAGTCACCAGTATGGACCCATTGTGTGTAATATAGTCACCAGTATGGACCCATTGTGTGTAATATAGTCACCAGTATGGACCCATTGTGTGTAATATAGTCACCAGTATGGACCCATTGTGTGTAATATAGTCACCAGTATGGACCCATTGTGTGTAATATAGTCACCAGTATGGACCCATTGTGTGTAATATAGTCACCAGTATGGACCCATTGTGTGTAATATAGTCACCAGTATGGACCCATTGTGTGTAATATAGTCACCAGTATGGACCCATTGTGTGTAATATAGTCACCAGTATGGACCCATTGTGTGTAATATAGTCACCAGTATGGACCCATTGTGTGTAATATAGTCACCAGTATGGACCCATTGTGTGTAATATAGTCACCAGTATGGACCCATTGTGCGTAATATAGTCACCAGTGTGGACCCATTGTGTGTAAATTAGTCACCAGTATGGACCCATTGTGCGTAATATAGTCACCAGTGTGGACCCATTGTGTGTAAATTAGTCACCAGTATGGACCCATTGTGCGTAATATAGTCACCAGTGTGGACCCATTGTGTGTAATATAGTCACCAGTATGGACCCATTGTGTGTAATATAGTCACCAGTGTGGACCCATTGTGTGTAATATAGTCACCAGTATGGACCCATTGTGTGTAATATAGTCACCAGTATGGACCCATTGTGTGTAATATAGTCACCAGTATGGACCCATTGTGTGTAATATAGTCACCAGTATGGACCCATTGTGTGTAATATAGTCACCAGTATGGACCCATTGTGTGTAATATAGTCACCAGTAGTGGACCCATTGTGTGTAATATAGTCACCAGTATGGACCCATTGTGTGTAATATAGTCACCAGTATGGACCCATTGTGTGTAATATAGTCACCAGTATGGACCCATTGTGTGTAATATAGTCACCAGTGTGGACCCATTGTGTGTAATATAGTCACCAGTGTGGACCCATTGTGTGTAATATAGTCACCAGTGTGGACCCATTGTGTGTAATATAGTCACCAGTGTGGACCCATTGTGTGTAATATAGTCACCAGTGTGGACCATTGTGTGTAATATAGTCACCAGTTTGGACCCATTGTGTGTAATATAGTCACCAGTGTGGACCCATTGTGTGTAATATAGTCACCAGTATGGACCCATTGTGTGTAATATAGTCACCAGTATGGACCCATTGTGTGTAATATAGTCACCAGTATGGACCCATTGTGTGTAATATAGTCACCAGTGTGGACCCATTGTGTGTAATATAGTCACCAGTATGGACCCATTGTGTGTAATATAGTCACCAGTGTGGACCCATTGTGTGTAATATAGTCACCAGTTTGGACCCATTGTGTGTAATATAGTCACCAGTATGGACCCATTGTGTGTAATATAGTCACCAGTGTGGACCCATTGTGTGTAATATAGTCACCAGTATGGACCCATTGTGTGTAATATAGTCACCAGTGTGGACCCATTGTGTGTAATATAGTCACCAGTGTGGACCCATTGTGTGTAATATAGTCACCAGTGTGGACCCATTGTGTGTAATATAGTCACCAGTATGGACCCATTGTGTGTAATATAGTCACCAGTATGGACCCATTGTGTGTAATATAGTCACCAGTATGGACCCATTGTGTGTAATATAGTCACCAGTATGGACCCATTGTGTGTAATATAGTCACCAGTATGGACCCATTGTGTGTAATATAGTCACCAGTATGGACCCATTGTGTGTAATATAGTCACCAGTATGGACCCATTGTGTGTAATATAGTCACCAGTATGGACCCATTGTGTGTAATATAGTCACCAGTATGGACCCATTGTGTGTAATATAGTCACCAGTATGGACCCATTGTGTGTAATATAGTCACCAGTATGGACCCATTGTGTGTAATATAGTCACCAGTATGGACCCATTGTGTGTAATATAGTCACCAGTATGGACCCATTGTGTGTAATATAGTCACCAGTATGGACCCATTGTGTGTAATATAGTCACCAGTATGGACCCATTGTGTGTAATATAGTCACCAGTATGGACCCATTGTGTGTAATATAGTCACCAGTATGGACCCATTGTGTGTAATATAGTCACCAGTATGGACCCATTGTGTGTAATATAGTCACCAGTATGGACCCATTGTGTGTAATATAGTCACCAGTATGGACCCATTGTGTGTAATATAGTCACCAGTATGGACCCATTGTGTGTAATATAGTCACCAGTATGGACCCATTGTGTGTAATATAGTCACCAGTATGGACCCATTGTGTGTAATATAGTCACCAGTATGGACCCATTGTGTGTAATATAGTCACCAGTATGGACCCATTGTGTGTAATATAGTCACCAGTATGGACCCATTGTGTGTAATATAGTCACCAGTATGGACCCATTGTGTGTAATATAGTCACCAGTATGGACCCATTGTGTGTAATATAGTCACCAGTATGGACCCATTGTGTGTAATATAGTCACCAGTATGGACCCATTGTGTGTAATATAGTCACCAGTATGGACCCATTGTGTGTAATATAGTCACCAGTATGGACCCATTGTGTGTAATATAGTCACCAGTATGGACCCATTGTGTGTAATATAGTCACCAGTATGGACCCATTGTGTGTAATATAGTCACCAGTATGGACCCATTGTGTGTAATATAGTCACCAGTATGGACCCATTGTGTGTAATATAGTCACCAGTATGGACCCATTGTGTGTAATATAGTCACCAGTATGGACCCATTGTGTGTAATATAGTCACCAGTATGGACCCATTGTGTGTAATATAGTCACCAGTATGGACCCATTGTGTGTAATATAGTCACCAGTATGGACCCATTGTGTGTAATATAGTCACCAGTATGGACCCATTGTGTGTAATATAGTCACCAGTATGGACCCATTGTGTGTAATATAGTCACCAGTATGGACCCATTGTGTGTAATATAGTCACCAGTATGGACCCATTGTGTGTAATATAGTCACCAGTATGGACCCATTGTGTGTAATATAGTCACCAGTATGGACCCATTGTGTGTAATATAGTCACCAGTATGGACCCATTGTGTGTAATATAGTCACCAGTATGGACCCATTGTGTGTAATATAGTCACCAGTATGGACCCATTGTGTGTAATATAGTCACCAGTATGGACCCATTGTGTGTAATATAGTCACCAGTATGGACCCATTGTGTGTAATATAGTCACCAGTATGGACCCATTGTGTGTAATATAGTCACCAGTATGGACCCATTGTGTGTAATATAGTCACCAGTATGGACCCATTGTGTGTAATATAGTCACCAGTATGGACCCATTGTGTGTAATATAGTCACCAGTATGGACCCATTGTGTGTAATATAGTCACCAGTATGGACCCATTGTGTGTAATATAGTCACCAGTATGGACCCATTGTGTGTAATATAGGTCACCAGTATGGACCCATTGTGTGTAATATAGTCACCAGTATGGACCCATTGTGTGTAATATAGTCACCAGTATGGACCCATTGTGTGTAATATAGTCACCAGTATGGACCCATTGTGTGTAATATAGTCACCAGTATGGACCCATTGTGTGTAATATAGTCACCAGTATGGACCCATTGTGTGTAATATAGTCACCAGTATGGACCCATTGTGTGTAATATAGTCACCAGTATGGACCCATTGTGTGTAATATAGTCACCAGTATGGACCCATTGTGTGTAATATAGTCACCAGTATGGACCCATTGTGTGTAATATAGTCACCAGTATGGACCCATTGTGTGTAATATAGTCACCAGTATGGACCCATTGTGTGTAATATAGTCACCAGTATGGACCCATTGTGTGTAATATAGTCACCAGTATGGACCCATTGTGTGTAATATAGTCACCAGTATGGACCCATTGTGTGTAATATAGTCACCAGTATGGACCCATTGTGTGTAATATAGTCACCAGTATGGACCCATTGTGTGTAATATAGTCACCAGTATGGACCCATTGTGTGTAATATAGTCACCAGTATGGACCCATTGTGTGTAATATAGTCACCAGTATGGACCCATTGTGTGTAATATAGTCACCAGTATGGACCCATTGTGTGTAATATAGTCACCAGTATGGACCCATTGTGTGTAATATAGTCACCAGTATGGACCCATTGTGTGTAATATAGTCACCAGTATGGACCCATTGTGTGTAATATAGTCACCAGTATGGACCCATTGTGTGTAATATAGTCACCAGTATGGACCCATTGTGTGTAATATAGTCACCAGTATGGACCCATTGTGTGTAATATAGTCACCAGTATGGACCCATTGTGTGTAATATAGTCACCAGTATGGACCCATTGTGTGTAATATAGTCACCAGTATGGACCCATTGTGTGTAATATAGTCACCAGTATGGACCCATTGTGTGTAATATAGTCACCAGTATGGACCCATTGTGTGTAATATAGTCACCAGTATGGACCCATTGTGTGTAATATAGTCACCAGTATGGACACATTGTGTGTAATATAGTCACCAGTATGGACCCATTGTGTGTAATATAGTCACCAGTATGGACCCATTGTGTGTAATATAGTCACCAGTATGGACCCATTGTGTGTAATATAGTCACCAGTATGGACCCATTGTGTGTAATATAGTCACCAGTATGGACCCATTGTGCGTAATATAGTCACCAGTATGGACCCATTGTGTGTAATATAGTCACCAGTATGGACCCATTGTGTGTAATATAGTCACCAGTATGGACCCATTATGTAGAGCTTAGACATCAGTATGGACCTACTGTGTGGAGCATCGTCACCATTATGGACCTACTGTGTAGTGCATAGTCACCAGTATGGACCCATTGTGCGTGACATAGTCACCAGTATGGACCCATTATGTAGAGCTTAGACATCAGTATGGACTCCTCGTGTGGAGCATAGTCACCAGTATAGACCCATTGTGTGGATCATAGATACTGAATTGGACACATTTTGCGTGACATAAACACCAATATCGACCCATTGTGGGGAGCATAGTCACCAGTTTGGACCCATTGTATGGAACACAGTCACCAGTATGGACTCATTATGTAGAAACTAGTCTCCAGTATGGACCCATTTTGTTGAACGTAGACACCAGAATGGGCCCATTGCGTGGAACATCGACACCAGTATGGACCCATTGTTCAGAGCATAGACACCAGCATGGAACCATTGTGTGGAACATAGTCGCCAGTATAGACCCATTGTGTGGAACATAGTCGCCAGTATGGACCCATTGTGTGGAGCATAGTCACAATTCTGGAACCATTTTGCAGGGCATAGTCACCAGTATGGAGCCATTTTGCATGACACAGTCACCCGTAAGTATCCATTATGTGGAGCCTTGACATCAGTATGGATATATTGTGTGCAGTATAGATAGTGAAGTGGACCCATTGTGCGTGACATAGTAACCAGTATAGACCCATTGTGTGGAGCATAGACACCAGTATGGACACATAGTGGGGAACACAATCACCAGTATGGACCCTATGTGTGGAACATAGTCACCAGTATAGACCGTTTTTCAGGGCATAGTCACCAGTATGGACCCATTTTATGTGACCTTGACACCAGTATGGAGCAATTGTGCGTGACATAGACACCAATATAGACCCATTCTGCATATCATAGACACCTGTATTGATCAATTGTGTGGAACATAGTCCCCAGTTTGGACCCATTGTTCAGAGCATAGACACCAGCATGGACCCATTTTTTGGAACAAAGACACCAGAATGGACCCATTGTTTGGAACATAGACACCAGTATGGACCCATTTTTCAGAGCATAGACACCAGCATGGAACCATTGTGTGGAACATAGTCACCAGTATAGACCCATTGTGTGGAACTGAGTCACCAGTATGGACCCATTGTGTGGAGCATAGGCACAATTCTGGATCCATTTTGCAGGGCATAGTCGCCAGTATGGACCCATTTTGCGTGACATAGTCACCCATAAGGATCCATTATGTGGAGCCTAGACATCAGTATGGACCTGTTGTGTGTTGTATAGATACTGAAGTGGACCCATTGTGCGTGACATAGTCATCAGAATGGACCCATTGTGTGGAGCATAGTCACCAGTATGGACACATAGTGGGGAACAAAATCACCAGTATGGACCCATTGTGTGGAACATAGACACCAGTATGGACCCATTGTGCAGAGCATAGACACCAGCATGGACCCATTGTGTTGAACACAGATACTGAAGTGGACCCATTGTGCAGAGCATAGTCACCAGTATGGACCCATTGTGCAGAGCATAGACACCAGTATGGATCCATTGTGCAGAGCACAGTCACCCCTATGGACACATTGTGCAGAGCATAGTCAACTGTATGGACCCATTGTGTGGAACATAGGTACTGAAGTGGACCTATTGTGTGGAACATAGACACTAGTATGGACATATAGTGTGAAAAACAGTCACCAGTATGGACCCATTGTGTAGAGCATAGACACCAGTATGGACCCTTTGTGTGGAACATAAAAACTTAAATGGTCCCATTGTGTGGAGCAGAGTCACCAGTATGGACCCATTGTGCAGAGAATAGTCACCTTTATGGACCCATTGTGTGGAGCACAGTCACCAGTATAGACCCATTTTGTAGAGCCTAGACACCAGTATGGACCCATTGTGCAGAGCATAGTCACCTTTATGAACTCATTGTGTGGAGCATAGTCACCAGTATGGACCCATTGTGCAGAGCATAGTCACCACTATCGACCCATTGTGCAGAGCATAGACACCAGTATGGATCAAATGTGCAGAGCATAGACACCAGCATGGACCCATTGTGCAGAGCATAGACACCAGTATGGATCCATTGTGCAGAGCATAGACACCAGCATGGACCCATTGTGCAGAGCATAGACACCAGTATGGATCCATTGTGCAGAGCATAGAAACCAGTATGGATCCATTGTGCAGAGCATAGTCACCTTTATGGACCCATTGTGTGGAGCATAGTCACCAGTATAGACCCATTTTGTAGAGCCTAGACACCAGTATGGACCCATTGTGCAGAGCATAGTCACCTTTATGAACTCATTGTGTGGAGCATAGTCACCAGTATGGACCCATTGTGCAGAGCATAGTCACCACTATCGACCCATTGTGCAGAGCATAGACACCAGTATGGATCAATTGTGCAGAGCATAGACACCAGCATGGACCCATTGTGCAGAGCATAGACACCAGTATGGATCCATTGTGCAGAGCATAGACACCAGCATGGACCCATTGTGCAGAGCATAGACACCAGTATGGATCCATTGTGCAGAGCATAGAAACCAGTATGGACCCATTGTGCAGAGCATAGTCACCACTATCAACCCATTGTGCAGAGCATAGACACCAGTATGGACCCATTGTGCAGAGCATAGTCACCACTATCGACCCATTGTGCAGAGCATAGACACCAGCATGGACCCATTGTGCAGAGCATAGTCACCAGTATGGACCCATTGTGCAGAGCATAGTCACCACTATCGACCCATTGTGCAGAGCATAGACACCAGTATGGATCCATTGTGCAGAGCATAGACACCACTATCGACCCATTGTGCAGAGCATAGACACCAGTATGGATCCATTGTGCAGAGCATAGGCACCAGTATGGATCCATTGTGCAGAGCATAGACACCAGTATGGATCCATTGTGCAGAGCACAGTCACCCCTATGGACACATTGTGCAGAGCATAGTCAACTGTATGGACCCATTGTGTGGAACATAGGTACTGAAGTGGACCTATTGTGTGGAACATAGACACTAGTATGGACATATAGTGTGAAAAACAGTCACCAGTATGGACCCATTGTGTAGAGCATAGACACCAGTATGGACCCTTTGTGTGGAACATAAAAACTTAAGTGGTCCCATTGTGTGGAGCAGAGTCACCAGTATGGACCCATTGTGCAGAGCATAGTCACCTTTATGGACCCATTGTGTGGAGCATAGTCACCAGTATAGACCCATTTTGTAGAGCCTAGACACCAGTATGGACCCATTGTGCAGAGCATAGTCACCTTTATGAACTCATTGTGTGGAGCATAGTCACCAGTATGGACCCATTTTGCAGAGCATAGTCACCTTTATGAACTCATTGTGTGGAGCATAGTCACCAGTATAGACCCTTTTTTTAGAGCCTAGACACCAGTATGGACCGATTGTGTGGAGCCTCATCACCAGTATGGCACTATTGTGCAGTGCAAGGTCACCAGTACGGACACATTGTGTGTGACCTAGTGACCAGTTAGGACTAATTATGTAGAGCTTAGACATCAGTATGGACTCGTCATGTGGGGCATAGTCACCAGTATGGACCCATTGTGTGGAACATAGATACTGAAGTGGACCAATTGTGCGTGACATAAACACCAGTATCGACCCATTGTGTGGAGCATAGTAACCAGTATGGACCCATTGTGTGGAACACAGTCACCCGTAATGGACCCATTATGTAGAGCCTTGACTCCAGTATCGACCCATTTTGTGGAACCTAGACACCAGAATGGACCCATTGTGTGGATCGTAGACACCAGTATGGACCCATTGTGCAGAGCATAGACACCAGGATGGACCCATTGTGTGGAACATAGACACCAGTATAGACCCATTGTGCGGAACACAGTCACCAGTATGGATCCATTGGGTGGAGCAATGTCACCTTTATGGACCCAATTTGCAGGGCATAGTTACCAGTATGGACCCATTTTGTGTGACATAGTCACCCGTATGGATCCATTATGTACAGCCTAGACATCAGTATGGACACTTTGTGTGGAGCATATCACCAGTATGGACCTATTCTGTGGTGTATAGATACTGAAGTGGATCCATTCTGCGTGACATACTCACCAGTATGGATCCATTGTGTGGAGCATAGTCACCAGTATGGACACATTGGGGGGAATACAGTCACCAGTATGGACACATTGTTTGGAGCATAGTCACCAGTATGGACCCTTTGTGCAGAGCATTGACACCAGTATGGACCCTTTGTGCAGAGCATTGACACCAGTATGGACCCATTCTATGGGACAGAGACACCAGTATGGAGCCATTGGGCGTGACATAGACACCAATATGGAACCATTCTGCATGTCATAGACATCTGTATGGATCTATTGTGTGGAACATAGTCACCAGCTTTGACACTTTGCGCAGAGCATAGTCACCAGTTTGGACCCAATGTGCAGAGCATAGTCACCATGTATGGACACATTGTGCAGAGCATAGTCACCATGTAAGGACACATTGTGTGGAACATAGGTACTGAAGTGGACCCATTGTGCGGACCATAGTCATCAGTATGGACGCATTGTGCAGAGCATAGTCACCAGTATGGACCCATTGTGTGGAACATAGATACTGAAGTGGACCTATTGTGTGGAACATAGACACTAGTATGGACCCATTGTGTGGAACACAGTCACCAGTATGGACCCATTATGTAGAGCCTAGTCTCCAGTATGGACCCATTTTGTGGAAAATAGGCACCAGAATGGACCCATTGTGTGGAACATAGTCACCAGCATAGAACGAATGTGTGGAACATTGTCACCAGTATGGACCCATTGTGTGGAGCTTAGTCACATTTCTGGTGACATTTTGCAGGGCATAGTCACCAGTATGGACCCATATTGCATGACATAGTCACCCGTAAGGATACATTATGTGGAGCCTAGACATCAGTATGGACATATTGTGTGCAGTATAGATAGTGAAGTGGACCCATTGTGCATGAAATAGTCACCAGTATGGACCCATTGTGTGGAGCATAGTCACCAGTATGGACACATAGTGGGGAACACAATCACCAGTATGGACCCATTGTGTGGAACATTAACACCAGTATGGACCCATTGTGCAGAGCATAGACACCAGCATGGACCCATTGTGTGGAACATAGTCACCAGTATAGACCCATTGTGTGGAGAATAGTCACCAGAATGGACCCATTTTTCAGGGCATAGTCACCTGTATGCACCCATTTTGCATGACATACTCACCCGTATGGATCCATTATGTGGAGCCTAGACCTCAATATGGAACCGTTGTGTGGAGCATAGTCACCAATATGGACCTATTGTGTGGAGCATAGTCACCAGAATGGACACATAGTGGGGAACAGAGTCACCAGTATGGACCCATTGTGTGGAGCATAGTCACCAGTATGGACCCATTGTGTGGAGCATAGACACCAGTATGGACCCATTTTATGTGAAGTAGAAACCAGTATGGAGCCATTGTGCGTGACATAGACACCAAAATGGACCCATTCTGCATATCATAGACACCTGTATCGATCTATTGTGTTGAACATAGTCACCAGTTTGGACCCATTTTGCAGAGCATAGTCAGCAGTAGGGACCCATTGTGCAGAGCGTAGTAAACATGTATGGACACTTTGTGCAGAGCATAGGCACCAGTATGGACCCATTGTGTGGAACATAGATACTGAAGTGGACCCACTGTGCAGAGCATAGTCACCAGTATGGACCCATTGTGTGGAGCACAGTCACCAGTATGGACCCATTGTGCAGAGCATAGTCACCAGTATGGAACCTTTGTTCAGAGCATAGACACCAGTATGGACCCATTGTATATGACATAGACACCAGTATGGAGCCATTGTGCTTGACATAGACACCAATATGGACCCATTCTGCATGTCATAGACACCTGTTTGGATCTATTGTGTGGAACATAGTCACCTGTTTATACCCATTGTGCAGAGCATAGGCACCAGAATTGACCCATTGTGCAGAGCATAGTAACCATGTACAGACCCATTGTGCAGAGCATAGGCACCAGTATGGACCCATTGAGTGGAACATAGATGCTGAAATGGTCCCATTGTGCAGAGCATAGACACCAGTCTGGAGCCATTGTGCAGACCATAGTCATCAGTATGGACGCATTGTGCAGAGCATAGTCACCAGTATGGACCCATTGTGTGGAACATAGATACTGAAGAGGACCTATTGTGTGGAACATAGACACTAGTATGGACCTGTTGTGTGAAACATAGTCACCGAAATGGAGCCATTGTGTAGAGCATAGACACCAGTACGGACCCATTATGCAGAGCATAGACACCAGTATGGACCCATTGTGTGGAATATTGATACTGAAGTGGACCCATTGTGTAGAGCGTAGTCACCAGTATGGACCCATTGTGCAGAGCATAGTCACCATTTGGACCCATTGTGCAGAGCATAGTCACCAGTATGGACCCATTGTGTGGAGCATAGTCACCAGTATGGCAACATTGTGTGGAATATAGTCACCAGTATGGACCCATTGTGCAAAGCATAGTCACCAGTATGGACTCATTGTATGTGACATGGACACCAGTATGCAGCCATTGTGCATGACTTAGACACCAGTTTGGACTCATTGTGCATGTCATAGACACCAGTATGCATCTATTGTGTGGAATATAGACACCAGTATGGACCCATTGTATGGAATACAGACATCAGTATGGACCCATTGTCTGGAATATAGACACCAGTATAGACCCATTGTGTGGAACTTAGTCACCAGTGTGGACCCATTGTGTGAGCATAGTCACCAGTATGGACATATTGTGTGGAATATAGAGACCAATATGGAGCCATTGTATGGAATATAGACACCAGTATGGACCCATTGTGTGGATCATAGTCACCAGTATGGACCCATTCTGCGTGACATAGACACCACTATGGACCTATTGTGTTGAACATAGTCACAACTATGGACCTATTGTTTGGAACATAGTCACCAGTATGGACCCATTATGCAGAGCATAGACACCAGTAATGACCCATTGTGCAGACCATAGTCACCAGTATGGACCCATTGTGCAGAGCATAGTCACCACTATCGACCCATTGTGCGGAGCATAGACACCAGTATAGATCCATTGTTCAGAGCATAGTCACCACTATGGACACATTGTGCAGAGCATATTCAACAGTATGGACCCATTGCGTGGAAAATAAATACTGAAGTGGACCTGTTATGTGGAAAATAGACACTAGTATGGACATATTGTGTGAAACACAGTCACCAGTATGGACCCATTGTGTAGAGCATAGACACCAGTATGGACCCATGGTGCGGAACATAGAAACTTAAGTGGACCCATTGTGTGGGGAATAGTCACCAGTATGGACACATTGTGCAGAGCATAGTCACCTTTATGGACCCATTCTGTGGGGCATAGTCACCAGTATAGACCCATTTTGATGAGCCTAGACAGCAGTATGGACCCATTGTGTGGAACAGAGTCACCAGTATGGACCCATTGTGTGGAGCCTCGTCACCAGTATGGACCCATTGTGCAGAGCAAAGACACCAGTATTGACCTATTGTGTGGAACATAGATACTGAAGTGGACCCATTGTGTGGTGCATAGTCACCATTTTAGACCCATTTTGTAGAGCCTACACACAAGTATGGACCCATTGCGCAAAACATAGTCACCAGTATGGACTCATTGTGTGGAGCATCGTCACCATTATGGACCTATTGTGCGTGACATAGTCACCAGTATGGACCCATTATGTAGAGCTTGGACATCAGTATGGACACCTCGTGCGGAGCATAGTCACCAGTATAGACCCGTTGTGTGGATCATAGATACTGAATTGGACCCATTGTGCGTAACATAAAAACCAGTATCGACCCATTGTGTGAAGCATAGTCACCAGTATGGACCCATTGTGTGGAACACAGTCACCAGTATGGACCCATTATGTAGAGCCTAGTCTCAAGTATGGACACATTTTGTGGACCATAGACACCAGAATGGACCCATTGTTTGGAACATAGACACCAGTATGGACCCATTGTTAAGAGCATAGACACCAGCATGGACCCATTGTGTGGAACATAGTCACCAGTATAGACCCATTGTGTGGAACATAGTCACCAGTATGGACGCACTGTGTGGAGCATAGTCACAATTCTGGAGCCATTTTGCAGGGCATAGTCACCAGTATGGACCCATTTTGCGTGACATAGTCACCCGTAAGGATCCATTATGTGGAGCCTAGACATCAGTATGGATCTATTGTGGGCTGTATGGATCCTGAAGTGGACCCATTGCGCGTGATATAGTCACCAGTATGGACCCATTGTGTAGAACATAGTCACCAGTATGGCCACATACTGGGGAACACAATCACCAGTATGGACCCATTGTGTGGAACATAGACACCAGTATGGACCCATTGTGCAGAGCCTAGACACCAGCATGGACCCATTGTGTTGAACATAGATACTGAAGTGGACACATTGTGCAGAGCATAGTCACCATTATGGACCCATTGTGCAGAGCATAGTCACCACTATCGACTCATTGTGCAGAGCATAGACACCAGTATGGATCCATTGTGCAGAGCATAGTCAACAGTATGGACCATTGTGCAGAGCATAGTCACCACTATCGACTCATTGTGCAGAGCATAGACACCAGTATGGATCCATTGTGCAGAGCATAGTCAACAGTATGGACCCATTGTGTGGAACATAGATACTGAAGTGGACCTGTTGTGTGGAACATAGACACTAGTATGGACATATAGTGTGAAACACAGTCACCAGTATGGACCCATTATGTAGAGCATAGACACCAGTATGAACCCTTTGTGTGGAACATAGAAACTTAAGTGAACCCATTGTGTGGAGCATAGTCACCAGTATGGACCCATTGTGTGGAACATAGATACTGAAGTGGACCCATTTTGCGTGACATAAACACGAGTATTGACCCATTGTGTGGAGCATAGTCACCAGTATGAACCAATTGTGTGGAACACAGTCAACCGTAATGGACCCATTATGTAGAGCCTAGACTCCAGTATGGACCCATTTTGTGGAACCTAGAAACCAGAATGGACCCATTGTGTGGATCATAGACACCAGAATGGACCCATTGTGCAGAGCTTAGACACCAGCATGGACCCATTGCGTGGAGCATAGTCACCAGTATAGACCCATCGTGTGGAACATAGTCACCAGTATGGACCCATTGTGTGGAGCAATGTCACCTTTATGGACCCATTTTGCAGGGCTTATTCACCAGTATGGACCCATTTTCTGTGACATAGTCACCCGTATGGATCCATTATGTAGAGCCTAGACATCAGTATGAACCCTTTGTGTGGAACATAGAAACTTAAGTGAACCCATTGTGTGGAGCATAGTCACCAGTATGGACCCATTGTGTGGAACATAGATACTGAAGTGGACCCATTTTGCGTGACATAAACACGAGTATTGACCCATTGTGTGGAACATAGTCACCAGTATGAACCAATTGTGTGGAACACAGTCAACCGTAATGGACCCATTATGTAGAGCCTAGTCTCCAGTATGGACCCATTTTGTGGAACCTAGAAACCAGAATGGACCCATTGTGTGGATCATAGACACCAGAATGGACCCATTGTGCAGAGCTTAGACACCAGCATGGACCCATTGCGTGGAGCATAGTCACCAGTATAGACCCATCGTGTGGAACATATTCACCAGTATGGACCCATTTTCTGTGACATAGTCACCCGTATGGATCCATTATGTAGAGCCTAGACATCAGTATGGACCCGTTGTGTGGAGCATATCACCAGTATGGACCTATTGTGTGGTGTATAGATACTGAAGTGGACCCATTGTGCAGAGCATAATCGCCAGTATGGCGCCATTGTGCAGAGAATAGACACCAGTATGGATCCATTGTGCAGACCATAGTCATCAGTGTGGACGCATTGTGCAGAGCATAGTCACCAGTATGGACCCATTGTGTGGAACATAGATACTGAAGTGGACCTATTGTGTGGAACATAGACACGAGTATGGACCTGTTGTGCGAAACATAGTCACCAGAATGGACCCATTGTGTAGACCATAGACACCAGTATGGACCCATTTTGCAGAGCATAGTCACCAGTATGGACCGATTGTGTGGAATATAGATACTGAAGTGGACCCATTGTGTGGAGCATAGTCACCAATATGGACCCATTGTGCAGAGCATAGTCACCAGTATGGACCCATTGTGCAGACCTTGGCCACCAGTATGGACCCATTGTGTGGAGCATAGTCACCAGTATGGACCCATTATGTGGAATATAGTCACCAGTATGGACCCATTGTGCAGAGCCTAGTCACCAGTATGGATCCATTGTGCAGAGCATAGTCACCTGTATGGACCCACTGTGCAAAGCATTGACACCTAAATGGACCCATTGTACAGAGAATAGTCACCAGCATGGACCTATTGTGTGGAACACAGATACTGAAGTGGACCCATTGTGTGGAGCTTAGTCACCATTATAGACCCATTTTATAGAGCCTAGACACAAGTATGGACCCATTGTGTGGAACATAGTCACCAGTATGGACCCATTGTGTGGAGCATAATCACCAGTATGGACCCATTTTGCAGGGCATAGTCACCAGTATGGACCCATTTTGCGTGGCATAATCACCCGTATGGATCCATTATGTAGAGCCAAGACATCAGTATGGACCCGTTGTGTGGAGCATATCACCAGTATGGACATATTGTGTGGTGTATAGATACTGAAGTGGACCCATTGTGCGTGACATACTCACCAGTATGGACCCATTGTGTGGAACACAGTCACCAGTATGGACCCATTATGTAGAGCCTACTCTCCAGTATGGACCCATTTTGTGGAACATAGACACCAGTACAGACACATTGTGTGGAACATAGTCACCAGTTTAGACCCATTGTGTGGAACATAGTCACCAGTATGGAGCCATTGTGTGGAACATAGTCACCAGTATGGAGCCATTGTGTGGAGCATAGTCACCAGTATGGACCCATTTTGCAGGGCATAGTCACCAGTATGGACCCATTTTGCATGGCATAGTCACCCGTATGGATCCATTATGTGGAGCCTAGACATCAGTATGGACCCGTTATGTGGAGCATAGTCACCAATATGGACCTATAGTGTGCAGTATAGATACAGAAGTGGACCGATTGTGCGTGACATTGTCACCAGTATGGACCCATTGTGTGGAGCATAGTCACCAGTATGGACCCATTGTGTGGAGCATAGTCACCAGTATGGACACATAGTGCTGAATACAGTCTCCAGTATGGACCCATTATGCAGAGCACTGTCACAAGTATGGACCCAATGTGCAGAGCATAGACACCAGAATGGACCCATTCTATGTGACTTAGACACCATTATGGAGCCATTGTGCGTGACATAGGCACCAATATGGACCCATTCTGGAGGTCATAGACACCTGTATGGATCTATTGTGTGGAACATAGTCACCAGTTTAGACCCATTGTACAGAGCATAGTCACCAGAGGGACCCATTGTGCAGAGCATAGTCACCATGTATGGACCCGTTGTGCAGAGCATAGGCACCAGTATGGACCCATTGTGTGGAACATAGATACTGAAGTGGACCCATTGTGCAGAGCATAGTCATCGGTATGGTCCCATGGTGCAGAGCATAGACACCAGTATGGATCCATTGTGCAGACCATAGTCACCAGTATGGACCCATTGTGTGGAACATAGATACTGAAGTGGACCTATTGTGTGGAACATAGACACTAGTATGGACCTGTTGTCTGAAACATAGTCACCAGAATGGACCCTTTGTGTAGAGCATATTCACTAGTATAGACCCATTTTGTCGAGAATAGTCACCAGTATGGACCCATTGTGTGGTATATAGTCACCAGTATGGACCCACTGTGCAGAGCATAGTCACCAGTATGGATCCATTGTGCAGATCATAGTCACCTGTATGGACCCATTGTGCAAAGCAAAGGCACCAGTATGGACCCATTGTACAGAGAATAGTCACCAGTATGGACCTATTGTGTGGAACATAGATACTGAAGTGGACCCATTGTGTGGAGCATAGTCACCATTTTAGACCCATTTTGTAGCGCCTAGAAACAAGTATGGACCCATTGTGCGGAACATAGTCACCAGTATGGACCCATTGTGTGGAGCATCGTCACTATTATGGACCTATTGTGCAGTGCATAGTCACCAGTATGGACCCATTGTGCGTGGCGTAGTCACCAGTATGGACCCATTATGTAGAGCTTAGACATCAGTATGGACCCCTCGTGTGGAGCATAGTCACCAGTATAGACCCATTGTGCGGATCATAGATACTGAATTGGACCCATTTTGCGTGACATAAACACCGGTATCGACCCATTGTGTGGAGCATAGTCACCAGTATGGACCCATTGTGTGGAACACAGTCACCAGTATGGACCCATTATGTAGAGCCTAGTCTCCAGTATGGACCCATTTTGTGGAAAATAGGCACCAGAATGGACCCATTGTGTGGAACATAGACACCAGTATGGACCCATTGTTCAGAGCATAGACACCAGCATGGACCCATTGTGTGGAACATAGTCACCAGCATAGAACGATTGTGTGGAACATTGTCACCTGTATGGACCCATTGTGTGGAGCTTAGTCACATTTCTGGTGACATTTTGCAGGGCATAGTCACCAGTATGGACCCATATTGCATGACATAGTCACCCGTAAGGATACATTATGTGGAGCCTAGACATCAGTATGGACATATTGTGTGCAGTATAGATAGTGAAGTGGACCCATTGTGCATGAAATAGTCACCAGTATGGACCCATTGTGTGGAGCATAGTCACCAGTATGGACACATAGTGGGGAACACAGTCACCAGTATGGACCCATTGTGTGGAACATTAACACCAGTATGGACCCATTGTGCAGAGCATAGACACCAGCATGGACCCATTGTGTGGAGCATAGTCACCAGTATGGACACATAGTGGGGAACACAATCACCAGTATGGACCCATTGTGTGGAACATTAACACCAGTATGGACCCATTGTGCAGAGCATAGACACCAGCATGGACCCATTGTGTGGAACATAGTCACCAGTATAGACCCATTGTGTGGAGAATAGTCACCAGAATGGACCCATTTTTCAGGGCATAGTCACCTGTATGCACCCATTTTGCGTGACATAGTCACCCGTATGGATCCATTATGTGGAGCCTAGACCTCAATATGGAACCGTTGTGTGGAGCATAGTCACCAATATGGACCTATTGTGTGGAGCATAGTCACCAGAATGGACACATAGTGGGGAACACATTCACCAGTATGGACCCATTGTGTGGAACATAGACACCAGTATGGACACATTGTGCAGAGCATAGACTCCAGCATGGACTCATTGTGTGGAACATAGATACTGAAGAGGACCCATTGTGCAGAGCATAGTCACCAGTATGGACCCATTGTGCGAGCATAGTCACTAATATGGACCCATTGTGTGGAGCATAGTCATCACTATAGACCCATTGTGCCGAATATAGTCACCAGTATGGACCCATTGTGCAGAGCATAGTCACCTGTATGGACCCATTGTGCAAAGCAGAGACACCAGTATGGACCCATTGTACAGAGAATAGACACCAGTATGAACCTATTGCATGGAACATAGATACTGAAGTGGACCCATTGTGTGGAGCATAGTCACCAGTATAGACCCATTTTGTAGAGCCTAGACACAAGTATGGACACGTTCTGTGGAACATCGTCACCAGTATGGACCCATTGTGTGGAGCATCATCACCATTATGGACCTATTGTGCAGTGCATAGTCACCAGTATGGACCCATTGTGTAGAGCATAGACACCAGTATGGACCCATTGTGTTGAACATAGAAACTTAAGTGGACCCATTGTGTGGAGCATAGTCACCAGTATGGACCCATTGTGCAGAGCATAGTCACCTTAATGTACCCATTGTGTGGAGCATAGTCACCAGTATAGACTCATTTTGTAGAGCCTAGACACCAGTATGGACCCATTGTGTGGAACATAGTCACCAGTATGGACCCATTGTGTGGAGCCTCGTCACCAGTATGGACCCATTGTGCAGTGCAAGGTCACAAGTACGGACCCATTGTGCGTCACATAGTCACCAGTTAGGACCCATTATGTAGAGCTTAGACATGAGTATGGACCCATCGTGTGGAGCATAGTCACCAGTATGGACCCATTGTGTGGAACATAGATACTGAAGTGGACCCATTTTACGTGATATAAACGCCATTATCGACCCATTGTGTGGAGCATAGCCACCAGTATGGACCCATTGTGTAGAGCATAGTCACCAGTATGGACCCATTGTGCAGAGCATAGTCACCAGTATGGACCCATTGTGCAGAGCATAGACAGCAGTATGGACCCTTGTATGTGACATAGACACCAGTATGGAGCCATTGTGCGTGACATAGACACCAATATGGACCCATTCTGCATGTCATAGACACCTGTATGGATCTATTGTGTGGAACATAGTCACCAGTTTGGACCCATTGTGCAGAGCATAGTCACCAGTATGGTCCCATTGTGCAGAGCATAGACACCAGTATGGATACATTGTGCAGACCATAGTCATCAGTATGGACCCATTGTGCAGAGCACAGTGTCCAGTATGGACCCATTGTGCGGAACATAGATACTGAATTGGACCTATTGTGTGGAACATAGACACTAGTATGGACCTGTTGTTTGAAACATAGTCACCAGAATGGACCCAATGTGTAGAGCATAGACACCTGTATGGACCCATTGTGCAGAGCATAGTCACCAGTATGGACCCATTGTGTGGAATATAGATACTGAAGTGGACCCATTGTGTGGAGCATACTCACCAGTATGGACCCATTGTTTGGAATATAGTCACCAGTATGGACCCATTGTGCAGAGCGTAGTCACCAGTATGGATCTATTGTGCAGAGCATAGTCACCTGTATGGACCCATTGTGCAAAGCATAGACACCAGTATGGACCCATTGTGCGTGACATAGTCGCCAGTATGGATCCATTATGTAGAGCCTAGAGATCAGTGTGGACCTGTTGTGTGGAGCATAGTCACCTGTATGGACCTATTGTGTGGAATATAGATACTGAAGTGGACCCATTGTGTGTGACATAGACACCAGTATGGACCCATTGTGCGTGACATAGATGCCAGTATGGACCCATTGTGTGGAATATAGACACCAGTATGGACCCATTGTTTGGATCATAGTCACCAGTATGGACTCATTGTGCATGACATAGACACCAGTATGGACCTATTATGTGGAATATAGACACCAGTATGGACCCATTGTGTGGAACTTAGTCACCATTTTGGACCCATTGTGCAGTGCATAGTCACCAGTATGGACCCATTGTGCAGAGCTTAGACACCAGTATGGACCCATTGTGCAGAGCATATTCACAGTATGGACCCATTGTGTGGAACATAGATACTGAAGTGGACCTATTGTGTGGAACATAGACACTAGTATGGACCTATTGTGTGAAACATAGTCACCAGTATGGACCCATTGTGTAGAGCATAGACACCAGTATGGACCCATTGTGTGGAACATAGATACTGAAGTGGACCCATTGTGTGAAGCATAGTCACCAGTCTGGACCCATTGTGTGGAACATAGATAATGGAATGGACCCATTGTGCAGAGCATAGTCACCAGTATGGACCGGACCCATTGTTTGGAACATAGATACTGAAGTGGACCTATTGCGTGGAACATAGACACTAGTATGGACCTAATGTGTGAAACATAGTCACAGGTATGGATCCATTGTGTAGAGCACAGACACCAGTATGGACTCATTGTGCACAGCATAGACACCGGTATGCACCCATTGTGTGGAACATAGATACTGAAGTGGACCCATTGTGTGGAGCATAGTCACCAGTAATGACCCATTGTGCAGAGCATTGACACCGGTATGCACCCATTGTGTGGAACATAGAAACTGAAGTGGACCCATTTTGTGGAGCATAGTCACCAGTTTGGACCCATTGTGCTGAGCACAGTCACCAGTATGGACACATTGTGCAGAGCATAGACATCAGTATGGACCCATTGTGTGGAAAATAGATACTGAAGTGGACCCATTGTGTGGAGCATAGTTACCAGTATGGATCCTTTGTGTGGTATATAGTCACCAATATGGACCCATTGTGTTGAACATAGACACTAATATGAACCCACTGTATGTGACATAGACACTGGGGTGGACCATTGTGTGGAACATAGACACTGAGGTGGACCCATAGTGTGGAGCATAGACACCAGTATGGACCCATTGTGTGAAACATAGTCACCAGAATGGACCCATTGTGTGGAACATGGACACTGGAGTGGACCTATTGTGTGGAACATAGATACTGGAGTGGACACATTGTGTGGAGCACAGATACTCGTATGGACTAGATTAGACCATGAGACAACCTATGAAACTGCTGGTGGTAGCGGTGGTGACACCAATCTAACAAAGATTTGGTGCCATCAACAAAACTCCCATGGGGAGAATGTGGAAGAAGTCTTAAAAGAACGAAGAATTCAAAGACTTATCATGGTGGGAGGCACAATGAGAATTGGTAGTGATGTCAGTGTCAGTCAAGTAGTCACTGCCCCTTTCACGGTGATTCGAAAACCTCAAAGATGCACAGAGAGGCCAATGTTGGGATTAGTGGGAAAAACATTTCCTAAGGGATGAGCAGCATTGGGTTTGCATGCCAAATGCTGATACACCATGTAAGTTCATTCCTCTCTGCAGTAGGGCCTGTAGCTGACAATATCCTCCTGAGACAGGAGGTAAAAGAAACCTTTGCAGATTTTGAAACCATTTTAACTGTTTTTGATGCATATTTCAGCCCAAACAAGAACCTCGTAATCGAGTGAGTGTGATTCCATCTGAGATCTCAAAGGCCAGGGGAATTGGTCAAATTGTTTCTTACAGAGCCATATAGACTGGCCAGTCACTGTGGATATGGTGCAATGAAAGATGAACTCATTCACAACTGCAATGTCACCAGAGTCTGCAACGAAGAGCTGTCAGATTTTTTACAGACAACAGGTGACCTAACACTCGATCGAGTGGTTCAATATGCTAGGGAGGCTGAACTTAGGTAGCAAAATATAATCCATTGAGATACCAAGGCTTTGGATGAGTCTCTTTAGTTGGTAGGCCTGAAGGTCCACTCAAAAGCAGATGCAAAATATCTGTCCAATTCATCTGCCATCTCCTTATTTTCCACTGAGTTCCCTAGACTCACTTTCTATAGGACCAATGTTCACTTTGTTAACTCTTTTCTTATTTAAATATCTAGAGAAACTCTTACTCTCCACTTTTATATTACTAGCTAGCTTTCTTTGGTACTCTCATTTTTCCCTCCTTATTAATCTTTTTGTCATTCTTTACTTTTCTTATATTCTTTCCAATCTTCTGACCTGCCACCTGTCTTTGCGTAATTGTATGTTTTTTCTTTAAGTTTGATTCTGTCTTTAACTTTTTTTAGTTAACCACGGATGGTGGGTCCTCCCCTTGGAATTTTACTTTTTACTTGGAATGTATCTATTCTGTGTATTCTGAAATATCTCTTTAAATGTTTGCCACTGAACCTCTATTGACCTGTCTCTTAACATCATTTGCCAGTTCACTTTGGCTAGCTCTGTTTCCATGGCCTCATAATTGCCCTTATTTAAGTTTAAAATACAACTCTTGGATCCACTATTTTCTCCCTCAAACTGAATGTAAAGGGGAACCAGTGGATTTACTGTACTTAGATTTCCAGAAGGCACTTCGTAAGGTGCCACATCAAAGGCATTTGCGGAAAATAAATCTTCATGGTGCAGGGGTTAATATATTCATATGGATAGAAGAGTGGCTGGCTAACAGGAAGCAGAGAGTTGGCATAAATGGGTCTTTTTCCGGTTGGCAGGATGTAATGAGTGGTCTGCCACAGGGATCAGTGCTGGGAACTCAACTTTTTATAATTCATACAAATGACTTGGATGAAGGGACCGAAGGTTTGGTTGCTAAATTTGCTGATGGTTCCAACTTAGGTAAGAAAGTTTCTCCAACCTCTCCTCATAGCTAATAACCTCCAGACCAGGCAGCATCCTGGTAAACCTCCTCTGCACCCTCTCCAATACCTCCACATCCTTCTGGTAATGTGATGACCAGAATTCCAAGTGTGGCCTAACCAGGTTTCTATACAGCTGCAGCATGACTTCCCAGCTTTTATACTCAATACCCCTGCCGATGAAGACAAGCATGCCATATGCCTTCCTGACTACCTTATCCACCTGCGTTGCCACTTTCAGTGACCTGTGGACCTGTACACCCAGATCCCTCTGCCTGTCGATGCACTTAAGGGTTCTGCCATTTACTGTATAATTCCTGCCTGTATTAGACCTTCCAAAATGCATTACCTTGTATTGTCCACAATAAACTCCATCTACCATTTCTCCGCCCAAGTCTCCAACCAATCTATATCCCATTGTATCCTTTAACAATCCTCTTCACTATCTGCAACTCCTCCAACCTTAGTGTCGTCTACAAACTTACTAATTAGCCCAGTTACATTTTCCTCCAAATCATTTACATATACTACAAACAGCAAAGGTCCCAGCACTGATCCCTGCGGAACACCACTAGTCACAGCTCTCCATTCAGAAAAGCACCCTTCCACTGATACCCTCTGTCTTCTATGACCAAGCCAATTCTGTATCCATCTTGCCAGCTCACCTATGATCCTGTGCGACTTTACCTTCTGTACCAGTCTGTCATGAGGTACCTTGTCAAAGGCCTTACTGAAATCCATGTATATAACATCCACTGCCCTTCCATCATCAATCATCTTTGTCACTTCCTCGAAAAACTCGATCAAGTTAGTGAGACACGACCTCCCCTTCACAAAACCATGCTGCCTCTCACTAATACACCCACTTGCTTCCAAATGGTAGTAAATCCTGTCACGAAGTATCTTCTCCAATAATTTCCCTACCACTGATGTAAGGCTCACCGGCCTGTAATTTCCTGGATTCTCTCTGCTACCCTTCTTAAACAATGGAACAACATTGGCCATTCTCCAGTCCTCTGGGACCTCACCCGTAGCCAGTGAGGATACAAAGCTTTCTGTCAAGGCCCCAGCAATCTCCTCCCTTGCCTCCCTCAGTACTCTGGGGTAGATCTCATCTGGCCCTGGGGACTTATCCACCTTAATATTCTTCAAGACGCCTATCACCTTCTCTTTTTTGATCTCAACATGACTCAGGCTATCTACACACTCTTCCCCAGACAAATCGACCACTAAGTCCTTTTCTTTGGTGAATACTGATGAGAAGTGTTCATTTAGTATCGCTCCCATTTCTTCTGACTCCACACACAGATTCCCACCTCTGTCCCTGAGTGGGCCTACCCTTTCTCTGGCTACCCTCTTGCTTTTTACGTATGTATAAAAGGCTTTGGGATATACTTTAATCCTGGTTGCCAGTGACTTTTCATGATCCCTTTTAGTCCTCCTGACCGCTTGCTTAAGTTTCTTCCTACTTTCTTTATATTCTCCACGGGGTTCATCTGTTCCCAGCCTTCTAGCCCTTATGAATGTTTCCCTTTTCTTTTTGACTAATCTCACAATATCCTTCATTATCCAAGGTTCCTGAAACTTGACATGCTTATCCTTCATCCTAGCAGGAGCATGCTGGTCCTGAATTCTAATCTACTGACGTTTGAAAGCACCCCCCCCCCACCCCGCCACATGTCAGTTGTTGATATCTTTCATTATCCAAGGTTCTTCACAAATACTTTCTCTCCTAAATTAAACATATGTCATGACTGTGCCAGTCATGTCCAGTTTTCTGACTTCCCTGACTCCTTTCCACCTTCCCCCCAACCACCAAGTTCGGCATAACTAGGCTCAGTCCCAACAAACCAGGGTACAGGATCCAACAATTTCATAATGGAAACCTCATCCCACCCTTGGATGAGGTTTGATGAAAAACTGTAATGTTGGATGGGCGATGAAAATTAGCAGACAATTGCGCTTTTGTCTTCGATCAAAATCCATTGTTCACCTTAGGAGATAGATGGAGATTATTAGCACAACCGCAAGTGTCAAGAGGTCTCCGTTTCGATGACAGAAAACACATTCGATCTTTTTAAACTGAGATTCATTACAAGGCCGTCTGCTTCCACCTCTGTTACCATGAAGGCATGTTTTCGCTGCTGAGTTATCTCTTTTAATTTGTCTGCTAGCGGTGGCTGCTTCCCGCTTCTGAGTAAAGCCTTGTAGTTTTGCGCTGTTTTTGGATGAGGCTCCTGGCCCAACATGGAGACGGCGCCATTTTGCGCTCCCTGTATGGCTTTCAAGTCTCACACTGCACTTTCCATTGCCAAAGCGATTTCCAATGCCTTCTGAAAATCTAATTTTGTTTCAGATAGTAATCTCTTATGAATCGATCTTCATTTATACCACGCACCAACCAATCTCTAAGCATATCATTGATAAATGAACTAAACTCACAATATTCAGTTAATTATTTCAGACTTGCCACATAACAAGCAACTGTCTCTCTCATGGTTCCTTGAGTTAAATTTGAACCGTTGCATCGTCGCCAGGGGCTTTGGCTGGTTCTCTGTGAGGTTCACTAGGTCATCAAAACTTTTCAAATCTGGGTTACTGGATGCTAACAAATTTCCAATTAATCCATATGCCTTACTCGCACACATGGATAAGAGAATCGTGCACTTCTTCTCTCCACCCCGGTGATGTCATTCAGCCGGACAAAGAACGCAAGGCTACAATATAATGAGACCAATCGTCCAATGCTTTTCCGAATTGTGGCATGCTCCCTCCCAGGGGATTGCTTCAACAATCAGGATGGAAATGTTTCTTCACTCCCAATCACCATGCAAGGTACGACCCGCTTTTGGTTCTCCTGATTTCCTTTTTTCCTTCTTGCTTTTTACCTCATCCTTTCATGCCTTTTCTTGCTTCTTACTCTCGTCACCAGTTTGTTGGATCCTGCGCCCTGGTTTGATGGGACTGGAAGGATCCAGGTTACACGCTTATTTCAGAGTGACCAGGTTGGTGCTGAGACAGAGAAGATCCGTGGACCGTTCATAGGAGAAATACATTGTGTTTATTTACAAAAGGAACTCAACAGCTACACTTGTGTGCTTCCAACTCAAACCTCTGCCTTTACTCTTCAGACTCTAACTCAAGACTACTGACTACTGAGGTAACCCACGCGACTCTATACTTGGGTACTAAGGTCATGTGACCTTCCATTACAACATTTGTCTCAAAGGTTTATTACACATCAGATTACTACAGAAATAAAATAAAAATAAAAATCTGTGGGCAGCGTTTATGTTTTCAGGTGCCTGATTGTGATCCTCCGACATTTTTTTTCTGCTTTTTAAAAATTTATTGGAACATTTTTGGTTCTGCAGCTCCCTGACACAGCTCTCTGCCTTTAGGGAGCTTTCTCTCAGCACTCGACCATGCCTGCATTGATGTCATCGCCCATCCTCCTCCTGCCCCCACCCTGGCAGTGCACGCACCTCATACTGGCTGCCTGTTAATTGGCCAGACAGTGTGAAACTGATCGTGGTCGGCGGTCCATTTCCCGGCTGATCGCGCCTGCCCACCCAGCTAAAAACTCAGGCCATAGAAACTGATTGTTAACCTGAAACTGACTCATCAATGGGCAACCACATGCCTAAGCTCCTTTGGCCTTTGGACAGTTTGAGTGCTACATTCCCTGACTCCCAGGGCAGTCAGTTGTTAACATCCAGCCTGTCCACACCATAACAGGACTCCAGGCTGACAACAAAGCCTGCCTCAAGTGTAAACTTCCTCAAAGCCTGGTTCTACGGAAGCTTCCTGCCATTGCCTGGAGAGTGGACCAAGTCTCTGCATAGCAACCTCATCTTGCTGCCTCTTCACCAAATTGAAAGGAATTCAACAATTCCTGCTTTCAGCTAGCTGAACCCACCTGAATTTTACTTCCCACGTGGAGGAACCCTCACTGGACTCTGACATTCATGTGAATGATTTTTTTCCTTTTAAGTTATTCCTATTTGTAAAACTCTTTTGCATCCCGTCGTGTGTGTGTGTGTGTGTGTATCTAGGTGTGTGTCCAGGTGTGTGTGTGTGTGTGTAGGTGTGATGAACATCCCCCGGGTTTGAATGTATGAATAAACAATATTGCTGATCTAACCCTAAAGAGAGTTTGCTGCAAGTCACCTTAGAAATGACTTCACAAGCACAGGTTTTGGGGAAACATGCCACAGCGAGATACATAAAGGACTTCAGCTTGCCTTTCTCCCTGTCTGTAACAGTGGTTAGAAGCTACAAGACTCCACACTACAACGGCTGAGGCTGTGATAAGGGCATTACTGAATACCTGCTCCACGCATGGGTTTCCAGACAAAATTGTTTCAGACAATGGGCCCCAATTTGTGAATGAAGACTTCCAGAAATTTACAGAAGGCTGTGGCATCACTCATGTTACTAATTCTCCTCTCCACCCACAGGCCAATGAAAGAGCGATGAAAACCCTTCAAATGATAACAACCAAGATTAGCTACTGGAATTTAGCCTTGCTGAATTATAGGGCTACATCCTAAAATAATGGCTTTCCACTGGCAGCGCTACTCATGGGCTGATAGCTGAAGATATAAATTCCTTTTGTTGCAGCAGAACTAACAATTTACATCTGACAGCCATAAAAGAGCCTTTTTATTCATTCATGGGATATGGTCTTCGCTGGCTGGGCCAGCATTATTGCCTATCCCTAAATGCCCTTGAGAAGGTGGCGGTGAGCTGCCTTCTTGAGTCGCTGCAGTCCATGTGGTGTAGGTACACCCACAGTGCTGTTAGGGAGGGAGTTCCAGGATTTTGACCCAGTGACAGTGAAGGAACGGTGATATATTTCCAAGTCAGGATGGTGAGTGACTTGGAGGGGAACTTCCAGGTGGTGGTGTTCCCATCTTTCTGCTGCCCTTGTCCTTCTAGATGGTAGTGGTTGTGGGTTTGGAAGTTGCTGCCTAAGGAGCCTTGGTTAATTCCTGCAGTGCATCTTATAGATGGTACACACTGCTGCCACTGTGTGTCAGTGTTGAGGAATATGGATAAAAGCAAAAAATTGCGGATGCTGGAAATCCAAAACAAAATTAAAAATACCTGGAAAATCTCAGCTGGTCTGACAGCATCTGCAGAGAGGAACACAGTTAATGTTTCGAGTCCGTATGACTCTTCATCAGAACTAAATAAAAATGTAAGAGAGGTGAAATATAAGCCTGCTGCATTGTTCCAGTGAAGCTCAACGCAATCTGGCGGAACAGCACCTCATCTTCCGACTAGGCACTTTACAGCCTTCCGGACTGAATACTGAGTTCAACAATTTCAGATCATGAACTCTCTCCTCCATCCCCACCCCCTTTCCGATTCCCCCCTTCTTTTTCCAATAATTTATATAGATTTTTCTTTTCCCACTTTTTCCATTATTTTTAAATGTATTTCCATCCATTGTTTTATCTCTACCTTTTAGCCTATTTCGATTCCTTCACCCCACCCACCACCCCCCACCCCCCCCCCCCCCCCCCCCCACCCACTCCCCCCCACTAGGGCTATCTGTACCTTGCTTGTCCTGCTTTCTACTCTTAATTAGCACATTCCTTAGATAATATCACCACCTTCAACACCTCTTTGTCCTTTTGTCCGTGACATCTTTTGGTTATCTCCACCTATCACTGGCCCTCTATCCAGCTCTACCTGTCCCACCACCCCTTAAATCAGCTTATATTTCACCTCTCTTCTATGTTTACTTGGTTCTGATGAAGGGTCATTCGGACTTGAAACGTTAACTGTGTTCCTCTCCGCAGATGCTGTCAGACCTGCTGAGTTATTCCAGCTATTTTTGTTTTTGTTGAGGAATATGGAGACTGGCCAATGTGAAAAAGAGGAGAGCTGATCTAACTCCAGGCATCGAGTTACTATCCCTAATGCCATGTCAGAAAATCTGGATTTGTGTTTGGAAACTGAAAGCACAGTCCTTAAATAAACAGAACAATCGTATCTTGTCCAAACTCTTGTATGGCACATTCAGAAGAAACAGAAAAGCTCTAATCTTATTGGATGCTGCAAGAGAACTTGAGTTTGACGCTTTGGGAAGATAGCCTGAAGGCTACATCAATCAATTCGCTGAATGGTGACCCAGTTAACAAATTCATTCCGGACTATCACCCTCACTCAGCAGTGACAACAAAACAAGATCAGGGAGAGTTGTGAAGGCACTGCAAAGAATTAACCTGTGAACCTCGGACTTTGGGGGGAAATGGTGATGGTGAAAATGCAATGTAAATAGTTTAATGATAGCTTAACATTGTTATTGAAAAAGTTGACATTATACTTTGCAGGGGGGAGATGTAGCATAATGGGTTAATAGTTATGGTAATAAGATAGTGATGCTTATAATGATGTAACAGTGACATCAGCTGTCATGTGCTAGGGACTCTGTGGAGCAGAGGGAATAATCTGTACACAAGAGTGATGTACCTACCTAGCAGCTTCTCATGTATATAGCGTTAATAAAGTAGTTTTGAAGCAACATGCCTGAATCAGACCTCAGTCACTGATGAGTAGAGGGAAATCTTCCCAGTACAGATTTAAGCCATGAGATAACCCACAAAACAGTCATCTATCCAAACATCTCCTAGGTGGTCTGGTGGCAAATTTTGTTTGAGAATGTTCCTGTGACATGCCTTGGCACTTTTCATTGTATGAAAGCCACTGGCCAAGAGCTCTTGCAGAGACAGGGAAAAGGTTAGGATACCATTTTCTGGAATTTTTGTCACCTAAGTGAACTCCCTGATTATGGTACTAAGGAGATTGGCTGAATGTTCACCATGTAACTAGCAGCTGATGGTTAAGACAGGGTCAAAGCCTTTGAACAGGGCAGGCAAGCATAGCAGCTCCTTCAGGCACCAGCAGGCTCAAGGGGCTGAGTGGCCTACACCTGCTCATAATTCATACATTCATGTGGTCACAGCTCAAAATACGCGTCACCTGTGAACACAGTTCTGAAGATAGTGAAGGGATGATATTGGCTCAACCACTAACTGTACACCTCAAGATGCTGGTTTGTTAACTGTGAAGCTCCTGAAGAATGACTGGGGTAGAGAGAGTGTTGTGTAGATTGGGAGGTGCTTGGTGCTCTCTCCAAGAATTCCTCAGGAGGCTGTGCTGAGGAATATCAAAGAGAGAGCAGCAACGTTCAGTGTCAGTGTCAGCCTTCCTCAATCCTGGGACACATCCAGGAAGGCCTAGCATTCATATAGCACTTCAATGTAGCAAGACATCCCAAGCTGCTTTGCAGGAGTGTAATCAGCCAGAAATTAGCCAAGAGGGGGGACAGCAGATAATCAAAAGATTGGTCACAAACAGGGCATTTAAGGAGGGTCTTAAAAGAGGAGGGAGCCAGAGAGAGAGGTGGAGATGTTTGGGGAAGGAATTCCAGAGCTCAGTGTGCTCAGCTGGCTGAAGGCACAACCACAAAGTTGGGTGGAGAGATGGACAAGAAATCAGAGCTGGTGGAATGCAGAGATCCAGTCTCACTCACTCACTTGCAGACACTGGCATCAGTCGATGAACCTACAGGGGCATGGGTGAAGGGAGGGGTGAAGGAAGACTGTGACACTATGTAGTTATACAGAACAACTATTAGCTTCCATATTTATTTGAACGGGCAGAGCTTGCAGCCTTTGTTTACTATCTAAACTTGTTTTTGCAATATTAAAAACTTGATATACTTGGATTAAAATATTTCATGTAATTTAACTGACCAGAAGTCAAGAATTCTACTTCAACTCGTTCTTTCCAGCAGCTCAAAGCAATGTACCTCCCACAGATTCTACTTCTTCCTCCAGGCTTTGAAAAATCAAGTTTAACATCACCTAAATCTCTAATCTGTTCAAACTTGCTGTTCTATGCTTCTGACCATGTTACTTTAATTTCTCACAAAGAAAACTCCTGTTTTTCACACCTACTTTAAAAGTTGATTTAAACTGTTAGCTAACTTGTGTCTATGTATTTTACCCAAACAAGTATTTGACCTGAAATAAAACCAAAAAATGTTGGAAATGTTCAGCAGATCTGGCAGGACCTGTGACAATGGAAACAGAATCAGCATTTCAGGTCAATGACCTTTCGTCAGGATAGAATTATTTTATTCAGTTTGGGAGCCTATTGCAGGTTTTCTTGAAGTGGAAACCTGGACCTTTACTAATTCTTACCTGAGCAAAACATGAAGAAAGATCTGAGTGAGTGCATGCACTTGGTTACTTGTCAACAGCATTAACTTGAATTTATAATATCTCCTTTAATTAAAACATATTTTAAGAATATAATTAAAGAAATGGGAGCAGGAGGAGGCCATTTAACTTCAGACCTCCATATGGTCATTGTTGATCTTCCATTTTAACTCCACCTTCCCACACTATCCCCATTCCCATTAATTTCCTCTAAAATCTATCAATCTCTATCTTAAATGTACTCAATGACTGAGTATCCGTAGCTCTCTGGGTAGAGAATTCCAAAGGTCCACAACCCTTTGAATGAAGAAATCCCTCCTCGTTTCAGTCTTAAATAAATGACCCCTTATTTTGAGGCTGTGATTCCTAGTTCTCGACTCTCCAGCCAGGAAATGTCTTTCCAGTCCTTAAGAATTTTAAATGTTACAATGGGAACACCTCTCAATCTTTTAAGCTTTCAGGAATTTAGGCCTAGTTGGTAATTGTATCTGAATTTTGTTTAGTGATTTGCAGGTGGTGGACATGTTTTGGGTATTCACTTGAACCCTGTATAAGTTGATGCCAACTAAAACTGTGGTTGTTGGGAGAAGAGGTGTTAGGCTTGTATTGTGTAACTCTGTAAATAAATAAAAAAGGGTTGTAAAGATTGACCGTGGTCAATTCGTCACCAACTGGCTTTCTGGAATAGAACATAGTCTACTCATTCTCTCCTTTTGGAAAAATTCCCTCAGTCCAGGAATCAATCTAATGAAACTTTGTTCCGCTCCCTCCAAGGCAAGTTCCTTTGGTAAGGAGACCAAAACTGTACACAGTGCTTCAGGTGTGGCCTTAGCAAGGCTCTATACAATTATAGTAATGCTCATACTCCAATCCCTTTGTGATAAAAGCTAACATAGCATTTGCTTTCTTAATTGCTTGCTGTATCTGCATGATGACTTTGTGATTTGTGTATCAATTTCTCAACATTTAAGAAGTATTCTGCTTTTCTACTTTTCTTCAAAAGTGGATAGCTTTACACTTACCCATACAATATTCCATATACCATTTTCTTTCCCATTCACTTAACCTATTATATCTCTTTGTTTCCTCCACATAACTTACTTTTCCACATTACTTTATATCAGCAGCAATCGTGGATACATTACTCTTGATCACTTCATCTAAGTTATTGAGATAGATTATAAATAGCTGAGGCTCCAAAACTAATCCTTGCATTACAACTAGTTACAACTGCCAATCCAAAAATGATCGGTTTATCCCCATTTTCTATCTGTTAGCCAATCTTCCATCCATACTAATATATTACCCCCATTCCATGAGCCCTGTTTTGTGTAATAGCCTCTTCTGTAGCACTTTGTCATAGAATCATAGAATGGTTACAGGACAGCAGGAGGCCATTCAGCCCATCATGTCTGTGCTGGCTCTCCGCATCTAGTTCAGCTCCCATGCTTTTTTTACCCTAGCCCTACAATTTTAAATCTTCAGATAACTATCCAATTCTCTTTAGAAAGCCACAATTGAACCTGCACCCACTTCACTGCTGGGCAGTGCATTCCATCTCCCAACCACATGCTGTGTAAAAGCCTTTTCTTGTTGCTTCTTATCTCAATCGTCTTAAATTGCTCTGGTTCTTGCTCCTTCTGTCGATAGATGGGGTTTTCCCATATCTACTCTATCCAGATGCTTCACGCCTCTATCCAATTTCATCTTAATCTCCTCCCCCCCAAGGAGAACAGCCCTAGCTTCTTCAATATTTCCAAATAACTGAAGTTCTTCACCCCTGAACACATTCTCATAAATCTTCCCTGATGCCTGCACGTCTTTCCTAAGATGTGGTGCCCAGAACTGGACACAATTCTCCAACTGAGGTCAAACCAGTGTTTTATAAAGGCTTAGCATAGCTTCCTTGCTTTTGTATTCAATGCCATTACTTATAAAGCCCAGGATGTTGTGGGCTTTATTAACTGCTTTCTCATCCTCTCTTCCCACCTTCGACCCAGGTCCCTCTGCTCCTAACCCCCCTTTAGAATGGTACCTTTTATTTTATATTGCTGCTCTTTATTCTTCCAACCAAAATGTATCATTTCACACTTCTCCGCATTAAATTTCATCTGCTACTATGCCCTTTTGAAGTTTATCACTTTCCTCCTCACAGATCACAATACAAAGTTTTATGTCATCCACAGATTTTGAACTTGTGCCCAGTACATCCAAGTCTGGGTCATTAGTATTTACATCAGGAAAAGCAGATGTTCTAACGCTTGGGAATCCCACTGTATACCTTCCTCCAGTGTGATGAAATCCATAGTGTGCTCTACGTTGCCTGCACTAGTTTTGGTTTCAGGGCCTGTATTTTTTTGATCCAGTCCCTAACTGGAAAACAAATCCAGCAATTCAGGTCAAGGAAAGTGTTGGGGAAGTGGGGGGTGTGGGGGTGGGTGGTGGGGGTTGGTAGGGGTACCCTGGATTCCTGGCTGTGACATCAAACTTCTTGGAAAAAAAGCCTGTAAGCTCAGGTTGCTAGGGAAATGGAGCTGAGTGGGAAAACAGACACAAGGCTCTCGAGGTTCAGTTATCAGTAGGAGGAGAGCAGCATTGGCTGGCTGTAAAGAGCTGTGTGAAACAGCTGAAAAGGCTGAAGCCTGAAAATAGTCATGAACCAAGTAAAGGTGCTTCTTTTGATTCATTCATGGGATGTGGGCTTCGTTGGCTGGGCCAGCATTTATTGCCCATCCCTAATTGCCCTTGAAAAGGTGGTGGTGAGCTGCCTTCTTGAACCGCTGCAGTCTCTGTGGTGTAGGTACACCCACAGTGCTGTTAGGGAGGGAGTTCCAGGATTTTGACCCAGTGACAGTGAAGGAACAACTGATATATTTCCAAGTCAGGATGCTGAGTGACTTGTGGAGGGGAACTTTCAGGCAGTGGTGTTCCCATCTATCTACTGCCCTTGTCCTTCTAGATGGTAGCGGTCATGGGTTTGGAAGGTACTGTCTAAAGAGCCTTGATGAGTTGTTGCAGTGCATCTTGTAGATGGTACACACTGCTGCCACTGTGCATCAGTGGTGGAGGGACCAAATGTTTAAGGTGGTGGATGGGATGCTAATCAAGCAGCCTTATTTGTCCTGGGTGATGTCAAGCTTCTTCAGAGTGATGGGAGCTGCACTCATCCAGGCAAGTGAGGAGTATTGTATTATGCTCCTGACTTGTGCCTTGTAGATGGTGGACAGGCTTTGGGGAATCAGAAGGTGAGCTACCCACCGTAGGATTCCCAGCCTCTGAGCTGCTCTTTTAGCCACAGTATTTTTATGGCTAGTCCAGTTCAGTTTCTGGTCAATGGTAACTCACAGGATGTTGATAGTGGGCGGTTAAGTGATTTTAATGCCATTGAACATCAAGGGGTGATGGTTGGATTCTCTCTTGTTGGAGATGGTCATTGCCTGGCATTTGTATGGTGCGAATGTTACTTGCCACTTGTCAGCCCAAGCCTGGATATTGTCCAGGTCGTGCTGCATTTGGACATGGACTGCTTCAGTATCTGAGGAGTTGCGAATGGTGCTGAACATTGTGCAATCATCAATGAACATCCCCATTTCTGATCTTATGATGGAAGGAAGGTAATTGATGAAGCAGCTGAAGATAGTTGGGTCTTGGACACTACCCTGAGGAACTCCTGCAGTGATGTCCTGGAGCTGAGATGACTGACCTCCAACAACCACAACCATCTTCCTTTGTGCTTGGGATAACTCTAACCAGTGGAGAGTTTTCCCCCTGATTCCCATTCACTCCAGCTTTGCTAGGGCTCCTTGATGCCACACTTGGTCCAATGCGACCTTCATGTTAAGGGCAGTCACTCTTACCTCACCTTGGGAGTTCAGCTCCTTGTCCATGTTTGAACCAAGGTTGTATTGAGTTCAGGAGCTGAATGGCCCTGGTGGAACTCAAACTGGGCATTAGTATGTTATTGCTGAGCACGTGTCGCTTGATAGTGCTGTTGGTAACACCTTCCATCACTTTACTGATGATAAGGAGTAGACTAATGTGGCAGTAATTGGCCGGTTCGGATTTGTCCTGCTCTTTGTGTACAGGACATACTTGGACAATTTTCCACATAGCTGGTTAGATGCCAGTGTTGTAGCTGTACTCGAACAGCTTGGCTAGAAGTGTGACAAGTTCTGGAGCACAAATCTTCAGTACTATTGCCGGAATATTGTTAGGGCCCATAGCCTTTGCAGTATCCAGTGCCTTCAGCCATTTCTTGATATCACTTGGAGTGAATCAAATTGGCTGAAGACTGGCATCTGTAATGCTGGGGATCTCTGGAGGAGACTGGGATGGATCATCCATTCGGCACTTCTGGCTGAAGATTGTTGCAAATTCTTCAGCCTTATCTTTTGAACTGATGTGTTGGACTCCTCCATCATTGAGGATGGGGATATTTGTAGAGCCTCCTCCTCCAATGAGTTGTTTAATTATCCACCATCATTCACAATTGAATGTGTCAGGACTGCAGAGCTTAGATCTGATCCATTGGTTGTGGAATAGCTTAGCTCTGTCTATCACTTGCTGCTTATGCTGTTTGGCACGCAAGTAATCCTGTGTTATAGCTTCACCAAGTTGACTCCTCATTTTTAGGTATGCCTGGTGCTGCTCCTGGCATGCCCTCCTGGTCTCTTCATTTAACCAGTGTTAATCCCCTGGCTTGATGGTAATGGTACAGCGGGGGATACGCCAGGGCATGAGGTTACAGATTGTGGTTGACTACAATTCTTCTGATGCTGATGGCCCCAAAAACCTCATGAGTTGCTAGATCTGTTTGAAATCTATTCCATTTAGCACGGTAGTAATGCCACACAACACGATGGAGGGCATCCTCAATGTGAAGACAGGACTTTGTCTCGACAATGACTGTGTGGTGGTCACTCCTACCGATACTGTCATGGACAGATGTATCTGCGGCAGGCAGGTTGGTGAGGGTGAGGGTATGCTGTTCCCTCTTGTTGGTTCCCTCACCACCTACTGCAGACCCAGTCTAGGAGCTATGTCCTTTAGGACTTGGACAGATCAGTCAGTAGTGGTGCTACCGAGCCACTCTTGGTGAGTGACATTGAAGTCCCCCACCCAGAGTACATTCTGTGCCCTTGCCACCCTAAATGCTTCCTCCAAGTGATGTTCAACATGGACGAGCACTGATTTATCAGCTGAGGGGGGGCAGTATGTAGTAATTAGCAGGAGGTTTCCTTGCCCACGTTTGACTTGATGAGACTTCATGGGGGCCTGTGTCGATGTTGTGGACTCCCATCTTGCCACCAGGGTCCCCTAGCCCTGATGTATCTTCTTATGCTGGTGGGACAGGACATACCCAGGGAGGATGATGGTGGTGTCTGCGACATTGTAAGATATGACTCCATGAGGATGACTATTTCAGGCTGCTCCTTGACTAGTGAGACAGCTCTCCCAATTAGCAAGGAGGACTTTGCAGGGTCAACAGGGCTGAGTTTGATGTTGTCATTTCCAGTGCTTAGGTTGATGTTGATTCCTTTTAGTCTTTTTAGCAGATTGATTCAACTGAATGACTTGCTAGGCCATTTCAGAGGGCAGTTAAGAGTCAACCACATTCTTGTGGGTCTGGAGTCAGACCAGGTAAGGATGGCAGACTTCCTTCCCTAATGGGCGTTAGTGAACCAGATGAGTTTTTACAATTGACAATGGTTTCATGGTCACATTAGACTCTTAATTCCAGGTCCCTGGAGCATTATCCTTGGTTGCTGGGTTACTCGTCCAGTGACAATACAACAATGCCACCTACTCAGGTGGAGTAAGGCTGTTGTGGGGGGTACTTGAGGATCAAATCCTGCATGAGGGAAAGGAGTAGGGTGATCAGACAAGGCAAAAACACCTTGGAATCCTGACCATTTTCCTTTTTTGGATAACCTTTAAATTATGCCAATGGGAACAAGGTGGGAGCAAAATGCTGATGCAACCAGAATGTAAACTGAGAAGATACATCAGGGCTGGGTGAACACCCTGGGATGATTGCCAGCTGATCCAGCGAGAGATCCCCAGCGGGCATGCGCTCCAGGTTATCTTGCAAGATAAGCCCAGGCCACTCTCCCAGATATGGTGTTGACAGAGTGTCCACAACCATGAGCTCGCTGACAGTGTAAATGTGCGGCAGGTGGTGCAGCTGCAGGTAAAAGTGCTCAATATGGGGGGGTAGAAACAGCTCAATACTACAATGGAGTGAAGCACAGTTACACACTCTCTCATCCCCTTAATGTGAAACTCAGTGTTATAGCAGGAGCTGGTCAATGTGCCCTGGTTTTAACTTTTGTAAATCTGGTCATCCAGGAAAGGATTGAAGTCTACTTTAGGAATTCAGAACAAAAACAGAATTACCTGGAAAAACTCAGCAGGTCTGGCAGCATCGGCGGAGAAGAAAAGAGTTGACGTTTCGAGTCCTCATGACCCTTCGACAGAACTTGAGTTCGAGTCCAGGAAAGAGCTGGTTTAAGGTGTGTGTGTGGGGGGCGGAGAGATAGAGAGACAGAGAGGTGGAGGGGGTTGGTGTGGTTGTAGCGACAAACAAGCAGTGATAGAAGCAGAATATCAAAAGATGTCAACAACAATAGTACAATAGAACACATAGGTGTTAAAGATAAAGTTGGTGATATTATCTAAACGAATGTGCTAATTAAGAATGGATGGTAGGGCACTCAAGGTATAGCTCTAGTGGGTTTTTTTTTTATTTTATATAATGGAAATAGGTGGGAAAAGGAAAATCTTTATAATTTATTGGGAAAAAAAAAGAGAAGGGGGAAACAGAAAGGGGGTGGGGATGGGGGAGGGGACTCACGACCTAAAGTTGTTGAATTCAATATTCAGTCCGGAAGGCTGTAAAGTCCCTAGTCGGAAGATGAGGTGTTGTTCCTCCAGTTTGCGTTGGGCTTCACTGGAACAATGCAGCAAGCCAAGGACAGACATGTGGGCAAGAGAGCAGGGTGGAGTGTTAAAATGGCAAGCGACAGGGAGGTTTGGGTCATTCTTGCGGACAGACCGCAGGTGTTCTGCAAAGCGGTCGCCCAGTTTACGTTTGGTCTCTCCAATGTAGAGGAGACCACATTGGGAGCAACGAATGCAGTAGACTAAGTTGGGGGAAATGCAAGTGAAATGCTGCTTCACTTGAAAGGAGTGTTTGGGTCCTTGGACGGTGAGGAGAGAGGAAGTGAAGGGGCAGGTGTTGCATCTTTTGCGTGGGCAAGGGGTTGTGCCATAGGAGGGGGTTGAGGAGTAGGGGGTGATGGAGGAGTGGACCAGGGTGTCCCGGAGGGAGCGATCCCTACGGAATGCCGATAAGGGGGGTGAAGGGAAGATGTGTTTGGTAGTGGCATCATGCTGGAGTTGGCGGAAATGGCGGAGGATGATCCTTTGAATGCGGAGGCTGGTGGGGTGATAAGTGAGGACAAGGGGGACCCTATCATGTTTCTGGGAGGGAGGAGAAGGAGTGAGGGCGGATGCGCGGGAGATGGGCCGGACACGGTTGAGGGCCCTGTCAACGACCGTGGGTGGAAAACCTCGGTTAAGGAAGAAGGAGGACATGTCAGAGGAACTGTTTTTGAATGTAGCATCATCGGAACAGATGCGACGGAGGCGAAGGAACTGAGAGAATGGGATGGAGTCCTTACAGGAAGTGGGGTGTGAGGAGCTGTAGTCGAGATAGCTGTGGGTGTCGGTGGGTTTGTAATGGATATTGGTGGACAGTCTATCACCAGAGATTGAGACAGAGAGGTCAAGGAAGGGAAGGGAAGTGTCAGAGATGGACCACGTGAAAATGATGGAGGGGTGGAGATTGGAAGCAAAATTAATAAATTTTTCCAAGTCCTGACGAGAGCATGAAGCAGCACCGAAATAATCATCGATGTACCGGAGAAAGAGTTGTGGAAGGGGGCCGGAGTAGGACTGCAACAAGGAATGTTCCACATACCCCATAAAGAGACAGGCATAGCTGGGGCCCATGCGGGTACCCATAGCCACACCTTTTATTTGGAGGAAGTGAGAGGAGTTGAAGGAGAAATTGTTCAGCGTGAGAACAAGTTCAGCCAGACGGAGGAGAGTAGTGGTGGATGGGGATTGTTCGGGCCTCTGTTCGAGGAAGAAGCTAAGGGCCCTCAGACCATCCTGGTGGGGGATGGAGGTGTAGAGGGATTGGACGTCCATGGTGAAGAGGAAGCGGTAGGGGCCAGGGAACTGGAAATTGTTGATGTGACGTAAGGTGTCAGAGGAATCACGGATGTAGGTGGGAAGGGACTGGACAAGGGGAGAGAGAAGGGAGTCAAGATAACGAGAAATGAGTTCTGTGGGGCAGGAGCAAGCTGAGACGATCGGTCTACCGGGGCAGTTCTGTTTGTGGATTTTGGGTAGGAGATAGAAGCGGGCCGTCCGTTAGGAATTCAGAGTTGTGAAAGATTTTAGGATTACATGTGGTGCCATATGTGCTGGGGGAACGGCCAGAAAGTTAGAGATCTATCTCCCTATTGCTGATGTGAGGCTAACTGGCCGAATTTAGTAACATGGTCACTTTAGAACCCTCTCCTGGTGGAATCTGGAAGGAGTGGGAGGCCCAGCTTCAGAAAGGGGAGAGAGGACTACAATCCCCAGAGGCCAGTGCGACGATGACGCAGAACGTATCGTTCGGTTACGTCAGAATATGGTCAATCAGCTGGCGAGCCTGGGGATGACGATGATGCCTCGCCCCCTCTCTCGGCGCATGCGCAGGTTGTTAGGCTCGGTCGCAGCAGCGAGATCCTGCTTGCCCGGCTCGCCATGGCCAAGACCTACGATTACCTCTTCAAGCTGCTGCTGATCGGGGACAGCGGCGTGGGGAAAACCTGTCTCCTCTTCCGCTTCTCGGAGGACGCCTTTAACACAACTTTCATCTCCACCATAGGTGAGTGAGTGAGAGACGGACGGACGGACGGACGGACGGGAGGGAGGGGAGGGGAGGGGAGAAGGGGCGGGGTGAGGGAGGGATGGAGCAGGGGAAAGCGGGCTCGGGGCCTGCGGTTGTCAGAGGGGCCTTTCCCTCCCCCTTCCCCTCCCCCCCGGCCCCCTCCCCCCGGCCCCCCTCCCCCCCCCCCCGGCCCCCTCCCCCCCCCCCGGCCCCCTCCCCCCCCCCCCCCGGCCCCCTCCCCCCCCCCGCCCTCTCCCCCCCCCGCCCTCTCCCCCCCCCGCCCTCTCCCCCCCCCGCCCTCTCCCCCCCCCCGCCCTCTACCCCCCGCTCCCCCTCTCCCCCTCCCCCTCTCCCCCCCGCCCTCTCCCCCCCGCTCCCCCTCTCCCCCCCTCTCCCCCCCCCGTCCCCTCCTCCCTTCCCCCCTCCCCTCTCCCCCCTCCTCCCCCCTGCCCCGTCTTCCTCCCTGCCCCCTCCTCCTCCCCTCTCCCCTTCCTTTCCCCCTTTCCTCCCTTTCCCCCCTCTATCCCACCTCCCCTTGATCCCCTCCTCTCTCCCCCTCCCCATTGGGGGGAGTTGGTGTTCCCAGCCTCTGGACTCCTGCTTCAGCTCCGTCCCCTCTTCTTTGCAGCTGAGAGTGGCTATGAAGTGAGCTTGCATTTGTAGAGTAAATCAAAACAGAAAGTGCTGGAAACATTCAGCTGTGGCAGCATTCTGTAGAGAGGAAATCAGAGTTAATGTTTCCATTTGAGTGTGTGTTCTGAACAGCATTTATAAAGTACCTTCCACTGTCCCAGCACATCCCAACACTGGCACCAGGAGTACTTCATTTACCTCCCGGATTTGGTTCATGTTGTAAAGCAGAGAAATGCAGCAGAGGTTAATGTTTTTGGTGGAGGCATAAACACAGAATTGTTACAGTGCAGCAGGGCATTCGGCCCATTGTGTCTGTATTGGCTCTCCAAATGAGCATTTAAGAGTCAACCTCATTGCTGTGGGTCTGGAATCACATGTAGGCAGACCAGGTAAGGACAGCAGATTTCCTTCTATTGTCTAGTGACAGTAGCACTATACCACTGCCTCCCCCTAGGCCCACTCATCTTCATAAAAGCAAATGCTGGAAATCTGAAACAAAAACAGAAAATGCTGTAAGACTCAGCAGGTCTGACAGCATCTGTGGAGAGAAAAACAGAGTGGCTGTATGAGCTGGCTGCTAAACGTGAAACGTCAAAACTGTTTGTCTCCACAGATGCTGATAGACCCGATGAGTTTTTCCAGCATTTTCTGTTCTTGTCCTAACCACCTTCAGCTACTTCATTAATGACCTACCTTTCATCGTAAGGTCAGAACTGGGGATGTTCGCTGATAATTGCACAATGTTCATCATTCGCGACTCCTCAGATACTGAAGCAGTCCATGTCCAAATGCAGCAAGACCTGGACAATATTCAGGCTTGGACTGACAAGTGGCAAGTAACATTTGTGCTACACAAGTGCCAGGCAATGACCATCTCCAACAATCGCTGAATCCTCTAATATCAACATCCTTGGAGGGGGTTACTATTGGCCAGAAACTGAACTGGACTACCCATATAAATATTGTGTCCATAAGAGCAGGTCAGATACTGTGTCCATAAGAGGCTAGGAATCCTATGGCGATTTCCTTGACTACCCAAAGCCTGTCCCCTGTCTACAAGGCACTGGTCAGGAGTGTGATTGAATACTGTCCATTTGCTTGGATGAGTGCAGCTCCAGCAACGCTCAAGAAGCTCGACACCATCCAGGACAAAGCAGCCTGCTTGATTGGCACTACATTCACAAACATTCACTCCCTTCACCATCGATGCATGGTGGCAGCAGTGTGTACCATCTACAAGATGCACTGCAGGAACTCACCAAGACCCCTTGGACAGCACATTCCAAACCCATGACTGCTACCATTTAGAGGGGCAAGGGCAGCAAATACATGGGAACACTACCACCTGGAAGCTCCCTTCCAAGGTACTCATCATCCTGACTGGGAAATATATCGCCGTTCCCTCAGTGTCACTGGGTCAGAATCCCAGAACCCCCTCCCTAACAGCACTGTGGGTGTACCTACACATGGACTGCAGTGGTTCAAGAAAGCAGCTCAGCACCAGCTTTTCAAGGGTAATTAGGAATGGGCAATAAATGCTGGCCTAGCCAGCGAAGCCCATGTACACGAATGAATGAAAAAAAGTTCCACACAGTTCAGTGTTTCCAAGTTTCATAACATTTGCAAATTTTGAAATTGTGATCTGTTAACCAAGGCCTAGGTCACTGATATCAGGAAAAGCAAATGAACCAACACTGATCCCTGGGAACCCCACTACAAACCTTGCTCTAGCATGGAAACCATCCATTAACCATTACTCCCTTTTTCATATCACTCAGCCAATTCCGTATCCGTGTTGCTCCTGTTCCTTTTATACTATGAGCTATAACTTTGCCCACAAGTTTATTGTGCTGCACTGTATCAAATGCCTTTTGGAAGTCTATGTACACCACATCAACAGCATTGCCCTCAACAACCCTCTCTCTTACCTCTTCAAAAAAAACTCCCGCAAGATGGTTAAGTATGATTTTCCTCTTAAGAAATCCATGTTGGCTTATTTTTAATTAACCCGCATTTTTCCATGTTACTATTAATTTTGTCCTGAATTTTTTCTTGAAGTTTCCTCCCAACTGAAGTTAAACTGATTGGTCTGTAGCTGCTGGGCTTATCTTTACACCCTTTTTTGAACGAGGGTGTAACGTTTGCAATTCCCCAGTTCCCTGGCATCACATCCAAGTTCAACAAAAAATTATAGCCAGTGCCTCTGCCATTTCTCTTCTCACTTCCCTGAGTATCCTTGGATGCATCTCATCCGGTCTTAGTGCCTTATTCATTTTACGTACAGACAAACTATCCAATACCGTATCCTTATCAATTTTAAAACCTTCTAGCGCCCAAATTACCTCTTTTCCCATGGCCTGTGCAGCATTTTCTCTGTTGGCAAAGACAGATGCAAAGTATTCATTTATTAACTCAGCCATGCCCTTTGCCTTCAAGAGTAAATCCCCTTCTTCGTCCCTAATCTGCCCCACTCCTTTTACTGGCCTTGTATTATTTATATGCCTATAGAAGACTTTGGGATTCCCTTTTAGCTGCCAGTCTCTTTTTGTATCTCGTCTTTGCTTCCCTTATTTGCTTTTTCACTTCCCTCTCAACCTTCTATGTTCAGACTGGTTCTCAATTATATTTTCTACCTGACATCTGTCATAAGCACACTTTTTCTTCTTTATTTTAACTCCTGACTCTTTGTCAACCAGGGAGTTCCGGATTTGTTTGTTCTACCTTTCCCTTTCAAGGGAATATATCTTGACTGTGCCCGAATCATCTCCTCTTTGAAGGTAGCCCAGAACAGCTAGCATTTTTCCTGCCAACCATTGACTCCAATTTATTCGGCCCAGATCCATCCTTAATCACTGAAGATGGTTTTCCCCCGGTTAAATATTCTTACTCTGGGTGGTTCTTTGCCTTTTTCCATAACCAGCCTAAACCTTATGACACAATGTAGGAGAACATTTAAGAGACAGTGTTCAAACTTTTGTTCCACACTGCTCTTTATGCTACTGCACTCTATATTTGGATAATTAAAGTTCCCCATTATAACTGCCCTATAATTTTTGTGTCTCTTGCAAATTTGTTTCTCTACATCCTTCCCAATGGTTGGTGGCCTGTAAACAACACTAAGCAATATAATTGCTGCTTTTTTGTTTCTTAGCTCTAGCCAAATAGATTCCTTTGTGACATCTTCTTTCTTCAGCACTGCAATGTTCTCAATCAATACCGTCACCCCAACCCCTTTACTTCCTTTCCTGTCTTTGGTGATAGGAAACCTCCCTGCTGTTCTTTTGAATAGGGCTATGGGATCTTTGTGTGCACCTTGAGGCCAAACAGGTTCTTGGTTTAACATCTCATCCAAAGACAGAATCTCTGACAGGGCAAAACTTTAGTGTCAGTCTAGGTCATGTGCTCAAGGCTCTGGAGTGGGATTTAAACTGACAACCTTGAGGCTCAGGTGGGAGTGCTACTACCATTGACTCATTTCAAACCTGACATTAAGTGCAAGACATTTGCTGGAAGTTTAGAAGTAATTATCAGAATTAAATACGTTTTGAAATATAAATGAGCAACAACACTAATATAATTGAGTTTGGAGGTAATGAGGCAAGAGGTTTGGGTTATGAATTATTTTCTGCCTGGGTTCCTTAGCTGGCTACTTAGTTTAGAGTTTTATATTATCATATGAATTTGAGCATCTTAGTTTTTTTGGTCAACACTAAATGTTTTTAGAAAAGCATTTTAGTTTGTAGTATATTTTAAAGATTAATTTCATTGTATTATTCAGAAGTTCCACATGTACATTTTGATCAGATTGGTTTCAGACACCCGTGGAAATTCTCATCACAATGTTTGTCTCTGAACAAAACTGAGAATTTTTTATTAATTCAAAATTGCTTCATTTAATTGGTTTGACAAAAACATTTTTACACTAATTCCCCACTTTACTGCTACTTACAATTGTCAGTTAAAATTATTGGTTAATTAAAAATTTGAATATAAAAGCTGACATTGTTTATTGGGCGTAGACTATAGTTTCTGATTTTCTAGTGTGAAACGCATGTAATTCCTGCTGATAAACACAGCACATGCTTAAAGCCAGAATAAGAGTGTATTTTAACAGTGGATTACAGTAAAATAGCGATACAAAGTTTTCGTGCTTCTGACTACTTGATCAGTGAAAAATGTCTATTGGTTTGTCGAGATGAAGCCCAGATGTTGGTTATGATGAAAGCATTTTGAAGTGATGAATTTAAAATGTTCATATAAGACATACATATGTCAGTGTATTAACTTGACTACTTTTTCTTCTGCAGTTTATTGTAATACCATTTAATATTTATTTGGAGTATTGAATAGACTACCATGAACTATGAATTCTACAGTTCGATATGATGTACATTGGCTGCATGCTTCAGATCTGTTTTAAGGTGCATTTACACTGAACTCTAGTATACTCATGCAAAGTAGCTGGGTTTGTACAGATCCTGCAGTGCAATGTAAATTCAAAGTTGGGTTTGACCTGACTGTAGACAGGATGTGGATGTAGTATGACTCTAGTGTTGCATCAAGCTGATTTTCCTTTATAGGAAAGGAAACCTTTTAATATTTGCAATTAGCTGCAGGTGCATTCTGAGACAGCAGACCAATCCTGTTCTCCCCACCATCTAAATGTTGACCACACACTTACAGCTTCTACATGAGCAGAACAATGAGTTGCAGGCCATGTTGGCTGCAGCCAACATGAAGACCAGTAATTCCATGTAAATGAAGCAGCAATGGAGTTCAGATTCAGTGGAGTCCTTTATATTTCTCTAAAAGATTAGTGAATATCTTGTGGCGATGCAGAGCAGGATTGAAGAGTAACTGTAATTTTCAGGTGAAGTGGGGCTGGAAGGCAATCATTAATTTGACTGTGATGCACGGATTTTAAAATCTCACATTCTGTCATTATTTCTATGTAATATTTAATGTTATATTTACGGTTAAACAACAGAACTTGTGGAATTTTGAAAACCAGAGAAGTTGAGTTGGTTTTAATATGAGAGTTTCACTGCAGTAGGGGCTGAGATGCTTGGATAAGTTAGTGCACCACCACTGATGAGAGGGTGTCACTACGGAATGACAAGTTAACATAGACAGTCTCTATTAATGTGAACATAGGAAAAATATTTTTCACATAATATATGGTAAAGCTGTCCAGTCTATTTTTCTTTCAACTTAAACTCTTTGTTAAAGCATCAAATTTACATAAAAGCAAAACACTGTGGATGCTGATGGAGACATACGGACTCTAACCATTGACTCTGCACAGATGCTGCCAGACCTGCTGAGTTTTTCCAGCAATTTTTGTTTTTGTTTCAAATTTAGATGTCATCTCACTTTGAGCGTGTGTACGCACTAGTGGAGCTTAGGCCCACTTTTCTAAGAAGTCTTTTTTTTTCTCAATTCTGTCAGTCAGAGTTTGTATATTGATGGGATTTTGTACCAGAGTAAAATATTGATGTTAATATGCACAGGGAAAATCACATTGACAATATACACCACATAGTAATATATTTCTTTTTCTTAATTCACCATTGCAAATTGTTCCCATTGTTACCAGTACCACAGATGGGTAATGGATTTCTCCATTGCTTTGTGCTCATCGTCCACAATAAAAAATGCTCTTTATCACCATTCATGTCCAATTGGTTGCATAATATGCCTTGAAACCATGATTAATATGGGAACTAAACTAATCCTAAATTGTTCTTACTAGCTGTGTGTGTTGCAGAATAAAATGGAAGTTATGGGGCAACTATTTGGTCAGTGGAGGCTCTCTATAGACCATTGTATAGACTTGTAGACAGAGTCTGTAATTATGCTAGTACTTCTGAGTTCAAGTAGAAATTACAGGTTCTCCATTGCATATTACTGAGATGTTGATAGATCATTGCAAGCTGTACTGCAATTACAATGGCAGAGCAGTCCATACCTAATTTGTTTCATTGACATAAGAACAGTAATACCCCCAGTTTGGAAAAAGAATTAGCAATAAGGGGAAATGACTAAAAGGCACATAATTGACTTGTCCAACTGGTTGCATAATATGCCTTAAAACCATGATTAATATGGGAACTAAACTAATCTTAAATTGTCCTTACTAGCTGTGTGTGTTGCAGAATAAAATGGAAGTTATGGGGCAACTATTTGGTCAGTGGAGGCTCTCTATAGACCATTGTATAGACTTGTTTTATGAGACAGGTGAGTATGTTAGTATTTTTGAATTTTTTGGAAGTCATACTGGAAAGTGAGATTGTGAGTTTATTGAAGTATGTGGCAGAGCCAAGGATTGAAACCAATTTACTTCACTATTTGAACACAAACGTCAGTCGGTTCTTTGTCAGCCACAAAGGATAAATCTTTTTGAAAGTGTAGGTTTTCACCACTCAGCTTCTGCCTAAGTTATTGTTTCTTAACCTGTTTCTTGTATGTAGTGTTGTACTGTAGTATATTTGCATTTTAAATAGATATCCATATGTGATCCAGCAGGATGTCTTATGTTTTTAGGTTCAGTGAGCATGGAGGAGTGACTAAGCCATAATCTTGCAGAAAGTTCTTAAATAAGTGCTTAAAAGCTGTTTCAGAGAGTGAATTTGTTTGCACAGTATGTGGACGTTTCTTTTCAAACTCTGTAGTAGGAAAAATTTTCAGATTGAACCATCGAACTCTCCGACAGTTACAGCCACTCACCTGATCAAATCTGTTAGTGGCTTTTCTGTGTGAGCTTGCGAGCTGAATTATTCTTGCTGATTACTTAATGTTCTTCAATATTTCTTACTTTCAGACAGCCAGCTATTCTTCAGGAATGATTTGTTACAAAGGATTGTGCACTAAAGATTTTATTTGTGTATTTGTAGTCTTTAAAGGAGTGGCTTTTTTTTCCCTAGCTAATTGTCTCTGCTGTCTTCCTGATCTCAGTCCTCACTGTGATAAGGTTCTACACGTATGAAACCCCCTCTAGTATTTTAACCAAGTGGACATTTTTTCATGTTAACCTTGACTGCACTGACAGATGATTTGAATGTGGGGGCATCACAGCTCAGCCTGATGTTGGCATGCATTTTCGGCAGGGGTTATTAGATTAGTGATGAGGATTGGAAGTCCTGGGTACATCCCTTTTCAAGGCAATGGGGCTAACTTGTTCTACCATACTTACCAGTCTATCTGAGATTAGTTAACTCAGCACAAACTTGAAGTAAAGCCACCGGACTTTTAGAAAGAAAGACTTGCCTTTTTATACCTTTTACACCCACAGGCCATCACAAAGTAATTAAGTACTTTGGAAGTGTAATTTTTACTGTAATATAAGAAATGTGGTAGCAGATTTTCACACAGCAAACTCCCACAAACAGCAACATAATAAGGACTGGGTATTCTGTTTTTATGTTAGTTGAGAGCTAGTTATTGCTCAGGACATTAGGGAGAATTCCCATGCTGCTCTTCAAAATAGTGATGTGTGATCTTTTATATCTATCTGAGAGGGCTGACGGGTCTCAGTTTAATATTTTGGTGCAGCACTCTCCTCAGTACTGCAGTAGAATTTTAATCTTGAGTTTTGTGCTCAAGTCCTAAAGTGGGACTATTTCTGTGGAGAGGCGAGAATGCTACCAACTGAGCCACAGGTCTGACACACTCAGCCACATAGACAGTTGTTCACAAGTTAAACTTGCTGAGGCGGGATGTCTGTTTATGTTAACTGAATCATGCAGCAAGGTACTTTTGATTGTGAAAGCTTTAGAATCATAGAGGTCTACAGCACAGAAAAAGGCCCTTCGGCCCATTGAGTCTGCGCCGGTCAAACAAGTACCTAATTATTCTAATCCCATTTTCCAGCACTAGGCCCATAGCCTTGTATGCCATGGTATCGCAGGTACACATCCAAATACTTCTTAAATGTTATGAGGGCTTCTGCCTCTACCACCCCTCCACTCAGAGTTCCAGATCCCCACCACCCTCTGGGTGAAAAAAATTTTCCTCACATTCCCTCTAAACCTCCTGCCCCTTACCTTAAATCTATGCCCCCTGGTTACTGATCCCTCCACCAAGGGGAAAGTTCCTTCCTCTCTACCCTATCTGTGACCCTCATAATTTTATACACCTCAATCATGGGCCCCCTCAATCTCCTCTACTCCAGGGAAAATAACCCCAGTCAATCCAATCTCTCCTCATAACTAAAACTCTCCAGCCCAGGCAACATCTTGGTAAATCTCCTCTGCACTCTCTCTTGTGCAATCATGTTCTTCCTATAATGCGGATTCCAGTACTGCGCACATTACTCTAGCTGTGGCCGAACCAGCGTTTTATACAGTTCCAGCATAACCTCCCTGCTCTTATGTTCTGTGCCTCGGCTAATGAAGGCAAGTATCCCAAATGCCTTCTTAACCACCATATCTACCTGTCTCGCTACCTTAAGGGACCAGTGGACATGCACACTAAGGTCCCTCTGATCCTCAGTACTTCCCAGGGTCCTACCATTCATCGCATATTCCTGTACCTTGTTTGTCCTGCCCAAGTGCAAACCTCTCATTTATCCGGATTAAATTCCATTTGCCACTGATCAGCCCATCTGACCAGCCCGTCTATATCCCCCTATAATCTTAAGGCTATCCTCTTCACTATTTACCACCAATTGTTGTGTCATCTGCGAACTTATTGATCAGCCCTCCTATGTTCAAGTCTAAATCATTGTCTATACAAATAGCAAGGGACCCAACACTGATCCCTGTGGAACCCCACTGGACACAGGCATCCAGTCACAAAAACACCCATCAACCATCACCCTCTGCTTCCTGCCACTCTGGACCCAATTTGTCAAGTTGCCTTGGATCCCATGGGCTCCTACCTTCGTTATCAGTCTCCCATGCGGGACCTTATCAAAAGCCTTGCTGAAGTCCAAGTAAACTACGTCACATGCATTGCCCTCATCTACACACCTGGTCACTTCTTCGAAAAATTCAATCAAATTGGTCAGACATGACCTCCCCTTAACAAAACCATGTGGACTGTCCTTGATTAATCCCTGCCTCTCCAAGTGTAGATTAATTCTGTCCCTCAGAATTGCTTCCAATAGTTTCCCCACCACTGAGGTTAGACTGACTGGCCTGTAGTTCCCGAGTTTATCCCTTCCTCCCCTCTTGAATAACAGTACCACATTGGTTGCCCTCCAGTTCTCTGGCACCTCTCCTCTGGCCAGAGAGGTATTGAAAATTATTGCCAGTGCCCCTGCAATCTCCTCCCTTGCCTCACTCAACAGCCTGGGATATATTTCATCTAGGCCTGGAGATTTATCTACTTATACACCTGCCAGACCACTTAGAATCTCCTCCCTTTCTATGCTACTTTCTTTAATTATATCACAGTCCTTCTGCCTGATTTCCATACCCACGTCATCCCTCTCACTTGTGAACACCCATACAAAGTATTCATTTAGATCCCTACCTATGTCTTCCGGCTCCGCATACAAATTACCACTGTGGTCCTTAATGGGCCCTACTCTTTCCCTAGTTATCCTCTCACTCTTAATGTACTTGTAAAATAACTTTGGATTTTCCTTTATTTTACCTGCCAATGTTTTTTCATGCCCCCTTTTTGCTCTCCTAATTTCCTTTTTAAGTTTCCCCCCTACACATTCTATACTCTAGGGCTTCCGCTGTTTTGAGCCCTCGGTATTCGCCATAAGCCTCCCTTTTTCTCTTTATCCAATCCTGTATATCCCTCAACATCCGGGGTCCCCTGGATTTGTTGGTCCCACCCTTTGTCTTTACTGGAATATGTTGGCCCTGTACTCTCCCTATTTCCTTCTTGAATGAGTCCCACTGCTCTGACACAGATTTACCTAAAAGTAGCTGCTCCCAGTCCACTCTGGCCAAATCATATCTGATCTTATTAAAATTGGCCGCCTTCCAATTTAGAACTCTGATTTCTGGCCCATCCTTGTCCTTTTCCATAACAACCTTGAATCTAATGGAGTTATGATCACAATCTGCAAAATGCTCCCCCACCGGTACCTCTACCGCTTGCTCGGCTTCATTCCCTGAAATTAAGTCCAGGGTCCCTTCCTCTCTTGTCGGACCTTCTACGTTCTGGCTTAAAAAGCTCACCTGGATGCATTTTAAGAATTCTTCTCTCTCTCTAAACCTATCACACCAAGACTAACCCAGTTAATGTTGAGGAAGTTGAAATCCCCCACTATTACCACCCTATTATTTTTACACTTCTCTGAAATTTGCTTACATATCTGTTCTTCTATTTCCCTCTGACTCTTTGGGGGCCTATAGTACACCCCCAGCAATGTGATTGCTCCTTTTTTGTTTTTAAGTTTTACCCATATGGCTTCATTTGAGGAGCCTTCTAAGATGTCATCCCTCCTTACTGCTGTAATTGATTCCTTGATCAATATTGCGATCCCTGTCTCGCCTGAAGACCCTATATCCTGGATGGAATATTGAGATGCCAATCCTGCTCCTCTCAACCATGTCTCTGAGAACAATGAAACTGTAATTTAGAAACTCTATACTCAGTTTTAAGCCTGGGAATGTTGTTTTGTAAGATCTTTCATCTCTCTTGCCTGTGAATTATCAATCAACATGAAATAGCAAGCGAAGTAATAGTTGGGGTTCCTTGCAAATGTCAGAAGCTATTTTAGTTGGATGAGCAGAGCAAACTGGAAAATGCCTTTCTTTCTCTCCTAAGAGTTAAATTATCCCCCTTTCAATCAATGGCCAAGCAGATAATTGCAGAAGCTGTTTAGTATTTGAGAGTCCAGTTTGTAAATTTAATATTTTATAGTTGGGAGAGGCTGTCTGTTTGAGATTTTTCTCAGCCTGTGGATGATGTGCTGTGACCTGGGGTCCTGCTCTTTTACAACCATCTGGCCTCTGTTCCACAGCAGGACTGAGATTGTTTACTCAGGCTGTGTACGATTGCCAACACCTATCAATGTCAGACCAGTCAGCATTGCTACTCTGCCATGCCACTGAGCAAGTTAACAGATAAGTTGTCTTTGCCATAAGACTATTTAAGGGTCAGGTGGTTGTCAGGCCTTGTTCTAGACCAGGCTTGTCTAACTTTTTCACATGGGGTGAGGGGGTGCATTTCAATTTTCTTCTCACTCAAGGGGCTGATAAGCAAATTTTGGCAAGTTAAGGTTTGGCACAACATTAAACATGGATTTTTCAAAAATCAATGTCAGAGTAATAGATTGATGATTTTTAAAAAATTAATAAAAATAGTCATTAAAGAGCGCTAAGCAGCAGAGTTAACTAATAAAACCTTTGTTGCCTTTTCGTTTAAGAAGCCAGTGCCACCTCTGGTGGTGTACACGAATATGGGGGTCGGAAGTGGGTAGTTTTTCAGCCTGGGTTTGCCCCCTCTCCTGGCCTGCTTTGTGGATAGGTTTTTGGGGAGGGAGCAGGAGGTGGATAGGGTGTGTGTGTCAGGCTGACTCCCAGTCTCTGCGTTCTCGCCCACACCCTCACATACACTCACCTACCCACTCCCACTTGCTCTCAGACTCTGCCTAGGAAGTTTGGATATTTTACCACAGAGGAGGTATTTGGTATGCTGTGAAGAGACGCACTTCCTCACTCGTCCCTGTCTGGGACTCCAGCTGCCCTGGGCGGACAGGGGCGCTGGGCTGGAGTTGTTGCTGCAACTCTGCTGATCCTTGTGGCTGCCCTAGCCCGCTCCGCCATATTGACCTCTGTGCTTCTTTAGGGGCAGGTGCCTGTGCAGGAGGGCACGAGAGACAGAGCGTGGTCAAAGGCAGAGAGAACACATGCTGTGAAAACCAAAGAGGAGCTTTCACACTGCTCCTCCAATCACTGTTTCTTTCCCAAATTTGCTGCTTATAAGCTTGCTGGTGAGCATAGCAGCAAACATGGAAGTGAAGCAGTCTGTGACCGCAGGAGCAGCTCCTTGCAGACTTTTCACTGAACTTAGCCGTAGTTTGAATACCGGGCCCACGGGTGCCTGGATTGTGGCCTGTGGGTCGTAGGTTGGACAAGCTTGTTCTGGACTACAAGTTAATTGGAGCACACCATTTTATACAGAATTCAGCACAGAGAAGGAATGCAGTAATTATTTACACAAGTTATTATTCTCCTTTGGCTTTCTTGGCTACCGATATGAGAAAAATAATTAAATCCAGTTGAATGCAAATATGATACATTGCTAATGTAATGGAGTGCACTTTTTCAAATCCATTTGTTTAATATTAAACTAATCTATGACATCTGTCCATCTAAGGACACGATAGACTGTGCCCAGGGTACAGGGTGTGTATTACTTCTGTATGGGGCATCGTCTGTTGTGGCTGTAGAGACCGATTCGAGAGTGGCAATCCCTTCCACAGCTGGCACAGATGAACAGCAGTCTGAGGTCATCTGATGCTTTTTCTTTCCACTGGACTCTCTCTCACCATCTAGTCATTTTTTTTGTCCTGTGCTTTTTGCACACCCTGCCTGCCTCCACTCATTCTGGTCAGCAGCATGGACTTCCCATGCATTGAATCTCACCCTGGTCAACTTGAAGTCTTGCTTACAGACACCCTTGTATTGCAGGTGTGGGTGACCTATTGGTCTTGTGCTGATAGCAAGCTTGCCATTGAGCATGTCTTTGAGGATGCAGCTGTCATCCATTTCAATTATTATTCAAACATAGGAGCCACCACTGACTCGAGAGTAAACATGCTGGGGATTCCTGCATGCTCATGCACTTCCATATTGGCACTGTCCTGCCCAATATTCATCTGAGACAGTGGAGGTGAAAGCTGTTTAGCCACTTTGGCTTGCATTAGTTGCCTGTGCTTCTGGAAAGGAGGGTGCCAAGTACACAAGCCTGGTACACAAGGAGCTTCATATTTTCAATTCATTTGCTGTTGGTCCACACTGGACCTCAGCTTTGACATGACAGCTGTGGCCTTGGCGCAATCCTTTTGGCACCAAGGGGCAGATTTCTGGTAATTGTTGATCCAAGGTATGTTGTGAAGCTGTTGACAACCTCAGAGTAAGGTTGCTGCTGTTAACTGAAGATGAAATCTCTACATCCTGGTCTTTAACTTTGGTCTTCCTGATGCTGCTAGTCAGTCCAAAGTCCTTGCAGGCCTGGGTGAACCAATCTATAAACTGCTGTATGTGAGCTTCAGAATGGGATGCCAAAATGATGTCTTCAGCAAATAGTAACTCATGAACTAGGACTTTACGCACTTTTGTATTGGTACGCAGTCTTGCCAAGTTGAACAGCTTGTCATCAGTTCTGGCATGTAGGTGGGTGCCCTCATTTGTGTCGCCTTACAATATCAGCAAGAAGAAAACTACCAAGATGAGTTGGCACTAGGATGCGACCCTGCTATACACCACTGCTGATCTTGGAAGTGTCTGATGTTCCTTCATTGTAGCTGGTGGGACAGCACATATTCTCATGGAAATAAGAAATGAGGCCCAGGAGTCCAGCTGGACAGCCTATTTGTCTCAGCTGTTTAAAGAGGCTGTCTGTGGGTAAATAAATCTGGTGAATTACAGGTACAGATTGCCATGTGGAAATATGATGTGGCTATTACAGAATCCGGACTGCAAGAAGGCCAGGACTGGGTGTTAACTGTTTCCTGGATCCAAGGTGCTCAGGAAAGATAGAACAGGGAAAAAAGAGGGAGGGATGGCTGAAAGAGGAGGGTATCCCAGAGGGGTCAAAAACAGAATCCATTTGGCCAGAGCTCAGGAATGAAAAAGGTGCAGTTACATTGCTTACTCTAGTCTATAAGTCAGCAACTTGTGGGAAGGGTGTAGAGGAACACATTTTCAAAGAAATTAGAGAGGTGCAAAAATTATGGAGTATTTATAATGGGGAACTCAGAGGGGCGAGAGCTCCTAGAATGTGTTTTGGCTGGAAAATTTTCTTCAGTATGCTTCTAGCCCAGCGAGGAAGGGGCACTGCTTGTTCTTGGAAATGAGTGGGCCAAGCAGGTCATTTTCAGTAGGAGAACATTTAGGGGACAGTGATCGTTTTATCATACATTTTAGGTTGACTAGGGAAAAGGGCAAAGAACAATCCAGAGTAAGAATAATTAACTGGGGTAAGAATGGACTTGGATCGAATAAATTGGAGTCAAAAGTTGGCAGGAAAAGAGGTGGGTGATCAATGGGCTACCTTAAAAAAAGGGATGATTGGTACACGTTCAAGATATATTCCCTTGAAAGGGAAAGGCAGGGCATCAAATCCAGAACTCCCTGGATAACAAAGGAGATAGAAATTAAGACAAAGAACAAAAAGTGTACTTATGACAGGTGTCAGGTAGAAGATACAATTGAAAACCAAGCTGAATACAGAAGGTTCAGAGGGGCGGTGGAGATGCAAAGATGGAGAATGAAAGGAGACTGGCAGGTGGCATAAAATGGAATCCCAAAGTTGCCTTTAGACATAAAATAGCAAGAGGATGGTAAGAGGAGGAGTAGGGCATATTAGGGACCGGAAAGGAGTTTTACACTTGGAGACAGAGAGCATAGCTGAGGTACTAAATGAGTACTTTGCATCTGTCTTTACTAAGGAAGATGATGTTTCCCAGGCCATGGTAAAACATGAGGTAATTCAGACACGAGACCAATTTAAAATTGAAAAGGTGTTGGTATTGGATAGGTTATCTGTGTTTAAAGTGGATAAGGGACTGGATGAGATGCATCCAAGGATACTGAGGGTAGTGAGAGTGGAAATTGCAGAGGTACAGGCAAGTTTTCAGTCATCTTAGACTGGGTAGTCCTGAGGACTGGAGAATTGCAAATGTTACACCCTTTTCAGTAACAGGTGTAAAGATAAGCCTAGTAACTGCAGGCCAGTCCAAATGGTTGTTTCTAGAAGTTTCCCTACCAAAGGTAAACTGAGGTAGCAACAGGAAATGCTGGAAAAGTGCATCAGGTCTGGCAACATCTGTGGAGAGAGAAACCGAGTTAATGTTTTGAGTCTGTATGACTCTTGGATGGGTTTTATGCTGTTGGAGAGGAGGTGGAGTAAAATAGAAAGTAAGGGATAGCTTGGAGCGCGAGAGGTTAAATGACAAAGATGTCATGGACACAAAACAAAGGGAGTGGTAATATGTCAAAGGCTAAGGCAGACTGAGACTAGTGGCATAAAGGTCAGATAGCAGAATGTGTTAATAGCAGAACAAGGGTCAGCACTTTCTGAAAGCAAAACATGAGAAATTACACACTGGCCCTTGGAGTGGAAGGTAGGGGGTGGAAAAAAATTAAAGTGGAGGACAGAGTTCATGGCCCAAAGTTGTTGACCTCTATGCTAAATCCAGACCACTGTAGAGTGCCTAATTGGAAAATGAAGCGCTGTTCCTCCAGTTTGTGTAGTGCTTCACTTGAACACTGTAGCAGGCCGAGGGCAGAAACATGAGCATGAAAGCAAGCTGATGAATTGAAATGGCAAGTGACAGGAATTTTGGGGTAATGCTTGCAGACTGAGCGAAGATGTTCTGCAAAGCGGTCATCCAGTCTGCATTTAGTCTTCCCGATGTAGAAGAGACCGCATTGTAGGCAACTAATGCAGTCGACTAAATTGAAAGAAGTTCAAGTGAATCGCTGCTTCACCTAGAAGGAGTGTTTGAGGCCTTGGACGGTGAGGAGGGTGGAGATAAAGGAGTAGTTGTTATATCTGTGATTGCATGGGAAGGTGCTGTGGGAAGGGGTTATGATGTTGAGGGTGATAGAGGAATGGACCAGCGTTTCATGGAGGGACTGGTCCGTACAGAATGCTGACAGGGGAGCTGAGGGGAAGATGTATTTTGTGGTGACATCATGCTGGAGTTGGCAGAAATATCAGAGGACGATCCTTCGAACACGGAGGCTGGTGGGGTGGAAAGTGAACACGACGGGAACCCTGTCATGGTTCTGAGAGGGAGGGGAACAGGTGAGGGCAGAAGTGCAGGAAATGGGTCAGACACGGTTGAGGACCCTGTCAACCACAGTTGGGGGGAATCCCTGGCTCAGGAAAAAAGAAAGCTTATTGAAGAGGCTCACTTCTTCACTTAGACCTGTTGGAGGCTCTGCTGTTCCGCATGCTTCCCCAGCCTGCTGTGCCATCTTGACCACAATGACCCTTTAGCAAGTCTGGCGCCTGTGTGGGAGAGCGAGAGAGAGCACAAGCACGGCCAAAGGCAGAGAGAGTGCGGGCTTTGAAAACTAAAGAGAAGCTACCCACCTTCACACTGCTCGCCGCTCCTCCAGTCAGAGACAGACTCATTAGAGAGAAACAATCGGCAAAAAATGCGGGAGAAAAATGGTCTGTGATTGGAGGAGCAGCTCTTTGCAGATCATTTGTTGAACTTACCTGTAGCTTGAATACCAGGTGCTGGCTGGGTATAGAGCCTTGGTGGGCTGGATTGTGGACTGTAGGTTGGACTAACCTGGGCAGTGGATACATATTCAGTAGTAGCCTTCAAAAGTGAATAGGTATGAAAAAAAGTTGCAGGGATATGGAGGGGAAAAGCAGGGGGTGTGGGCTAATTGTTGCAGACCCAATGGGCTGAATGATCACCAACTGTGCTGTACTATTGTATGATTCTGTAATTAGTACTTTATAAAGAAATTGCCATGTGGTATTTATAAGTCTTGAGTTCTAGCTCTTCATACTAGTGTACAGGTGGGTTTCCTAAGATTGTTTTGTCCATTCTGACTTCTTGAACTGTAGATTGGCCTGTTGGAAAAGTAACTTACTGTCAATTCTGGAGATCTGAAATAAAAACTGCAAATGCTTGAAATACTGAGCAAGCTAGGCAGCATCTGTGGAGAGAGAAATGTTACAGGTTAACGAACTTTCATCAGAACTGGAAAAAATTAGAGGTTTAACATGTTTTAAGTAAATACAGAGACAGTGAAAAATGGGAAGGGAAGGAAAGAACAAAAGAGAAGGTCTGAGATGGTTTGGAAGGCATTATTGACAAAGGATGATGGTGGAAGGATAAAGGGAGTGATATTGGGACAAATAAAGAAACTAAAGACGGATCTAGATGAGGTGTAACTGGGAATAGCAACCAACAGTTGCTGTCCAGAAAATTGGTGGTCAAGCTTATGATCTGAAATTGTTACGTTAGTTGTGTTTGGAAGGGTGTAAATTGGGCCTGATTGAAAAATGTAACACCGGTTTCTTGAGCTTGCATTCCTTTGAACAGTTTGAGACAGAAGTCAGAATGGGAGTGTGGTAGTGAATTAAAATGACAGGCAGCAGGAAGCTCGTGGTCACGCTTGTGGTTTGAACAGAGATGTTCTGCAAAGTGGTCATTCAATCTACATTTTCTCTCGCCGATGTAGAGGAGACTACACTATGCGCAGTGAATAGAGGATATGTTTGCATGCAGTACAGCAAAGGTTCACTAAATTGGTTCCTTGGATGAGGGGGCGTTGCTCTGTGATAAGCTGAGTAAATTCTCTGAAATTTAGAAGAATGAGATGTAATCCCATTGACACCTACAAGATCCTGAGGGGGCTTGATAGGGTAGATGTTGAGATTCTTTTGGCTGGTTGGGGAATCTAAAACACGGGGGCACGGTCTCAGGATAAGGGGCCGATCATTTAGAACTGAGATGAGCAGAAATTACTTCACTCAAAGGGTTGTGAATCTTTGGATTCTAGAGGGTTGTGGATGCTTCTTTGTTGATGCAGTTAAGGCTGGGGGTAGGCAGATTTTTGGTGTCTCGGAATTAAGGGATATGGGGAGCAGGGGGCAGGATGTGGTGTTGAAGCCCAGGGTCAGCCATGATCGTGTTGAATGGTGGAGCAGGTTTGACAGGCTGTCTGGTTTCCTCCTTCCATTTCTGGGGCTCTTGTATACTAATCTGAAAGAAGTACAAGTAAATCACTGTTGCACTAGGAAGGACTCACTGGCTTTGGAGGTTGGAAAGGGAGAGGTAAAAGGGCAGTTGTTACATCAGATTGGTCTGTTGGGTATTATTCAAACTTTGGTATTTTATTTCACTTTCTTTGTTTTCTTCTCTCCGCTGCTTTTTGAGCTTTACGTGATGTAAACTCTTACTAAATATCTGTCACTGATGCTCCATTGCTAGCTACTAAGAAGTGGATGTGGCAGCTCACTCTCTTTTGCATTCACTGTCTCCCTGCAGAATTTGTGGACAAGATCAGAAATGTATTTACTAGAAATCTATGGATGCATTCTCCCACGCTCTTTTTTTTAATGCTGACATTTAGATTTGCCTGATGTTCAGCTGGTAGGCTTGTGTTCTGATGGCTGTGCAAAAGAACAGAGGCCTATTGTGAGTGAACTCCCCTTTCTGGTTAGCTTGCCCCAGGGAATTGATGATGCTAGGGAAGTCTTGTCTGTCTGAGAAAGTGTGGGCTAGGAGGTATCAACGGGCAAATGAAATTCAATAGAAGAAAATGATAAAAGGTTCGTTCAAAGCAGAGATAATGTTAAGAAATTGTAAACTGCTGCTAAGAATATTTCCCAGGTTTCTTTACAGACTTAAGTATACAATAATTTTATCTTACTCTGTTTCAATTCAGGTATGATAGTGATGCATCCAAAACAGGAAGTGCAGATATTTATGCAGACAAGTCATGAGTGGTCTGTACAAAACCAAGCATTTAATGACCAAGACATAGAATCATTAGCATGTTATAGCACAGAGGGAGGCCTGTTGTGTCTATGCTGGTCCTCTGGTGCCACTCCCCAGCCTTTTACCCGTAGTCCTGCAAATTTTTCTTTTTCAGATAATGATCTAATTTCTTTTTAAAAGTGTCAATTGAATCTGCCTCCACCCCATTCTCAGGCAGCACATTCCAAATCCTAACCATTTGCTGTGTGAAAAAGTCTTACCTCATGCCACTGTGTTCTTTTGCCAATTACCTTAAATCTGTGCCCACTGGTTCCTGATTGTTTTCCCTGACTGCTCTGTCCAAACCCGAATGCTTCCATCAAATCTGTCCTCAACCTTCTCCAAGAAGAACAGTCCCAACTTCTCCAATCTCCCTACATAACTTAAGTTCCTCATCTCTGGAACCATTCTCGTGAATCTTTTCATTTCTAAAGCCTCCACATCCTTCCAAAAGTGTAGTGCCCAGACTGGATGCAATACTCCCCTTGAGGCTGAAGCAGTGTTTTATACAGGTTTAACATAACTTCCTTGCATTTTGCACTCTGTGCCCTTATTGTTAAAACTCAGGATGTTGAATACTTTATTAACCGCTCTCTGAACCTGTCCTGCCACCTTCAATGATTTATGCACATGTATACCCAGGTTTCTCTGCTGCTGCATCTCCTTTAGAATTATACCCTTTATATTAGCCTTCTGCGTTCTACTTACCAAAATGAATCGCTTCACATTCTCCGCATTAAATTTCATCTGCCACTTATCCGCTCATTCCACCAATTTGTCTGTCTTTTTGAAGTTCTACAATATTCTCCTCAATATTATTATACTTCCAAGATTATATACATTATAAATACTTATAATTTCAGATTATGCTCTCAGATTGTAGTTCCAGGTTTCAGATTACTGCAAACTTTGAAATTGTACCTTGTACGTCAAAGTCTAGGACATTAATGTATATCAGGAAGAGCAGGGGTCTTAACACCGATCCCTGGGGCACTCCACTGTAAGCCTTCCTCCTGTCTGAGAAGTATCCATTAACCACTACTGTTTCCTGTCACTTAGGTAATTTTGTATCTTTGTTGCCACTGTTCATGAACTATAAATTTGCTCAAGTCTGTTGTACAGCACCTTAAAATGACTTTTGGAAGTTCATGTACACTACATCAACTGCGTTACCCCTGTCAACCCTATCAATTCATCAGAAAACTCCAAGTTAGTTGAACACAATTTGTCCTTAGCAAATCCATGATGGCTATCCTTAATTAACCCCCATATTTGCCCAAGTGACTATTAATTTTATCCCGAATTATAATTTCTAAAAGCTTCCCCACCATTGAGAGTAAACTGAATGACCTCTAGTTGCTGGATTTATCTTTACAACCATTTTTGAACAACGGTGTAGCATTTGCAATTTAAGTTGAAATCTTGTGTTATTTTTAATATTTGAATTATAAGTAAATAGAGTTTTGCCACGCTTAGTTCATAAGATTTTAATGGCTTTTTTTAAAATGATGCAAAGACTGGAATTCTGAAACTGTAAATGCTAAAAGTACACAACCAATCTGTTATCGTTAAAGAACAGGCAAACATTTTGAGCATATCCTAATGGCAATGCTAGCTGGATTTTCTTTCTAAATCCAAGCATTGGTGTGAAATGTCAATTGTTGCTCCTGTAAAAATCAGTCTGAATACATTGTAGCTACTCAAATTCTGTTAACCAAGTCAGGAAGACATGATTAAGATACTAATGCTTTAATTATAAGATACTAATGCTTTAATTGAAGCTTCCTTTGTTCCCTGGAATGCCCATCAAGTTTTAAGTATGTTCTCACGTCAGTTGACAAATAGATTTGATTCTGTCAGTTAGGTGGGCTGTGCCTTGTTTTGGATTTAGTTCCTAGTGCCAATGTTGTTGATCATTTACCTGTATTGGTTCAGGCAGCTAACTGGTTGCTTGGTTTTCCTATGCTCTAGGTTGTAACTCTATAGAACACCCCATCAGCACCAGCGGTGGCTCAGTGTGAGGCACTCTAGCTTCTAAATCAGAATGATGTGGGTATAAGTCCCATTCCAGGACCTGAGCACAAAACCAAAATTCCAGTGCTGTACTGAGAGAGTGCTTCACTTTTGGATGAGACTATAACAGGGGATAGAGTATAAAAGTAGGGAAGTATTGCTAGAATTGTGCAGGGCATTGGTGAGACCACATCTGGAGTACTGTGTACAGATTTTGGACTTATTTAAGGAGAGATATACTTGCATTAGAGGCACTTCGGAGAAGGTTGACCAGGTTGATTTCTGGGATGAAGGGGTTGTCTTTTGAGGAAAGGTTGAGCAGGTAGGGACCATACTCATTGGACTTTAGAAGAATGAGAGATGGTCTTATTGAAACGTATGATTCTGCATTGTCGTGACAGGATAGATGCTGAGAGGATGCCCTCCCTATGTGGGGGAATCTAGAGATAGGGAGCACAATTTCAAAATAAAGGGTCTCCCATTTAAGGCGGAGATGAGGAGGAATTTCTTCCCTCAGTCATTAGTTTTTGAAGTTTTGTAGTGATCCAACCCACCTATTAATAACCCCACAGCAAACTCGAGACAAGGTAAAATAAGAGGGTTGGTTTATTCTTACACACAAAATGAAGGAAGGTGTTTCGCAACATCTGCCTCTTTCTGCACTTGTACAATAAGAGAGGGATACGGGCAATAAAGGGGTATAGGGCAAGATCACGATTAAAAATAAGAGTTGTGGTTTCACATGAGTCCAGAATGAAAAGTCCAGTAGCGTATTCTTTCAGAGATTAGCAGGCTGAAAATGTTGCTGGGTGATCCGTTCCAGAAGTGAGGCCTTCCCTGAAGGAAGAAGGCATGTAGAGACAAATGAGTCTCATAGGCTCAGACACAGCTGTTCTGATCTTCCAGTGGCACACAGTGCAGATGAGGGTCAATTTACCTGGACAGAGCTCTTTCTGTTGCTACCTGTTAGATGGTAAAATGGTAGATTACCTGGGTTCAGTTCCACATGGCAATATTACAGGTTCTAGCAGCTGGTGGGGGGGGGTGGCGGTGGTGAGGGGAGGTCATGTGACAATGTGACATATCTCCCACTCCCCCCTGGGTGTTGGACAAAGGATGTATTTTCCCAGTTCTGGAATCTTGAGGTGTTTAATAGAGGAGCCAATTTGTCCTTTGCAGGCATACTATCTCCGTTGGCCGAAGCTCTGCCTTAGAAATGTAAAAGGAGGGGTGGGGGGGGTGGGGGTGGCGTTGGAGGAGGGGCAGAATGGGGTGGTGGTTGGTGCATTTCTCTGGAATTTGATTGTCAGCAGTCACAGAGGGTGTTAGCAACTCTTTAAAGATAACCATATCCTTGCTGGTTTCTGAAGGTTAGGAATTCCTCTGGTATGAGCCATGGGCTCATCAGGGTAAGCCTTTTTCATTTTTAAAATAAAAATAATAATCTTATAAAGTAACCAGTTTGAAGTAGATATATATTTTCCTCCCTGTTTTCAGGCTGGAACAAGTCAAAGGTGAGTAGGATAGAGCCATGGAAAAGTTACTGTGCAGAAAGATGCCACTCAGCCGATGTCTCTGCCGGCCAAAAAAGTAAAAAGAAACTAGCTGCTCATTTTAATCCCACTTTCCAGAACCTGGTCCGTAGCCTTGCAGGTTACAGCACTTCGGATGTAGACCCAGGCACCTTTTTTAAATGAGTTGAGCATTTCAGCCTCAACCGGCAACTTAGGCAGTGAATTTCAGACAATCACCACACTGTGGGTGAAAGTTTTTCCTCATCCCCTCTAATCCTTCTACTATTCACCTTAAATCTATGCTTTCTAGTAATTGACCCCTCAGCTAGGGGAAACAAGTCTTTCCTGTCCACCCTATCTAGGCCCCTCATAATTCTGTACACCTCAATTAAGTCACCCCTTCGCCTTCTCTGTTCTAAGGAAAACAACCTTAGCCTATCCAATCTCTCCTCATAGCTGCAATTTTCAAGCCCTTGCAACATTCTTGTAAATCTCATCTGCACACTCTCCAGAGCAATTATGCCCTTCCTGTAATGTGACCAGAACTGTACACACAGTTCCAGCTGTGGCCTAACCAGGGTTTTATACAGTTCCATCATTACATCCCTGCTTTTGATTCAATACTTCGTCCAATAAAGGAAAGCATTCCATACGCTTTTCTTGACCACCTTGTCTACCTGTCCTTCTGCCTTCAGGGACCTGTGGGTATGCACTCCAAGGTGTCTCACTTCCTCAACCCCTCTCAAAAATTTCCCAGCTATTGAATATTCCCTTGCTTTGTTTGCCCTTCCCAATTCCATTACCCCTCGCTTTTCCGGATTGAATTCCATTTACCATTTTTCTGCCCACTCAACCAAACCATTGGTATCATTGTGGAGTTGACAGCTATCCTTGTCACTATCAACTACACGGCCAATTTTTGTGTCATCTGTAGATTTCCCAATCATGCTTCCAACATTTAAGTTTAAATCGTTAATATGTATAACAAATAGCAAGGTTCCCAACACTGAGCCCTGTGAAACACCACTGGAAACTGTTTTCCATTTGCAAAAACATCCATCGACCATTACCCTTTGTTTCCTGACACTGAGCCAATTTTGGATCCAACCTGCCACCTCCCCATGAGATCTCACTTTTCTGATCAGTTTGCCATGTGGCAGTGAGGCTAAAGCCACAATCAGATTGGCCAAGATTTTATTGAATGGCAGAGCAGGCTGCAGGCCCCAAATGGCCACCTCACATTCTTAAAAACGAGGTCCCATCTGTGCTCTCAGGTGGACGTAAAAGACCTGGCACTATTACGAAGAAGAATAAGGGAATTATCCACAGTGTCCTGGCCAATATTTATTCCTCATCAACATCATAAACAGATTATCTGGTCATTATTACATTGCTGCTGGTGGGAGCTTGCAAATTGGCTGCTCTGTTTCCTATATTGCAATTGTGACCACACTTAAAAATATTCCTTTGGCTGTAAAGTACTTTGTCATGTGCTGTTGTCATGAAAGGTGCTATATAAGTATAAGTCTTTCTTTTCTGCATCAAGCAAACTTCCTCTGTCCTTAATTCTTGAGTGTTTGAAAGTCAGTGCAGGTGTAATGCATGCAGTATTTCTTTTATACCTGGTTGAACTTTAGATGTTAGAAACTGTATTATTGACAGTCATCTTCCATTTCTCTAGGAGTTAACATATTCCCTGGGTCTGGTAAGCTGTGTTGTGGATACAAATTCAGGTTTTCTTTCGGTGTTTACGCTATGTGTGTACTACTGAGGAAGCATATATTGTCTTCTGCTGGGTACTTGTTGCCTTTCATTATAAACCCATGTGATAGGTTTCCTATTGTAGTCTAGGATGCTCATGGCAATTCCTGTGAGCTAAATACAGTATTATGTTGGATCTGTGGGTTTACTTCATTACTAGACATTGTGTTTGTTTCATTGAAACCTTGCTTACAGGAGTGGTCCGTGATGCTAAACAAGTGAGCAATATGAATAAAATCCCAAAAAATAAAGTCCACTACATTAAATTACATATTTTAAAGTTGTAGAAAATATTTGTTTTGGAAGAATGAAAACCCAATGGACAGGACATCCGTCAAAGTAAATGTGACCTGTGTCGGGAGTGTAAATCACTTAATTTAGTCACATTGAAATACAATGTATAGTGACCTCTTCATAGCTGTATTTGGGATCTCTATCAGTTGACCAGAAGTTAGCTTCAATAAGTTCAATGGAAGGTATGTTCAATTCTTGTGATTTTAAACTTGCCACCCAAATTTTAGGGAAATGTGTTACGTTTGCCTGGCTTCCTTTGTTTCTGTTAACATACTTTTAAATGTTCATTCTGAATTAGATCCTTCCTCTTTACAGAAGAAAAAGTATTTTTAACATATGCGAGGTTTAATTTGTCCATAGCAAAAACTACTCCAAATGCTGGAAACCTGAAATAAAAACAGAAAATGCTGGAACTAGCAATTCTGATGAAAGGTCATTGACCTGAAACATTAACTCTGTTTCTGTCTGTACAGATGATGCCAGACCAGCTCAGTATTTCCAACATTTTCTGTTTTTAATTTGTCAAAAGTTGGAATTCAGCCTCTATACTTGTGAAGCTTTTGGAATAAGATTTGGAGATCTTGGTCAGTGCTGCTTGGTTAGTTCCTGTTGAGCTGTTCAGGGTATTTGTTTGGGCTCGTTGGAGTTTGAGATAGAGGAAAATCCAAAGCTGGAGAGTGAATAGGGCAGTGGGATTGCTGTTGCAGAGCGTGGCTGGCGCACAAATGGCTGAATATCCTTGTATGTAAATTTCTTGAGTTTTTTTTAATGAAAATCAAGTCTGCATCTGTTGTGCCTCCAGTGTTAGTGTCATTGGTGCCAAATTTATGTCACACTTGTAACTGCCTTAAATGACATTCATAAAAAGGATTTGTTCAGTTGAAGGTTTTTGAGGGCAAAAGTCAACCTGACTTTTTTATAATCTGACCCTTCTCAAGAGATATTCAAATAGCTTCCAGTTGAGAAAAAAATGACCCTCAGCAATAGAAATTAATCTAATGATGTACCTATTTAAACTGCTTCTCCCCAGAGAGTACTTGAGCAGTGATGTTAAAGGGAGAGACTAGGCAAAACAGCAGTCCATCTTTGTAGCAAAAACCACTGCTGTACTCCAAGATTAGCTGGTTGGAAGAGAGGGGAGACCTATATTTCATCACATAGTTAGCTCAAGCAGTACACAAATATAGAAATTTGATCCTTCCACCATACTGCTGTACTGATTGTAAATGTTTACTCTTTTTAGAGCTGCAGCAAAACTCTAGTGGACCCTGTTTTTGTACCTTTCTCACTATCTGTGTCTATATAACACCCCCTGTAAAGAGGTAACTTCACGTATGATATTAACAAGTGAAATATGGTAACAGCTTAATTTCAAGGCCAAAATGCTTGTGCTGTCTCTACTTGTAAACCGTTACAAGCATAGCATGAGGAGGCATTTAATCAGATGCTTATTTCAGCTCTTCAGTGGATAAAATTAAGTCAAAATCTCAATCCTTCATTTTGATGCAGAAGTTAGTTACGCTCACACTTGTTTTTTTGCCATTGCAACATCCGTGACTAGTGTGTTGCCTATGCAGACTGAATGTAACTCTGGTGTCAGTGGCACATTTGATTGGGAGCAGTATAACTGGAATTTTAAACTCAATCCAGGCTACAGTATATATGCTGATTCAGAAGATGGTTATATAGAAGGACAGCAATTGAACACAATCACAGCTAAATGCTGGTCAATAGAAGCAATGCCCAGTAACGTATGACTGTTGAATGTTCACATGCTGCTATTCTGTGTACTCCTGATGTTTCAGATCTGGTTACAAAACAATAACACCTATATTTGAGTTATAAGATGTAGACTCTTCCTAGGGCTTGCAACTAGATTGAAAAATACATTCTGGCTGACTGGTGTTTAGTCCGTATTACTTCAACACACTCAGACTGCTGGTCACCATGTGCAGATTAACAGCATTGTGATCCCTTTTCTGATTCACAGGTTTTTTGACATTCTTTTTAATCCCCACATATTTAACATTGAATGAATTGTTGATTCTAGTGATATTTTGCTAATTACCAGAAAATGATTCTTTTCTCTGATCTCTCATCCATAGCCAATTCAAAGATGATATTCTTCATTGACTTCAAACACAATTATTTTGTGTCTGGCAGGTGAACCAGCCCATTGCTGGGGTGTTGTGTGAATAGACTGAGTTACTAATATGATGTATGTGTTTTAAATGATAAGGTTGCAGGAAAGGCAAATTTGACTCATTGCAATTGTGAATCCTGTGACTTGTTTATTTTACTGTTCACTGGGGATTTCCTCTCCATCGTCCAGAAAGTTTTGATTGCATAGATGGCTGAGTCCTCAGACAGCCTTGCCCAAGTGACTGTGCTTCAGGTGAACATCAGCAATGAAGGTCAGTGGGCCAAGTCTGTTTTTATCCATTTGAATGTGGAGATGCCAAGACCAATTTCTGCCCTAGCTGAAATTTGCTGTCTTGAACTAGATCGGTTGTGTAATTTAGCGCTGTGGTTCTTAGATATATCTGGATAGGGTAGGGAATATTCAGGAAACTACCGCGTTAATACGATAAACTTAATTTAACTGTGGAAAGAAACCTTTTTTCTCACACTGTGGCTTTTAGCTTCAAAGGATATGGAGCAGTGTTCCAAGCAGTATGCTCAAAGTTTGATGCTCCTATCTTGTCTCACTTTGCCAGTTCCACCTGAGCTGTGGTACTGTAGAACTACAAGGGCTGCTGCAAATATTTGTGAAGAATTTTAAAATGGATATTAGTACAGGTTCAGTAATATTAGTAGATTTAGCCAAGTGTTATCTATTGTATTTTGTGCCTTTTTGAAGAAAGCATGTTTAAAGTTGTATAAAAATCGAGAAAATGCCAGTATCATCCCTTGCTGATGCTTAAAATCATAGAATGGTTAAGGTGCAGAGGAGTTTATGTGGCCCATATGTCCACACTGGCACTCTGCAAGAGCAATTTAGCTGGTCGCACTTCCCTGCATCCCTGAACATTTTTTCTCTTTAATTATGAAATTCCCTTTTGAAAGCCTCCATTACCCTGTCAGGCAGCACATTCCAGATCCCGACCATCAGCCATGTAAAAAGTTTTTCCTTCAATCGGCTTTGGTTCTTTTGCCAATCACTTCAAATCAGTGTCCTCTGATTCATGACAATTCCAACATTTACTTTCTAGAAACCTCAAAATTTTGAACGCCTCTATCAATTCTCCTCTCAATCTTCTCTAAGGAGAGCAGCCCCAGTTTCTCCAGTCTATCCATGTAACTGAAGTCCCTCTTCCCTGGAAGCATTGTTGTAAAGCTTTTCTGCACCCTCTCTAACCTGTACATCTTTCCAAGTGTGATGCCCAGAGCTGGACTCAGTACTCCAGTTGAGGCCAAGCCAGTGTTTTATAAAGGCTCATCATAAGTTCCTCTCTGCCCCTATTTATAAACTACTTTCTCAACCTGCCCTACCACTTCAGTTTATGCAGATATACCTCCAAGTTCCTCTGCTCCTGTGCCCTCTTTAGAATGGTACCCTTTAGTTATATTACTGCTCCTCATTCTTCAACTTCTCAGCATTAAATTTCCCATACTGCCTGTCTGCGCATTCCATCAACCTGTCTATGTCCTCTTGAAGCCAACCTCGATTTTCCTTTCAGATCAGAATCCTTCCACATTTTGTCACTTTCAGATTTTGTAGTTGTGCCCTATACATTCAAATCTAAATTATTACTTTTTTTATTCTGTCGTGGGATGTGAAAGCTGGTTTGCTGACTGGGCCAGCATTTGTTGCACATCCCCAATAGCCCTTGATGAGATGTGCTAAGTTGCTTTCTTGAACTGCGACAGTCCATGTGGCGTAGGTGCTTGAGTGCCATGGTGTGTTGCTACAGTACATCTTGTAGATGGCACACATTGCTGCCCCTTTGTGCTAGTGGTGGAGGGAGTGAATGTTTAAGGTAGTGATTGGGGTGCCAATCAAGCTTTGTCTTGGATGGTGTCGAACTTCGAGTGTTGTTGGAACTGCGCTCATCCAGGCAAGTGGAGAGTACTCCATCACACTCCTGACTTGGGCCTTGTAGATAGTGTACAGGCTGTGGGGAGTCAGGAGGTGAGTTACTCACCACAGAACTCCCCAGCCTCTGACCCGCTCTGGTGGCCACAATATTTATATGGCTGGTCCAGTTCAGATTATGGTCAATGTTAATCGTCTAGGATGTTGATAGTGGGGGATTCCTACAATAAAGAGAGGTTAAGGGCTGGGGCATGGAGTGCAGCTGGTACTGAGTGTAATTACTGAGAGCCTGATGAGTAAGGAAGTGAAATTTTAAGAATTAATCTTTTTTTATAAAATAATCTAGTGTTTCTTGCTTGCAATTTAGCAATTAACTTATTTACTGTTTTAAGTTTCTTCCAGGCTTGGGCAGGTCTAATCAAGTTAATTGAAGCTCTCTGCTGCAAAGCAGCTGAGATCAGCTAAAAAGTAACTGGTTCTGTAACTGCCATATATAAGACTTATCTGAATCTCAGTCGTATAAATAAGAGAAGTCAAGTAAGTGGTATAGAGTGCAGCTGGCACTGAGAGTAATTACTGCGAGTTTGGTGAGTAAGGGAGTTCAATGAGGAGGGGAAGGAGGTGCTCTTTTCTTTTTCGACTGTCTTTCTCAGCCTCCAGGAGACCAGGAATTGGTAAGCTGCACAAAAGGGCTGAGCTTGAAAAAATCTAAGAGTGACATCAGCGCAAGTTGTTGCAATGGGATGCATAGGCTTCTGAGCATCACTCCTACTCTCAGCATCTTCCTTTTTGGCCTGAGGAAGGGGCTCCCTTGTGTGCCCAGCTTTCCCTTTTTGCCCCTGGTTGTTCACTACCTTTTCACCGTCCCACCTTCTTGGACTTGTGGGGGTGATGGAAAAGTGGATATAAGGGCTTGTGGACCAGCTCATAATTATCTGCTGCCTCGGCTGCTTGTCTAGCTTTTGAAACCTATGTTCTTACAGAGGTAGGGAGAGAGTTTTCAAATTCTCGAAGGAGAATTATCCCTCAGGTTTTCATATGTGTTCTCTAATTTAAATGCTAACATCCAGTTGCTTGACCCCCTCAAACTCCATGTAAGCTTGCTTGGGCTGTTTTGGAAGTTTGGAAATTTGTCTATCAGCTTCAGGCACTAACTAGTAAGCACTGAGGATAGACTCAGATCTTAAAAGGTTTCGATCAAGTCGATTCTTTACCTACTAAACTCCCATGGACACAAGTCTAACCTGTCAAACCTTTCCTCCTAAGACAACCTGCCCATTCCTGGTATTAGCCTAGTAAACGTTGTTTGAACTGCTTCTAACGCATTTACTTCTTTCCTTAAATAAGGATACCAATACTATAAACAATACTCCAGATGTAGCATTACCAGTGCCCTGTGTAACTGAAGAATAACCTCCCTACTTCGGTTATAGCTTTGACTACCTCGACGACAGCTTCTCATATGATGGGAAGCTTTCTATAAGGACTCCATCCCATTCTCTCAGTTCCTTTGCCTGTTCTGTTCTGATGATGCTACTTTCCAAAATTGAGTTTCTGGCATGTCTTCCTCCTCCCTTAACCGAGGTTCTCCTCCTCCCACTGTGATTGACAGGGCCCTCAACTGTGTCCGACCCATCTCCCACGCCTCCCAGAACCATGATAAGGTCCCCCTTGCTCTCACTTTTCACCCCACCAGCCTCCACATTCAAAGGATCATCCTCCGCCATTTCCGCCAACTCCAGCATGATGCCACCACCAAATGCACCTTCCCCTCATCTCCCCGGTCAGCATTCCATAGGGACAGCTCCCTCCAGGACACTCTAATCCACTCCTCCATCGCCCGCAACACCTCATCTCCCCCCCATGGCATCTTCCCATGCAATTGTAGAAGGTGCAACACCCGCCCCTTTACCTCCCCCCTCCTCATGGTCCAAACAGTCCTTTCAAGTGAAACAGCGCTTCACTTGTACCTCCTTCAAGTTAGTCTACTGCATCATCTGTTCCAGTGTGGCCTCCTCTACACTGGGGAGACCAAACGCAGACTGGGTGACCGCTTTGTGGAACACCTTCGGCCTGTCCGCAGGCATGACTCAGACCTCTCTGTCGCTTGCCATTTCAACACTCCACCCTGCTCTTATGCCCACATATCCGTCCTTGGCCTGCTGCATTGTTCCAGTGAAGCTCAACGCAAATTTGAGGAACAGCACCTCATCTTCCGATTAGGCACTTTACAGCCTTCTGTACTTAACATTAAGTTCAGACCATGAACTTTCTCCTCTATCCTCGCCCCACTTTTTTTTTATCCCCTGCTGCATTTTTATTTATTGTCCACTTATTTTTTTTTATCTGTAGTTTTATCCCCTTTTTTATCCCATTTTCTATCCTCTCCCACCCCCCCACCACTACCGCCCCCTCCCTCACCCCATCCCCTACAGGGTCATCTGTTACTTATTCCATATTGTCCTTTTACACAATGCTACCCTTGCTCTGCTATAATCACATTCTGCTTTCTTACCTTTATGCCACCATTAGCACCTTTTTTTAACACCAACCACTACCATTAACAATCCCTTTGTCCTTTAGTTCATGAGATCTTTGTCCCCAACTCTCACTGGCCTTCTATCCAGCTCCACCTGCCCCACCCCCCCCTTAAACAGTATAAATTGCATCACATTTCCACTTCTCTTCAGCTCTGAAGAAAGGTCATATGAACTCGAAGCGATAACTTTGTTTTTCTCTCTGCACAGATGCTGTCAGACCTGCTGAGTTTTTCTAGCATTTTGTTTTTGTTTGATTTCCACAGTATTTTGCTTTTACCTCCCTACTTTTGTATTCCATTCCCCTTGCACTAAATGATAACATTCTGTAAGCTTTGCTAACTGCCTGCTGTACCTGCATACGAGCCTTTTTATGATTCATGCACTTGGACACCCAGATCCCTCTGAATCTCAGAACTCTGCAATTTCTTGCCACCTTCCTGCCAAACTAAACAATTTCACATTTGCCCACATTATACTCCATTTGCCAGATCTTTTCCCACTCACTTAACCTATCTGTCACTTTGTAGCCTCCTTATGTCCTCTTCACAACTTACTTTCCTACCTGCCTTTGTGTCATCAGCAAATTTAACAACCATATCACCCATCCCTTCAGCCAAGTCATTTATATAAATTGTAAAAAGTTGAGTCCCCAGCACTGATCCCTGTGGCACACCACTCATTACATCCTGCCAACCAGAAAAAGACCCATTTATGGCTACCCTCTGTTTCCTGTTAGTTAGCCAAGCTTCTAGCCATGCCAGTATGTTAACCTCTATATCATGAGCTTTTATTTTCTGCAATAACCTTTGATGTTGTACCTTATGAAATGCCTTCTGGAAATCTGAATATGTTCATTCACCGGTTCCCCTTCATCCACAGCACGTGACTCCTCCAATAAATGGTTAAACATGATTTCCCTTTCACAAAACCATGTTGACTCTGCCTGATTGCCTTACACTTTTCTGAGTGTCCTGCTATAACATCTTTAATAATAGCTTCCAACGTTTTCTCTATGACAGATGTTAAGCTGACTGGCCTGTAGCTTCCTGCTTTCTGTCTCCCTTTTGAATAAAAGAGTTACATTTGCTATTTTCCAATCTAATGGAACCTTCCCCGAATCTAGGGAATTTTGGTAAAATAAAACCAAAGCATCAACTAGTTTGCTAGCCACTTCTTTTTAGACCCTAGGATGAAGTCCATCCGGACTTGGAGATTTGTCAGCCCGTGCTCTCGTTTTTCAGCAACATTTGCTGGCTGATGGTCTGAACTGGGATCCAGCAACAATTTGGTGCTTATCGTTAGTTGAACTGACCGTGCACTTCAAAAAGGCCCAGAGTTTGATTTATGATGAAGGATGAGAATTTCAAAATCAAGGAGTTCCTTGACCAGGAGCCAACGTAGGCCAATGAGTACAGGAGTAGCAGGTGAACGGATTTGATGTGAGTAAGGACAGCAGTTTTGAATGAGCTCAAGTTTATGGAGGGCAGCATGTGGGAGGCCAGCTAGGAGTGCATTGAAATAATCTAGAGGTAACAGAAAGTCAGGCAATGTTAAGCAGGTGGAAATAGGCAGCCTTAGTGATGGAGTGGGAATGTAATTCGGGACCACAGATATCAAGGTTGTGCACAGTCAGGTTTAGTCTCAGACAGTTTCCAAGGAGAGAAATGGGGTTTGGAATGGGGACCTAAAATAATGGCTTCAGTCTTCTCAATATTTAATTGAAGGGAATTTCTGATCATCCAGCATTGAATGCCAGATAACCAGTCTGATAATTAAGCAACAGTGGATAAGGTGAGGTCGAGCTGGGTATTCTCAGTGGGTATGTGGAAACTAATGCTGCACTTTTAGATGATGTCTCTGAGGATCAGCATGTAGATGAGAAATTGGAGGGGACCCTTGGGGCCACCAGAAGCAGCAGCGTGAGAGCAGGAAGAGAAGCCATTGCAAGAGAAACTCTGACTGATTAGATTGATAAGAATAAAAGCAGGTGAGAACAGTCCCACCCAGGTGGATGACAGTGGAGAGATGTTGGAGGAGGTTGTTGTGTTCAACAATGTCAAAGGCTGCAGACAGGTCAAGAAGGACAATGAGGGAAAGTTTACCTTTGTCATAGTCACATAAAATGTCATTTGTGAACTTGATGTGAGCTGTTTTGGTACTGTGGGAGGAGTGGATATCTGATTGGATGGATTCACATGTGGAATTCTGGGAAAGGTGGGCACTGATTGGACAATATGCTCAAGGATTTTGGAGAGGATTTGGAGATGCAAGGGCAGTTTGCAATGACAATCAGGCGTTTGAAGACAGGTATTTTGAGAGCAAATTTTTTTTTAATTCATTAGTGGGATGTGGACGTCATTGGCTAGGCCAGCATTTAATGACCATCCCTAATTATCTTTGTTCAGAGGACAGTTGCTGTGGGTCTGGAGTCACATTAAGACCAGACCAGGTAAGGACAGCAGATTTCCTTCCCTAAAGGGCATTAGTGAACCAGATGGGTTTTTACAACAATAAACAATGGTTTCATGGTCAACATAATTCCCAGATTTTTATTGAATTCTGTGGAGTGATTCGAACCCGGGCCCCTAAAACATTACCCTAGGCCTCTGAATTATGAGTCCAGCGACAATACCACTATGCCATCGCCTCCCCTGGATGAGAAAGATAGGGACAGCACCTGAAGAGAGAAAACAAATAACAATATCAGCTAACCAGGAGGGGAAGTTGGGTGGTCAGCCGTTTAGTGGGAATAGAGGTTGGGTTGAAAACACTAAGCAGGTGAAGGCAGCATCTGTACAGAGAAACAGAGTTAACATTTCAGGTTAACTGGAAAAACTCAGCAGGTCTGGCAGCATCGGCGGAGAAGAAAAGAGTTGACTTTTCGACTCCTCATGACCCTTCAACAGAACTGTTCTGTTGAAGGGTCATGAGGACTCGAAACATCAACTCTTTTCTTCTCCGCCGATGCTGCCAGACCTGCTGAGTTTTTCCAGGTAATTCTGTTTTTGTCTTGGATTTCCAGCATCTGCAGTTTTTTGTTTTTATGACATTTCAGGGTGATTACTGTTCACCAGAACTAAGGCATTTTTTAAATCAAGCTGACTCAATGACCCTCAGTTTTGTTAACCAGCCATTTTAAGGTACTTTGTTAAATGCTTTCTTAAAAGCCACACAGACAAAATCCATTGCATTCCCTTCATCAACCTTCTTTGTTACTTCATCAAAAAATCCAGTTAGATTAGTCAAGCACGATCTGTCTTTTATAAATCTGTGCTGGCTTTCCTTAATTAACTCAAGTGCTGGTTGACTTTTTTTAACTTTGATTTTTGCTTCTGAAACCTTACCCACCAATGATGTTAAACTGATCAATTTGTAGTTAATAAGAATGTCCTAACACCCTTTCTTGAATAGGATGTCATATTAGTCACGGTCCGATCCCCTGGAATTTATGCTGTAGTTAGGGAAGATCAGACAACTATGGTGAGCCCTTCCATTACTCCCACTCCCACTTCCTTTAGCAACCTGGGGTGCAAGCCATCCAGACCAGGTGACATATTCATTTTAAGCATAGCCAGCCTTTCCAGTACATCTTGCCCCTCAGTTTTCACCCTGTGCATTATCTCTACCACTTCTGATGTTTCATCAGCATCATTTTCCTTAGTAAACACCGATACAAAGTACTCACTAAGTATTCTAGCCTTGCCCTGCACTTCTATCATGCTCCTTGTCCCTAATGGGCCATGTCCCACCTCTTATTGTCTGTTTATTATTTACATGCCTGTAGAATATTTTTGGGTTCCCTTTAAGTGTTAACTTTCATTCTATTCCCATATTCTGTCCTTGCCAGTCTTATTTTTCTCTTCTTTTCCCCTTTCAACTTGGTGTTTTTGGCCTGATTTTCACTGAAGAATTCATCTGACATGCATCATACACCATTTTTTTAATTGTTTCATCATATCCTCTATCTCCTGCGTCATCCTTTACCTTTGATCCTTATTATAATGTACCTAGCCTGTGCCTAATATACCTCTTTACAGATCACCCATTGCTCTGTAACAGGTTTCCCTGTCAGTCTTTGGTTCCATTTTACCCAAGATATCTCAGGAGGTTACAGAAAAGGCTCAATATCACAATGGTTCATGCAGCTTTTGGGGAGCTTGATTATAAGATTACAGCATTTTAAACTTAAGTTTAAAATAAGACAATGACTCGCATATATGATACTTTTAGTTCTTAGCTTTACCTTGTTCCTGAACCAGTTTGACTTTGGAACAATTTTCTCCTCATTAAGGCATTGGCTCCTGCAGGGTAGGCCATTCAACCTCACGGGAATTGATATGGATTCTCTACCCCCCTCGCCCTGCCCCTGCTCACCACTTCTACCTGCAATCATTCAGCTGTCTATGGGAATCACACTGGGACTGTATGACTGGATGTATTGATCAGATGCAGGCTGTCCTTAACAAATCAGCAACTGAGGTCATCTGCCTAAGAATATTGTAGCTTTAATTGTAATGGTCTTTGAGCAGAAGGTGAAAACTCCCTTATTTTGGTACAAAAAGATTTTTTGGAATTTTGATCATTAAAACACCATTTACAAAAGCAACAGAGTATAGAATTTAACTGCCTCATGTAGAGGAGCAAGTATACATCCTGGAGTTCATGTTACTTAGTCTAACTTTCTGTGCGTTCTTTGGCAGACTCTTGATGGAATGCATGGAAGTAAAAGCCCTTTCCTCTCCTCTGTGTTGCATTATGTAGCAAGGGGAGGCAGTGATGTGGTAATGTCACTGAACTCATAATCCAGAGGCCCATGATAACGCTCTGGGGATAGGGATTCAAATTCCACCACAGCTTCTGGTGTAATTTAAATTCAATTAATTAATAAATCTAGAATTAAAAGCTAATCCCAGTAATGACACTATTGTCAATTGTCATAAAAACCCATTTGATTCAATAATGCCCTTGAGGGAAAGAAATCTTTCATTCTTACCTGGTCTGATCTGGATGTGACAGCAGACCCACAGCATTGTGATTGACTCTTAACTGCCCTCTGAAATGGCCTAGCAAGTCACTCAGTTGTATCAAACGATTACAGAAAAGTCAAAAGGAAAAAGAAAAAGGAATTAAACCAGATGGTCCACCAGGCATTGACTAAGGCACTGGAAACGAGACCTGGGTGTCCTTGTACACCAATCGCTGAAGGTAAGCATGTAGGTGCAGCAGGTGGTAAAGAAGGCAAATGGTGGCCTTGATAGCCAGAGGATTCGAGTACAGGAACAGGGATGTCTTGCTGCAATTGTACAGGGCCTTGGTGAGACCTCACATGGAATAATGTGTGCAGTTTTGGTCCCCTTATCTGAGGAAGGATGTTCTTGCTATAGAGGGAGTGCAGCAAAGGTTTACCTGACTGATTCCTGGGATGGTGGGACTGACATATGAGAGATTGAGTCAATTAGGATTATATTCGCTAGAGTTCAGAAGAATGAGGGGGTTCTCATAGAAACCTATAAAATTCTAACAGGACTAGACAGGGTAGATGCAGGAAGGATGTTCCTGATGGTGGGAGAGTCCAGAACCAGGAGTCACAGTCTGAGGATACGGGGTAGACCATTTAGGATTGAGATTAGGAGAAATTTCTTCGCACAGAGTGGTGAGCCTGTGGAAGTCGTTACCACAGAAAGTAGTTGAGACCAAAACATTGTATGTTTTCAAGAAGGAGTTACGCATAGCTCTTGGGGCGAAAGGGATCAAAGGGATGGGGAGTAAGTGGGAGCAGGCTATTGAGTTGGATGATCAGCCATGATCATAACGAATGGCGGAGCAGGATTGAAGGACTGACTGGCCTACTCCTCCTAGTTTCTATGCTTCTGTGAAATGATAGTGGCACACCTGGCCCATTGACCCTGCAAAACCCTCCTTACTAACATCTGGGGGCTAGTGCCAAAATCAGCAGAGCTGTCTCACAAACTAGTCAAGCAACAGCCTGACATCGCCTGTAAGGCATGACTATGTGCCAGACATGACATATGCAGGGATGGTGATGGTGCTGTCCCACTGGCAGGACAGACCCACCAGAAGTGGCGGCACTGTTGTATACAGTTGGGAGGGAGTGACGCTGGGAATCCTCAGCACGACTCCGGACCCCATGTAGTCTCATGGCATCAGATCAAACATAGGAAACACCCTGCTGATTACTACCTACTACTCTCTTGCCTCAATTGATGAATTGATACTCCTCCAGGTTAAACACCATTTAAATGTAACACTGAGTGTGGCAAGGGAACAGAATGTAGTTTGGTTGGGCTTTTCAGCATCCATCACTACAAGTCACTCAAGAGCACGATTTCTAACCTCCATGGACGAGTCCTGAAAGGCAATTGTTAGACTGAACCTGCGATAGGTTGCAATGGAACCAATAAAATGGAAAAACCTACTTGACCACACCCTCACCAGTCTTCCTATCGCAGATGGATCTGCCTATTGGTAAGAGTGACCACCGCACTGACATTGTGGGGATGAAGCCCCATCTTAATGTTGAGGAAATCCTCTCTCTTGTTGTGTGGCACTATCACAGTGCTAAATTAAATAGATTTAGAATAGATGTAGCAACTCAACTGGGCGTCCATGAGGTACTGTGGGCCCTCAGCAGCAGAAGATTTGTATTCGACCCAAATCTAACCTCATGCCATTATCTACCATTAGCATCAAGCTAGGGAGTCAGCCCTGGTTCAGGTGAGCATGTCAGGATCAGCACTAGGCATACCTAAAAATGAGGTATCAACCTGATAAAGCTACATCACAGGACTACTTGCGTGCCAAACAGCATAAGCAGCATGTGATAGACAGAGCTAAGTGATTCCACTGCCAAAGGATCAGTTCAAACTCCTGCAGGGTGGAATATGGGAGAGCTTTGAGAGGGCATTAGAATAGTCAGTAGAGGTAACAAAGGACTAGAGGTTCAGCAGCAGATGGGCTGAGACAACTTAATCTGGCGATAATGCAGAGGAGAAGGTTGGTGCTCTTGGAGATGACCCAGATATGTGGTTAGAAGCTCACCTCAGTTTCACCAAGGCTGCGAATGGTTTAGTTCAATCTCACAGTTGCTAAAGAGAGATGCATAGAGTTGGTGGTTAGGGAGCAGAGTTTGTGTTGGCATCGAAGACAATGGCTTCAGTCTTCCTAATATATAATTAGAGAAAATTTAATTTAACACTCGAGTCTCAGATATTAGGCCCAGTGGAGAGGTTGAGAGAGGTGGTGGTGACATAGTGCTGGGTGGTGTTGTGAATAGTTCTGTGGTGGGAAATAGACTGAGAGGTAGACTGAAACTTTTCAATCTTAAGGAACTCTTGGTGGCTTAAATAGTGATTGGTTACTTTAGTTTAGGGAAGTTTAGGGGATTATTGTAGTGGTTTGACTGGTCATTTCTGATTTGAAGGGTGGTCATGAGACTTTGACATTCTGTCATGGAGCAAAGGGAGAATATTGAGGGAATCCCAGTTATGTAGATCTAACATAAACAATGTAATTTAACTTCAATATTTCAATTCCTTTTCCTGTCTCTGAAAACAAAAACATCCATTTTTGTGTTCTGTAATACTCCTGTATTTTAGTTTGATTAGAACTAGAAAGAGGCAAGTAAGCAAGCAGGGCTTCAGAGATGGTAATATCTGCATTACTCCCAGTGCCAGTTGCGAGTGACTGTAGAAATTAGAGGATAGAGTAGAAGAATGTGTGGCTGGAGAGCTGTTTAGATTCCAGAATACTGAGACTGGTTCTGGAGGAAGTGAGTCCTACACGAGCTGAACAGGTTGCGCCTCAATGCTGGACCAATGTACTCACAGGTGGTTTACTGGTGCTAGTGGGAAGAATTTTAAACTAATCTGGTGGGGGGTGGGAGCCTGGATGAAGCACTGGGAAGGATAAACAAAGTGTACAAAGGATTGGGAGAGGAAAATACTAGACTAAGAAATAGTAAAGCATTGGGTGGACTGTGATTGGGAGAAGGCAATAAGGCCTAAAACAGTACATGTGTGTCAATGCTTGGTAAATAAGGATGGTGAGGTGGAGAAGCAAATAGCTCATGGTTAAATGTTGTTATGGTGATAACGGAGACCTGTTTCAAAAAAAAAAGGGCAGGATTAGGTACTAGTTATTCCTGGATACTGGTCCTGCTAGTGCTGTTGGGAGGAGTTTAAACTCATTTGGCAGTGGGAGGGGACACAGAATGTTAGTAGAATAGGGACACATCATAATATAGTAAAACAATCAAGTCAGAGGGAGTACAGCTGCAATAAGCTTCAAGGGATTAAGGCAAGGCTTGATGGCCTCTACTTTAATGCTAGGAGTATTACAGATAAAATGGATGAGTTAAGGGTGAGGATTAACACGTGGAATTGTGATACAGTAGACATCGCTGAGATGTAGTTGAGGGAAGGGCAGGATTGGCAGCTCAACATTCTAGGATATAGAATCTTCAGGGGAGACGGGGAGGGGGTAAAAGAAGAGGAAGCGTTGCATTATTAGTTAAAGAGTCAGTTACTGTAGTAAGGAGAAGATGATATCGAGGAGGGGGCATCGAATGAAGCTTTGTGGGTAGAGCTTAGGCATAAAAAAAGGGCAGCCACATTGTTAGGTGTTTATTAGATAGCGGGAAATTGAGGAGCAAATGTGTGTAAAATTTGCGGAGGTGTGTAAAACAATAACAATAGGGTAATTATATTAGGTGATTTCAACTTTCCCAACATTAATTGGGATAGACATCGTGTTAAGGGCTTGGATGGAGTGGATTTCTTGAAATGTGTACAGGAAAACATTTTAGGTCAATATGTAGAGGGTCCAACAAGGGGTAAGGTGCATTGCTGGACCTAATTCTGGGGAATGAAGCCGGACAGGTGGCTGAGGTGGTGTTGGGGGAGTATTTTAACGATAGCGACCACAGCATGGTACAATTTAAGTTTGTTATGGACAAAGAAATCGACAAGTTGCAAAAAAAATGTTTTGGATTGGGGGAGAGCGGATTTTAGTAAAATAAGACAGGATCTGGCCAAGGTAGACTGGGAACAGTTACTTGGGGAGAAATCTACAGAGGAACAGTGGGAGGTGTTCAAAAAGGAAATAGGGAGGGTACAGGCTCAACATGTTCCCTCTAGGGTGATAGGAAGGAGTAACAAGCCCAGAGAACCATGGATGACCAGAGATATTCAGGTTACGATGAGAAGGAAAAGAGAGGCTTTTAGCAGGTACAAGGGAAGCAAGTCAGCAGAAGCATTAGTGGAGTACAGACAGTGCAGGGTGGAGCTTAAGAAAGCAATTAGGAGAGCAAAGAGGGGATATGAAAAAGCTCTGGCTGGTAAAAGAGGCAAAATCCAAAGATATTCTATAACTATATCAGTGGGAAGAGGATAACCAGGGAAAGGGCCCAGAAGGGACCAAGGGGGCAATCTATGGGTGGAGCCAGAGGACATTACTAGAGTGTTTATAATAAATACTTCACATCCGTCTTCACCCAAGAGAATGAGGATGAAGGTATCGAACTAGGGGAGAGAGACTGTGAAGTTCTTAAGCAAATTGATATAGGGAGTGACAAGGTGTTAGCAGGCTTAAAAGTGGACAAATCTCCAGGTCCAGATGATTTGTTTCCCAGACTGCTGAGGGAGGCAAGGGAGGAGATCGCAGGGGCTCTGACCCAAATTTTTAATTCCTCTCTGGTCATAGGGGAGGTGCCAGAGCATTGGAGAGCAGCTAATGTGATTCCGCTATTCAAGAAGAGTTGTAGAGATAAGCCATTGAGTCTCACGTCAGTGGTAGGGAAACTATTGGAGAAAGTTCTGAAGGAGAGTATCTATCTCCACTTGGAGAGGCAAGGTTTGATCAGGGATAGTCAGCATGGCTTTGTCAGAGGGAGGTCATGCCTAACAAATTTGATTGAATGTTTTGAGGAGGTGACCAGGTGTGTAGATGAGGGTAGTGCAGTTGATGTCGTTTATATGGATTTCAGCAAAGCCTTTGACAAGGTCCCACATGGGAGACTTATGAAGAAGGCAAATGCACATGGGATACAGGGTAATTTGAAAAGGTGTATTCAAAATTGGCTTAGTTGTAGGAAGCAGAGGGTGATGACAGAAGGATGCTTTAGTGACTGGACGCCAGTGACCAGTGACGTATCACAGGGATCTGTGCCGGGTCCCCTATTATTTGTCATTTATATAAACAACATGGATGACTATGTGGGGGGGAGGATTTATAAGTTTGCGGATGACACAAAGATTGGCCAAGTGGTTAACTGTGAGGTTGAGTGTCTTGGGCTATAGGAAGATGTTGACAGGATGGTCAAATGGGCAGATAAGTGGCAGATGGAATTTAACCCTGAAAAGTGTGAGGTGATACACTTTGGAAGGAGTAATTTGACAAGGAAGCATTCAATGAACGGCATGGCAGTAGGAAGTTATGAGGAACAAAGGGACCTTGGCATGTGTGTCCATGGATTTCTGAAGGCAGAGGGGCATGTTAGTGGGGTGGTGAAAAAGGCATATGGGACACTTGCATTTATCAATCGAAGCACAGATTTAAAAAGTAGGGAGGTCATGTTGGAGTTGTATAGAACCTTGGTGAGGCCACACCTGGAGTAGTGTTTGTAGTTCTGTTCGCTACATTATAGGAAGTATGTGATTGCACTGGAGGGGGTGCAGAGGAGATTCACCAGGATGTTGCCTGGGATGAAACATTTAAGTTATGAAGAGAGGTTGGATAGACTTGAGTTGTTTTCGTTGGAGCAGAGAAGATTGAGAGGCGACCTGATCGAGGTGTACAAGATTATGAGAGGCATGGACAGGGTGGATAGGGAGCAGCTGTTCCCCTTAGTTGAAGGGTCAATCACAAGGGAGCATCAGTTCAAGGTGAGGGGCAGGAGATTTAGGGCGGATGTGCGGAAAAACTTTTTTACCCAGAGGGCGGTGACGATCTGGAATGCACTTCCTGGGAGGGTGGTGGAGGCGGGTTGCCTCACATCCTTTAAAAAGTACCTGGATGAGCACTTGGCACGTCATAACATTCAAGGCTGTGGGCCAAGTGCTGGTAAATGGGATTAGGTAGGTCAGGTGCTTCTCACGTGTCGGTGCAGACTCGATGGGCCGATTCTGATACAAGTTATTTGGGAAAGATGGGGAAGGAAAGAGAGGAGGAGAGATGGTTGTAATGATTAAGGAGAATATTAGTGCTGGAGAAAGAGGATGTCCTGGAGTGATTAAAGATTAATTTATTTTGGCTAAATTTAGGAACATAACATAAGAAATAGGAACAGGAGGGACCATTCGGCCCCTCGAGCCTGCTTTGCCATTAAATAAGATCATGGCTGATCATCTTGTGTTTTGATTTCCACATTCCCATCTAACCCCGATAACCTTTGACTTCCTTGCCTTTAAGAACATAAGAAATAGGAACAGTTTTACTGCTGCTTGTACACTCTAGGCCACCAACTAGTGGGAAAGATTTAGAGGAACAAATTTTCAGGGAAATTAAAGCGGGGTCAGTAGTGATAATGGGGAACTGCAATTATCCTACAATAGACTGGGATAGTAATAGTGAGCAGAGTTTCTACAGTATGTTCAGGAGAATTTTCTTGATCAATATGTTTCTTACTCATCAAGGAAGGAGGCATTATTTTATGTGGTTCTTGGGAATGAGGTGGGTCAATTGAATCAACTGTCAGTCAGGGAATCTTTAGGGAAGAGTAATCATTATATCATAAAGCTGTGGAAAAAAACAAAAAAAATGCTAATTTGGAGGAAGACCAATTTCAGCAGGGTGAAAGCAAATCTGTCCCAGGTAAATGGGAATCAAAGATTGACAGGCAAAACTGTAACAGAAGAATGGAGGAGATGTTCTGGGTGCAGTTGAGATATATTTCTATTAGCAGAAAATGGAGGGAAGCTGAATCCAGAGCTCCTTGGATGATAGAGGTAGAGAGTAAGATGAAGTAGAAAAAGACTGAGTGACAGATGTTGAAGGGTCATGAGGTCTCGAAACGTCAACTGTTTTCTTCTCCGCCGATGCTGCCAGACCTGCTGAGTTTTTCCAGGTAATTCTGTTTTTGTACTGAGTGACAGATGTCAGGTTGAAAATAGAAGGGAGAACCAGGCTGAAAATAGAGACTTCAGAGGGGAAAAGGAAATCAGAGGTAAAGAAAACACATAAGATGAGACTGGCAGCTAAAAGGGAATTGAAGAGACTTATTTTACTTTTAATATGTTGATAGTAGGGTTGGGGCCTATTTAAGAATAATGGATACCGAGGATTTGGCTGAGGCATTCAGTGGATGCTTTGCATCTGCATATGCTAAGGAAGATGCTACAAAGCCATAGTGAAAGAAGAGGTGATTGAAATACTGGATGGTTAAAAATTGATAGAGGAGAGCCAGGTTGTTGAAGGCAAATCATGTTTAATTAACATTCTCTTCTGAAGAAGAGTCATACTCAAAACGTTAACTGTGTTCCTCTCCACAGATGCTCACACCTGCTGAGTTTTTCCAGCTATTTTTGTTGTTGTTTCAGATTTCCAGCATCTGCAGTATTTTGCTTTCAGCATGTTTAATTAACTTGATTGAATTTTTGGTGAGGTAACAAAGAGTTAATGAGGGCAGTGCAGTTAATGTGGTGTGCATGGACTTCCAAAAGTGCCAGATTAAAGGCTTGTCAACAATGTCAAAGCCCATGGAATAAAAGGGACAGTGGCAGCATGGATGTAAATTTGGCTGAGTAATAGGAAACAGCATAGTGGTGAACAGTTGTTTTTCAGACTGGAGGAAGGTATATCATGGTGTGCAGGGCACGATTTCAAAATTTGCATTAGAACAAAACTTAGTGTGAACTGTAATGATTATAGACTTCGAGAACATAGGTTGGCAGAAAGATTGAACACATGGAAGATGAAATTTAATGCAGAGAACTGTGAAGTTGTACATTGTGGTAGGAAGAACACGGAGAGGCAATATAAAACAGGGCACAATTCTAAAGAGGGTGCAGGAACAGAGACCTGTAGGTATATATGCACAAATTGTTGAAAGTGGTCGGGCAGGTTAAGAAAGTGATTAATAATCATTCAGGATCCCATTTTTTTAAATCAAAGCAGAATGCAAAAGCAAGGAGGCTATGATGAGCTTTTATAAAGCTTTGATTCAACCTCAGCTCAAGTATTGTGTACATTTCTAGGTACCAGACTTTAGAAAAGATATACATAGAAACTAGGAGCAGGAGTAGGCCATTCGGCTCTTTGAGCCTGCTCCACCATTCATTATTATCATGGCTGATCATCCAACTCAATAGCCTGCTCCTGCTTTCTCCCCATATCCTTTGATCCCTTTCATCCCAAGAGCTATATCTAACTCCTTCTTGAAAACATACAAAGCTTTGGTCTCAACTACTTTCTGTAGTAGTGAATTCCACAGGCTCACCACTCTCTGGGTGAAGAAATTTCTCCTCATCTCAGTCCTAAATGGTCTACCCCATATCCTCAGACTGTGACCCCTGGTTCTGGACTCCCCCACCATAGGGAACATCCTTCCTGCATCTACCCTGTCTAGTCCTGTTAGAATTTTATAGGTTTCTATGAGATCCCTCCTCATTCTTCTGAGCTCCAGCGAATATAATCCTAATTGACTTAATCTCTCCTCATATGTCAGTCCCACCATCCCAGGAATCAGTCAGGTAAACCTTTGCTGCACTCCCTCGATAGCAAGAACATCCTTCCTCAGATAAGGAGACCAAAACTACACACAATATTCCAGGTGTGGTCTCACCAAGGCCCTGTACAATTGCAGCAAGACATCCCTGCTCCTGTACTTGAATCCTCTGGTTATGAAAGCCAACATACCATTTGCCTTCTTTACTGCCTGCTGCACCTGCATGCTTACCTTCAGTGACTGGTGTACGAGGGCACCCAGGTCTCGTTGCACATTTCCCTCTCTCAATTTATAGCCATTCAGATAATAATCTGCCTTCCTGTTTTTGCCACCAAAGTGGATAACCTCACATTTACCCACATTATACTGCATCTGCCATGCATTTGACCACTCACTCAGCTCGTCCAAATCACACTGAAGCATCTCTGCATCCTCCTTACAACTCACCCTCCCAACCAGCTTTGTGAAGGCTTTAAAGAAGCTGCAGAAAAGATTTGAGAATGGTTTCAAGAATGAGGGATAGATTGAAGAAGCTGGAGTTGCTCTTCTTTGAGAGCAGATTTGATAGAGGTGTTCAAAATCGTAAGGGCGGCTTGGGAGAAACTATTCCTTTGGCGGAAGGGTCAAGAGCCAGGACACAGATTTAAGATGGTTTGTAAAAGAACAAGCGATGACATGAGGGAAAGCGCTTTTAAACAGTGAGTGGTTAAGATCTGGAATGCATTGCCTGAGTGTATGGTGAAGGGATATTCAATCGAGCTTCCAAAAGAGAATTGGATAAACACCTGAAAAGAAGATTTGTAGGGCTACATGGAACGAGCAGAGGAGCGGGACTAGCTGAGTTGCTCTTGCAGAGAGCTGGTCAAATGTGCTGTAACCATTCTCTGATTCTAACTTGTAAAATAATTACCTTACTGCAGATCATTTGAAAAAGAATCCCTGTGCTGTTCAGGAGGTAATTTGTGGATATATCTGATGGCAACTTATTTTAGAAGTCCACCTTCACCAGCAAACAAAATGCTTGCTATCTGTAGCAAAGCCAATGAGGGAAGTGAGACTATGTTCAAGTTAAGGTGGTGAGATGTGAAATTGAGGCCAGGATGAAGAATACACAGGAAGTGAAAAAACTAAATTTTCAACTTCAGAAATTAAGTTTTATTTGTTCACAAGATGTGGCTAGGCTGCATTAATTGTATCCATATCCATATGGATATGCATCTGTAGTTGCCCTAATCCGAAGTTGGTAACAGTGCTTCCAGTAGAGGTGAGCGTTCGCGTGGAGTGTTGCTGCAGCTGGGCAGTACTTTCTACTAACCATTTAACCCTTGTTTTGAAACTTGTTGATTTTTTTTCCTCCCTGTATTCCCCACCTTTATTTGGGTTTGATTTCACAGACTGCTCACTGCTCCACAAGTTATCCATTATTATTTTATGGAGAGCCCTTGGCAGGCTAAAGTGTAGAGGACATAACATCACCAGTAGCCTGTTCCTGCTGTCATCTGGTTCTCACCTCCAGCTGGAGTTTCTGTACAATGTTCATGGGGAGAATCTTTAGCCTTACCCGACTGAGTGAGTGTAAAAAGACACGTGATAATGTCAGGCGAGTGTCCCGACATCATCACGCGCTTGTGCGATATTTCAGTCAGCGGCACAGCCGCCGACAATTAACAGGCCTGTTAAGGCCATTAAAGTCATTACGGTTGGTGGGCAGGTGAAAAGGCCAAGCGGCTGTTGCATTTTTTAGGAAACCTCATCCACAGGCAAATAAAAATCAAATAATTTTAAAATTTCATATGACAGTCACACCAAGGAGGTTCTGATGAACTTTTAGGAAGCTTTGATTCACCCTCAGCTTGAGTATTGTGTCTATTTCTAGGTGCCACATTTTAGAAAAGATGTGAAGGCAGAGTCACATGAGGGGATGTGTTATAACATTTTTAAAATCTTTATCTTTGTTTTAGCTGTTCAGCTTTCCCAGCGCGTACCCGTGTGCATGCGTGAAGTTCACGCTCGCGCCCCCCCCCCCCCCCCACACAGGCAGACCTGCTGTGCGTGACTCACGCTGGATGGGTAAGATTGCGGTCCGGCCCTGATCGTGGTGGTTCCTGACCGCCCCCGCCAAGCCTGCCTGATGAGGGAAAAATCCTCCCCCGTGAGTGTAAATCATGATCACTTGACAGTACACCAGGCCTCTCTTCTCACTCTGCTGTTTTGATGATGTGGTTTGACAAGTAGATCACTTCTGAGCCGGCCAATGAAATACTGCAGCGACAGCAAAAAATGCTATCCACTGGATGCAACTGGTTAATTAAATTGGCCTATTTGGTGTTATCTATAAATGCCTTTTATGCTATTATGTTATAAACAAACTTTCTGCACCAGCTATTTAAGGAACTTGATATTTGGTAGTTTCACAAAGGGGGAGCGGATGAAAAAAAAGTGCTCTTTAGTTTCAGCAAATACATCTGCAATTATCCATTTAGTCCAATCAGTACTTCATACCGTAGGCCCTATTGACTGTCCGAATTAGCACCAATTTACACTTGTAAGGATTAACTTTGAACATCCTGCTGTGCTGCAGTATGTAAATGGATGTTCTGATGTGTTTTTGAAGTTCCTAGGTTAGATGGGTCAGAAGTGTGGCCAGGCATCTTTACATTGTCATCTTGTGAATACCTCCTATAAGTACAAATCCTGTTTCCACAGAATGTGTTATTGTTTAGATGTAGTATAGTTATTTCCCTCCTTGTTGTAAAGGCTCTCTGACTCAGCTGGTGACTAGTTTGCATATCCAGTGACAGTGAGGGATTTTTGGCTGGGGAAGTACATGGTTGTCATCAAAAACACTGCATATTATTGGAATAGCTGCTATGCTTGAAGCCTTTAGCCTTATTTTTGTAACCATATTTGCACTTTGCTCTCTAACTTCTGAACTAATACTGCAGAGTAGTTCAAATTCCACACAGGCATAAACTGATTTCTAGCTTCCACATTTTCACAACTGTCTTTACATTTTTTCTATTGCTGTTCACCTTTTACAATAGGCTTGTTAATTGGGGTTTTACAAACCTGTTTAAAGTTCTGTAATGGTACCGGTGAATACGTTTGTAGCCTAAAGAAAAAATATATTTAACACGATTTTATTTCTCAAGGGCAATTAGGGATGGGTAATAAATGCTGGTCTAGCCGGTGATGCCCACATCGCGCAAATGAATAATTAAAGATGTGATTTATGGCTACTATTTTGAAAACTTTGACCATGAGTTCTGCTGCAGACTTTAGTTCCCACCGAAACATTTAATAGCAAGACATAACAATTACCACTTTACCACTTGCTTATATACTTAAAATATCAGTGTCAATTTATGTCAGTTTTAAAGAAATGTAAGTTTGAAAGTTATTTTAGAATTTCATAAAACTAGGGGAGAGAATGTTGTTTTTCTACAACATTATCTCCAAAGGTTTAGGTGGCCACTGTGTAAAATACAAATATTACATTCTAATAGTAGTTGTTTGGTAGTACAGAACTTGAGTATAGCTGAAAAAGAGACATTTTTTTTGTCTTTGAGACATTTGCCAGGGCAGTGCCTTGACCAGAGTCAAACTGTCTGGTTGAAATTTCAAGCCATGCTTGGCAGTTAACTGTCGATCACCATTAACTGGTGCATTCTCCATGGCAACACCTTTACCAATAAGAGTCTGCTTGCCAACCAATCAACACTCCTATACAGTATAAATGCTGTTTCCCCTGACATTGGTATTTTCTTGCTCATGGTTCTGGTGAGTGCAAGATGAAAAGCTTTGACAAAAAGTCTCTTTTTTTCAGCAGTATTCGATCAAACTTTAAAAGAATCACAAACCAGTGCCTTGGATCTCCTTTACCTGATAATCCATTTTGTTCTAATTGGATTTTGCATTGGGAAAGAAGATTTATTGTAGGAAACGGCATATAAGTCAACCTGGTGTGTAAGACAACCCCATATTTCAGCAAAAAATGCAAGTTTAGGCCTATTCTTAGCATGTAATTTAATCCCCTTTTTTAACTATCAGTGCATGTTTAGGGCTGAACTTGCATTAGACTCAGCCTCAATTTTTCAGCTCAGAAATACGAGTCTAGGGTTATACTTGCCTTATGAGTTGACACATTAAGCAGGTGATATAGGCTGTGTTGCCAAGGTGATGCGCTGGAGCGCAGACCACATATGGGTCCTCCTGCAAAAAGAATGAAGCACCAAGCTGCTTTCCAGCTAAAGGTTGTAACATTTGCTAACTCATCAAATGACTGTGCTTCATCAAGGGAATTTGGTGTTAGTGAAAAACTGGTTTGAGAGCGGAAAGAGAAGGAATTACTCCTGAAGAAGATGCCCAGGATCAAATGCACCATCAGAACAAGGACCAGTCACTGGCCTGATCTTGAGAAGCATCAATGCAAACAGGTCCTCAAAAAATCATCAGAATGGTTACATCAGCAGAAATGCATTGTGATATATGCACATAATTGGGCCAAACCAAACTCGAGTCCAGCAAAGATTTCAGAGCAACAGCTTGTTGGTGTAACAGCTTCGTGGAGCGAAAATGTCTGGTGTTGTGGTAAAAGACCAAGATCATTCGGTGCTGCCAAAAGATCACAATGTCAAAATTACCAGTTTCCAATGATTCATCACCAGACAGTGGCAAAGACACGAGAACCCATAATGTCACACCGGCAACATGGGTGGAACGCCCATGAGTTTCGGTTTTTCCAGCAACTGAAGTGTGGAATGGTTGTGAAAACCCCAAGACATGAGGAGGTAGGATTCACAGTGGTTCTAGCCTGCACGGCCGGCTGAACAAAATTAAAGCCTATGGTTGTTTTCAAATGTAAAACTGTGCCGAAAATCAAATTCCCTGCAGGGGCTTTTGTGTCTGTCCATCACAACAGTTGGAGAAGGATGGAGTGAAGTTGTGGATCAATAATATGTGGAATTGGCGTCCCAGTGACTGCCTAGTGTGGGGCATGTTCAGATGCCATATAACTGAGATTGAGGCACCTGCGAAGAAATAACACCCAAGTTGTAGTTATACCAACGGGTCTAACATCTGTGGTTCAGCCTTTGTGTCCCTCAACAAGGATCATGTTTGTGCCGAATGGAGTGGGAATATCTATACTGCCCTGCTTGATGTTTTGTGTGGTTTTGTCTTCAAATTATGGGATGCTGTTAGTACACAAACTGTCATCAGATTGTTCAAAAAATGCAGCATATCCAATTCAGTGGATGGAGAGGAAGATGATTTGTTGTGGAGAGTGAAAGTGCCAAACCTGACCCAGAGTAGGATCCTTACAGTGATGGCATAGCCAAAGTGACTTGGGATGAATTTGATGAACTCTTTGTGACAGATGCCAAAGATGACTTTGACAGTTTTTAAAATGTTCTGATTGTGTTTTAAACCATCCTTATAGAAATAATTCATTCAACTAAACATGACACATGGAGATAATTTGAATTACTGGTGTTATGTTTTTTTTCCTCCGCTTCAAAATGGTGACCGCCTACATCAACATCTGTGGTTTACACTATATACTCAGCTTATAATTCAACCCCTGTGTTTAAGTATTTTTTTGGAACTTCAAAGCTCCACCTCCTTACATCGCAATCTACGGTAGCTTTCAACAATGAACATACTAACAAGGTTCAAACATTACTGTTTCTTTAACAGCAGCTTATATTTATATCGTGCTTTTAACATGATAATGCATCCCAAGAAATTTCACTGGAGCGTTATAAAATTATGACACCAAGGAGATATTAGGCCAGATGACCAAATGCTTGGTTAAAGAGGTAGGGTTTAAAGAGTGTCTTAAGTGAATAAAGTGAGGCGGAGAGGTTAAAGGGTATTCCATAACTTAGGGCCTTGGCAATTGAAGCCTCAGCCGCCAATAATTGAGCAATTAAAATCAATGCACGAGAGTCCAGAACTAGAGTGCTGGTATCTCAGAAGGCTGTGGGGCTGGGGATGATTACACAGATGGGAAAAGGCGAGACTATGGAGGGGTTAGAAAACAAGAATGAGAACTTAAAATTGAGATGTTACTTAACTGGGAGCCAGTGGAAGTCAGCAAGCACAGGGGTGATGATGAATAGGACTTGGTGCTAGTTAGGACATAGCAGCAGAGGTTTGGATGATCTGAAGTTTGCAGAGGGTAGAATGTTGGGAGACCGGCCAGGAAGTGCATTGCAATAGCTAAGTCTCTATAGGGTTTTCAAGTTGGTTGAAGGAAGCTAAGAAACTAATGATGGCTTTGACAATTAGACCTAACTCATTTTTACACTAAAGATTCTCCAACATGTTAACAGCTTAAGCCAACAGGATTAACCATCGATTGTACCCCTTTGTATGCAATGCACCGTATATAAGTAATTTCTCATAAATATTTAGAAAACAGTTTTTACAAAGAGCATTTATTTGAATGGTATTTCATTCATACCCCATCTGTATTAGTGGTTTCTAGAAGGAGCCTTTGTGTTTAAAGATTATAGTGTTGTGGAATTGGTTCTATTTACTGTGTAGGGCCGATACTACAGCGCCAGTCAACGGAAACTACCATGTGATCAATTCTGTGCAATCCCAATTTGAAAGCTGTGAATTGCGCATTATATTTGTTTGAGGGTGGCCCATACCTTCTAACAAGCAGAAACCTGCACTGATGTCTCTAAGCACCGGCTGGATACTCTGCCCGTTGTTGCTGCTCTCCAAAAATGTCATTGTATCATGGGAGGGAGACCATTTAATTCACTCATTCAGAATAATCCTGTGCTGTCGCACTCTTTTGCTACATATAGTGGCTTAAATGATTTCAGGGTTGATGTCTCCACTATTCTGGCTGAAATCAATTCCAAGTGTTGATTGCTCTCTGTGTTCCTGTGTAAAGAATCTCTTGATAGCAATCATTTTACAAGTTTGAAGGTGCGTCCCCTATTAAAGTAATGTTCTAGATTAACCTTTTTTCATACTAATTGTCTATCTTTAAGATTGTCTCATTCCAGGCTGAAAGATCTAGCTGTCCCATATTTCTTCATTGCACACAATACTGATGTTCAGGGTCAACCTTGTGGTTCTCCTGTGCCTTGGTAACCTGAACGCGAGGTGCAGTCTGACCATTTGATTGATTTCTTCTGACTTTATTCTACAGTTTTGGCTCCGCAGTTCACATTCCATTGGCTTTAAGAACATTCAGCCCCTTGGCCTATTCTGCCATTCACTTAGACCAGGGCTGATCTTTTCTAAATTCCAAACATCTGCCTTTGTTTATATCCTTTAATACCTTGGCCTAACGAATATCTATCTCAATTGTGAACTTGTCAGTTGGTCCAGCCAGAACAATTTTTTTGAGGAAGAGAGTTCCAGAGAGGGCCCTGGCTTACGCTCTCTCAATCAGGCCTCGCTCGCTTTCTTCCCAACGCGCCACAGAGGCTTGACGAGCCAGTTTGTGGTCTGCAGGCCATGGGTTGGACAAGCCTGTTGTGTACCTTATTAAATTTATACCAAAAGAAATGGAATATATTCAAGGCTGAATTAGAAGATTAATCGATATGAGAGTCGAGGGCTACAGGAGGCTCAGCAGGAAAGTGGAGTCAAGGTGCAACCTGATCAACTATGATTTATTCAATGATGGAGCAGGATCAAGGGACCATAGAACCATAGGAAAGTTACAGTACAGAAAGAGAACATTCAGCCCATCGTGTCTGCGCTGGCAGAAAGAGAAAACAATAAAAAAAATTAGCTGCCGATTTTAATCCCATTTTCCAGCACCTGGCCTATAGCCTTGCAGGTTACAGCACTTCAGGTGCAGATCCAGGTACTTTAAAATGAATTGAGGGTTTCTGCCTCCTCCATCAAACCAGGCTAGAAATTCCAAACACCCACCACCCTCTGTGTGAAGAAGCTTTTCCTCATGTCCCCTCTAATCCTTCTATCAATCATCTTAAATCTGTGCTCTCAGGTAATTGACCCCTCAGCTAGTGGAAACAGGCCTTTCTTTCCTGTCTACCCTGTCTAGTCCCCTTATAATCTTGTACACCTCAATTAGGTCACTCCTCACCCTCCACTGTCCTAAGGAAAACAACCCTAACCTATCCAATCTTTCCTCATAGCTGCAATTTTCAAGCCCTGGCAACATTCTTGTAAATCTCCTCTGCGCTCTCCAGAGCAATTATGTCCTTCCTGTAACGTGGTGACCAGAACTGTACACAAAATTCCAGCTCTGGCCTAACCAGCATTTTATACAGTGCCATCATTACATCTCTGATTTTGTATTCTACACCTTGTCCAATAAAAAAAAGCATTCCATCTGTTTTCTTGACCATCTTATCCACCTGTCTTGCCACCTTCAGGGATTTGTGGACATGAACTCCAAAGGCTCTCACTTCCTCTATCCCTCTCAATATCCTCCCATTTATTGCTTTGTCTGCCCTCCCCAAATGCACTACCTCACACTTCTCTGGATTGAATTCTATCTGCCACTTTCCCCCCACTCAGCCAAACTATTGCTATCATTCTGGAGACAGCAGCTATCCCCTTCGCTAACAACTACATGGCCAATTTGTGTCATCTGCAAATTGGCTGACTCCTCCTATTTCTTCTGATTGTATAAAATTGAGAGATCAGACTCTCTTCACAACTGCTCCTGGATACTTTTCATTTTTCCTTTTGTTTTTCCCCTCATCCTCCCAATTTGCTTTTTGTTTTCAAATTGTCTCTGCAAAATTCTGTTGCACTTTGCGACAGAGCTTTACTAGAGAGGGCGAGTGGTGTAGGTAGTACCAGAAACAGCTGTTAGAATTCCAGAAATCAGTCTTGGGATCCTAAAGTAAAACATTGAGAGGAACCTAATTTGATTGACACGGACTTCAGCCAATTGGGAGGTACAACTACTGTATTATTGAGGCATTAGCATCATATAAGGTTAATTTCAGAAATGGAGTGTTGGATTTTCCAGCCCCTGGCTGCGTTGGAAACAAAGCTCCAGCTTTAAAAATGGTGATGTGTTACAATTTACCTGCAACAACTTTTTAAGTATTAGGATTTTGTCTAAAAATAGGCTGAATTCATTGCAGTAATGTGAGATGTGCTTTTAGGTTTGCAGAGGTAAGAAGTTAGAAATGTAAAAATGCCATAATAATGCTACATCTACAGGAAGTGGTGAGTTACACCGGCGCCCCGAGTTAAGTCGGAGAGTTTACCGCTTCCTGGCCTATGCCATCATGTTATATCCTGTCAACTAACGCAGTTCTGTGCTCTTTGTCACTTTATCCAAGTTGCGTATTAACCAGGTTTACGTTCTGGCAGATTTTGCTCTCTCTAGAAGGTTAAAATGGAGTGAGATTCAGCTTCAGGAAATGTCAAGTTCCTTCATAAGGGGCTAAAACAAATTTTGCTTAACTGGCAGGTGTTAATACTCATGGGTATTGTTCTTGTTCAGTACAAAATCCCCATCTAAATAAAGTCATCAAACACATTGCATTGAAATGAATTTAAAATGCTGCAACATCAAAATTGATGATCGGACATTTACGTACAAATTCTAATCTGGCACACCCATAGAGAATTTATATAAAAAGTTTTGTTTGGAGCAGCATCAAATAGATTAAAACAAGTCACCCAATTTCGTGGTTTGCTCTCTGTTTAATGAGAAACTACGCCAAATTGTAGTAGCATAGTTAATAGCCCTTAGTTAGTAGAAATATTATTGTAATTTCATTACTATTTGCAAGGATTTAAAGATGTGGTTGAAAGTACTAGTTGTAATCAACACATTTGTTGTCACTAGTTAATTTCCAGCGCTCTGCACAAAACGATCTACCATATCTCTATTTTGGTTGTTCAACTTAAAATGTCCAAAAGTTGAGATTTCCTGTCCTGCTTTGTCCCACTTTAAAGTGGGAGTAAATAGTTTGAGCTGCTTCTGTAACTGGACCCAATCAGGTGATAGCAAGTCAGTGCAGCAAAAGCTGATTGTATTGTTAAGCATTATAGTCAGTAAAATAGGGGTTATAAAACAAAACTAGGGTTGCTTACATTTGCATGCCAGCGCCACATAAATGCTTTCCAACATAGAAACATAGATAGTAAGAGCAGGAGTAGTTCATTCGGCCTTTCCAGCCTGCTCTGCCATTCAGTATGATCATGGCTAATCCCCTCTCTCAATGCAATGCTTCTGTGCTCTCCCCTTACTCCCTGACACCTTTAGAGTGCAGAAATCTATTTCCTCAAATATATTCAGTGACTTGGCCTCCATAGCCTCCTGTGGTATAGAATTCAATAGATCACCACCCTCAGAGTGAAGAAGTTTCTCCTTACCTCAGTCCTAAATGGTTTACCCCATATCTTGAGATTGTGAGCCCATTGCTGTAGAGCCCCCAGCCAGAGGAAATATCCCTGCATCAAGTCTGTCTAGCCCTGTCAGAATTTTATATATTTCAATGAGATCTCTTATTCTTAACTCCAGTGAATGCAGGCCTAGTCGGGCCAATCTCTCATACGACAACCCTGCCACTCCAGGAATCAGTCTGGTGAACCTTGCTGCACTCGTTCTATGGCAAGTATTTCCTTCCTTAGGTAAGGAGACCAAAACTGTGCACACTACTCCAGGTGTAGTCTCACCAAGGCCCTGTATAGCTGCAATAAGACATCCTTGCTCCTGTACTCAAGTCCCCTCACAATGAAGGCCAACATACCATTTGCCTTCTTAACTGTCAGTGGTCGGGAAACTATTGGAGAAAATTCTGAAGGAGAGTATCTATCTCCCCTTGGAGAGGCAAGGTTTGATCAGGGATAGTCAGCATGGCTTTGTCAGAGGGAGGTCATGTCTAACAAATTTGATTGAAGTTTTTGAGGAGGTGACCAGGTGTGTAGGTGAGGGTAGTGCAGTTGATGTAGTTTATATGGATTTCAGCAAAGCCTTTGACAAGGTCCCACATGGGAGACTTATAAAGAAGGCAAATGCACATGGGATACAGGGTCATTTGATAAGGTGGATTCAAAATTGGCTTAGTTGTAGGAGGCATAGGGTGATGACAGAAGGATGCTTTAGTGAACGGAAGCCAGTGTCCAGTGGCATACCACAGGGTCCCCTATTATTTGTCATTTATATAAACGGCATAGATGACTATGTGGGGGGTAGGATTAGTAAGTTTGCGGATGACACAAAGATTGGCCAAGTGGTTAACTGTGAGGTTGAGTGTCTTGGGCTACAGGAAGATATAGACGGGATGATCAAATGGGCAGATAAGTGGCAGATGGAATTTAACTCTGAAAAGTGTGAGGTGATACACTTTGGAAGGAGTAATTTGACAAGGAAGTATTCAATTAATTGCATGGCACTAGGAAGTTCTGAGGAACAAAGGGACCTTGGCGTGTGTGTCCATAGATCTCTGAAGGCAGAGGGGCATGTTAGTGGGGTGGTGAAAAAGGCATATGGGACACTTGCCTTTATCAATTGAGGAATAGATTACAAAAGTAGGGAGGTCATGTTGGAGTTGTATAGAACCTTGGTGAGGCCACAGCTGGAGTACTGTGTGTAGTTCTGGTCGCCACATAGGAAGGATGTGATTGCACTGGAGGGGGTGCAGAGGAGATTCACCAGGATGTTGCCTGGGATGAAACACTTAACTTATGAAGAAAAGTTGGATAGACTTGGGTTGTTTTGGTTGGAGCAGCGAAGACTGAGGGGCGACCTGATCGAGGTGTACAAGATTATGAGGGACATGGACAGGGTGGATGGGGAGCAGCTGTTCCCCTTAGTTGAAGGGTCAGTCATGAGGGGGCATAAGTTCAAGGTGAGGATCAGGAGGTTTGGGGGGATGTGAGGAAAAACGTTTTTACCCAGAGGGTGGTGAGGGTCTGGAATGTGCTGCCTGGGAGGGTGGTGGAGGTGGGTTGCCTCACATCCTTTAAAAAGTACCTGGATGAGCACTTGGGACATCATAACATTCAAGGCTGTGGGCCAAGTGCTGGGAAATGGAATTAGGTAGGTAGGTCAGGTGTTTTTCACGTGTCGGTGCAGACTCGATGGGCTGAAGGGCCTCTTCTGCACTGTGATTCTGTGAACTGCTTGCTGCACCTGCATGCTTGCTTTCAGTGATTGGTGTGCAAGGACACCTAGGTCCCTTTGTACATCAACATTTCCCAATCTGTCATCATTTAAATAATACTCTGCCATTCTGTTTTTCCTACCGAAGTGGATAACTTCGCACCTATCCATGTTATACTGCATCTGCCATTTATTTACCCACTCACTCAACCTGTCTAAATCACCTCTTAACACCCTCCTCATCGCTCACTTTCCCACCAAGTTTTGTGTTGTCAGCAAACTTGGAAATATTACATTTGGTTCCCTCATCCAAATCATTGCTATATATTGTGAATAGCTGAGGCCCAAGCACTGATCCATGCAGTTCCCCACTAATCACCGCCGGCCACTCTTTTTAAAAGAAAAGAACCATTTATTCATACTCTGTTTCCTTTCTGCTAACCAATTCTCAATCCATTCCCATATATTACCCCCAGTCCCATGTGCTTTAATTTTATACACTAGCCTCTTATGTGGGACATTATCAAAAGTTTTCTGAAAATCCAAATACACCACTTCCACTGGTTCTCCTTTATCTATCCTGCTAATTATATCCCCAAAAAACTCTAGTAGGTTTGTCAAACATGATTTCCCTTTCTTAAATCCATGTTGACTTTGTCAATTCCTCCTTCTCACTAGACCCTTGATTCGCCAGTATTTCTGAGAAATTATTTGTCTTCCTCCGTGAAGGCAAAACTAAAGTAGTTGTTTAATTGCTCTGCCATTTCCTTAGCCAGGATTTTTCCCTCATTGGTCAGGTGGGAACGCCCGTGATCGGGGCTGGACCACGATTTCACACTGGCGGGCCAATTAAGGCCCACCCAGCCTAAAACGTGTGCTCTAGCGCTCAGCACAGCCTGTAGGGGGTGGAGAGCGGGGGGAGGGTGAGAGTGCAAGTTCACCCATGCATGCAGGCCTGCACTGGAAAAGCCCCCCGAGTGACAGAGCTGCCTCGGAGCTGAAGCTATAAAAAATAAAAAAGAATTTTAAGGTGTTAAAAGACATGTCCCCTTCTGTGACTCTGTCACATGAACAGGGACATGTTATTAATGAAAAACTAAAGCTTTTATTTTATTTTTAATAGCTATTGGAAACCTGATCGCACCCATGGATGAGGTTTCCTAAAATATCCAAAAGCAGATTAGCCTTTTCGCCTGCCTGTCAACTGTAAGGTTAGACGGGCAGCAAAACATTTACCTCAGTTACATTTTTAATGGCCTTAATAGGCCTTTTAATTGGCGGCGGGCGAGCTGGCGATTTCCCCCACACGCTTGGCATCATCGCACATCATTTTACACTCGAGCGAGTCAGGCGCACGCCCGCCTGTTCAGATTCGGTTACTCCCTCTGTTCCTATTGTCATGCCCAGTAAAGAAATGTCAGATTACAAACTTTCAGTCAATATTTTAAAAAGATTGGACACAAACAAGCTGTTAAGATGGCTGCTGCAAATCACATGACTCTTGGCATTTGAACTACATGCAGTACCAAGTTTCTAGCAAACACCTAATTAAGTATGGACATAGGTGCGAATGCGGTTAGCTGTGAAATTGACACATCCCGTTGCCAACATTTAAAGACCATGGTGTTTCCAAGGTGCCTGTCTTCGTCTTTCAAGCTGGACAAAAGGGAAGATCGAAACTCGATGGCCACTATCAACTTCCTACGGTATCACAATGGCCTCCCCCAACCAACTAGACTGGGAGGGCCTCAAACGAGCTAACCTGGCAGTCACGTGATTGATTAGGATTTCAGGCACTAATTACCCCAGGACCCAGCAGATCCATCAGAAACATGAGTTGTCAGCCATTCTAAGAACCAGACTCTGAAACTAGTCATCAAGCAGCTAAAGTACTTAACTTGTTCCAGTTTCAAAGTTCATCTGAGAACCAACCACCTAGATAATTGATGACAAGAAACCTCATAACCTGCCGTGAACCCTTCACTTTGCAAGACCCTCACTTCAACATTAAAATATCGAAACCATTCAAGAAACCACAGGCCTGCCAAGTAGGAAACTGGAGATTGTAAATCAGATACTGAATTAACTAATCTGAAAAGTGCTCTATCGTTATCTGTATCCAGTCTTTGTGTGTATTTGCATAGGTGTTTGAGACCGAATGTGTGACATTGCACCAATTCGGGGTATGTGTGTGAGAATAAATAACCTCCTTTATTTTTAACCTCATGAAAGCTTGCTGCTGAATATTTTAATTGGAACGCACACGTCTTTCTGTAAAAAAAAATATATTGGGTTGTAACTTGGAGTGGCAATCAGTGTCTGATTGCCACTCTGTGCCCACCTATCTACACAAAATGTATTCTGTGCCTGTCTCGCCTGACCTTCAGACTCAGGCTGGGTGAGATCCAGACAGCGCAACTATCTCTGAAGCCCGGCGTCGCAGTCCAACAGAATCGAATTGAAGGAGGACACGCCCCCTTTGTTACAGCACTAGCTGCCATTCACCGGGAAAGTTTAAAGGTCTGATTGAAAGTGGCAGGCAAGGGAGACGGTAAGTGGATAGGATTGGGAGTGATGGGTATTGGACGTTGGGGTGGGTGGGGGTCGGGATGCGGGGGTTCAGAAGTCGAATTGTTGTTGGACCTTTGTGGAGGGGGGGTGGGTTTTGGACACTTGGGGCAAAGGTGGGGTGTTCAGACATTTGGGGAGGGTGGTGGTGAGTGTGGGTTGGGTCTGTTCGGTGGGTCCTCAGGTCACTTGGGAAGGAGCTCGGGAGGTCTGATTGGATCGAGGGGGTGGGGGTGAGGAGTCCTGTGTAGGTGGGTGGCATCGCATGGGGGGGGGGGCAGGGGTGGAGAATACTGTGGGTAATGGTTAGCCGGGGGCGGGGCAGAGTGGGAGAGTTGCCTGGGGGCAGGGAGGGGTCAGGGATATTGGCGAAGTCCCATTGGGGGATCGGCCTGTGTCTTTACAATAGTTACAAGGGGTTTTAACTCTTCTAACTTTTTCTGAGTAACTATTGGCATAACCCTGTCTGAACCATCTGAAGTTTCAGTTTTAAATTGCATTTTCGGATGATTCACAGCACAAATCGATTGTCCAGTGGAAGTTTGCACTTCTGAGAAATTGCCGTGCAATTGCTTACCTGGGAAGTTCCAAGAGGGATTCCCAATGCATCTTTGGGGTAATCCCTCAATCTGCTGCTGGGGAGCTCTGAAGTTACACCCCAATAAAGACAGGAGAAGCATGTGCATTCTGCTTCTGATAATTTCAGTTTGGGTGGTACCAACCTCTGTATTGCAATATGTGTGTAGCCAAGTCCAGCATTCAGATTGCAAAACATAATGACACATACGATTGTCAAGAGTAGAAATGGAAACTGCTCTGCGGGCTGTGGACTGTATGATTCATTATATACAGTTCAAGTATGTCAGTATCTGGGGATGTGGGATGGTTGGGGAAAGGAGAAATGAGCTATTTCATTTAGGCTTATGAGTGACCTTTGGGTTTATGCTAAATTGTTTGGGGCCTTTGTGATGGTAAATAAGATTAGCCTCTTTGTCCTTCAGTGGAACACCTAGCAGCTCCTTCTGTCTGAGGGCTACTAGTATTTGGGAGCACTTTGTTGTTCCCCTGTTTTCTGAAATTCTTTGAAGCATTGATCCAGCATTTCTTATTGTGGATTTATTTTATGCTCATTCACCATTTGATTTAATATTATTGCTTTGTTTGCAGTAGGAGCAGCACAATTAGAAACGTATTTCTGAAATGATGTTTCCTGTTGGTAGGAGTATTTCAAACTTTCGCATTTGCATATGGGCCCACAATTTAGAATTCTCAAGTCCCTTTGGCCTGAGCTATGCTGACATTTTAACAATGGTGTAGACAATGGGAAAGTGTTGTGTCAACATAGTAAGCACTTCTTGAGTTTGGGGTTAGGAAACTGTGTTTAGGTAGAGCTGAGGGGTTTGTTATGTTCAAGTGCTTAACCTGACTGAGGAGTATTGCCACTGTTGGCAGTGTGTTCCTGAAATGGTAAAGTTCTATTTCCCCAAGGTGTTACCGTGAACACAAAATTTATCGAGTTTAAAATGTCATGATTTCCAGGTCATTAGTGCTCTGTATTTGTGGGTGATTTGTGCATAAAATTGACTTATATAGAGCAAAGTTCGGCTTGGCTGCAGTTTATAAATTGAATAGAATGGTAAAATTGGAATGGCACAGGAAGAGACCTGTTCATGTCCATGCTGGCTCTCTGCAAGACACCTTAGCTGGTCCCACTCTCCTGCCTTTTCCCCATAATCCTGCACGTTTTTTCTCTACACATTCTTACCAACATCTCCATCGAAATTCCTTTTAACCTTCTCTCTAAAGAGAACAACTTCAGCTTCTCCAATCTATCCATGTAACTGAAGTTCTTCATCCCTGAAACCATTCTCATAAAGGTTTCCTGCACCCCACCCTAAAGTCTTCACATTCTTCCTAAAGTGGTTACAAGGCTAGTGATCCAGAGACCTGGACTAAAAATCCAGGTAATAAGAGCTCAAACTAAAATCCTTGTGACAACCACGACCAATTCAGTCCAGATTAAACACTTCTATTGGCTGAAATCAGTGGAAAGAAAACTTACATTCTGGCCAGATAATGAAAAAATAATCATCTTGGACATTTTCCTCAGGCTGCAGTTAAAGATGTGTGTAATATTTAATGTGCAACAAACCATTTCAGGTTGTCTAACTTTCCATCGGTTAGTAATCACAATTGATCTAATTTCACAGAATTATAGAATGATACAGCACAGGAGGAAGCTTTTTGGTCTATCCTGTCTGCTGGCTCTTTGAAAGATTGCTCCCGCTCTGCTGTCTTTCCTTGTAGCCCTGCAATTTTTCCCCTGTCAAGTATTCATCCAATTCCTTTTTGAAAGTCCATATTGACTCTGCTTCTTACTACCATTTTAGGCAGTGCATTCTAGATCAGAACCCACTGCAGTTATTACAAAATCTCCTCATTTTGTCTCTGGTTCCTTAAATCTGTACTCTCTGGTGTACTGATGTTTTACGATTGAAAACCATTTTTCCTTACTTATTCCATCAAAACCTTTCATGATTTTGAACCTATTAGATCTCCCCTTAACCTTCTCGGTGTAAGGGGAATAATCTGAGCTTCTCTAGTCTTTTCACTTAACTGAAGTGTCTTGTCCCTGGTACCATTACAGTAAACAAACCTCCTCTATATGCTCTCTAAGGCCTTGATATCCTTCCTAAGGTGTGGTGCCCAGAATTGCGCACAATACTCCAGTCTCGGCTCAACCAGTGATTTTAGTTTGGAAACTTTATCTTTAGTTGCCTGCGAGTAATTATTAGTTTATACCACATTAGAACAGTAACTGCACCTCAAAAGCAATTCATTTGTTATGGAACACTTGCCATCCTAGGATGTGAAAGCTGCTATATAAATGTATTATTGTCACCCAGTGCTTATAAAACAAACTATTAAGCAATTGGATTTCCTTACTTGTGAAGGTCTACCATCTCAAACTTGTCCTGTTCTTCATTTTACAATAGCTTGTAACACGTATCTGGCTGCATTCCCATTAGCAAAATAACTTCTCAGACAATGTAATCCATTTTTCCACATTTCAAGCAAAAAAGCCAGAGGACAATGAATTGAGCTGTGCATATGGGAGTTTGACGGTTTGTGATAGAGAAGAAATTTACCACTGAGGCAGCAGAAAGCTGGACCGTGACCCCTCCTGTGAGGAAATGATATGGAAGTCGCAATGTCATGCTATAGCTGATCAGTTTGGGTTGAGAAAGATTTAAGAGCGCAGGGTGGCTTCTTATACCAGAACAGCTGAGTGTCACGAGTTTTCTGGGGATTTGTTCTAACAGTCTCTTTGTAAGCATTTGTTACAGAAATAGTTTGCTGCATCTTGTCCTTTGTGTAGCAGCAGTCAGATCTGTAAATCATTGTGCTTGACCTTTGTGACTTACATTGCTTTTGGTAGTCAGCAGTGTGGGAATGCTGTGAAATAGCTTGTCAACAATTTAATAGAGTATTTGCAGTGTAAGGAAAAGAACCGTTCTGTTGAATTGTATTAAATGGCAATGGAACAAACTTAGCTTGAGATGTGGGTGGCTGCACTAAATGATTGATGTATGAGGTGATGACAATTAGTATACTTCACTTTACACAGGTTTTAATATTGCACCATATGCTAATTATTAAATGTCAGTTAGTATACTTGTAATAATTAGTGTATGGTGCAATATTAAAATCTGTATGATTTCATTATTTGGAGTCTTTCAGCCAATGCGAAGCTACTATGAACTGTCTTTATTTTACAGTCTGTAAATGGAAAAGCTTAGATGAAACATAGAGACATAGACAATTAGGAGCAGGAGTAGGTCATTCTGCCTTTTGTGCCCGCTCTGCCATTCGATATGATCGTGACTGATTCCCTAGCTCAATTCCATACTCCTTCTTTCCCCATACTCCTTGATGCCAGAAAAGAAAGAGTCCAGAAATCAATCTATTTCCTTCTTAAATATATCCAGTGACTTGGCCTCCACAGCCTCTGTGGTAGAGAATTCCACGGGTTCACCATCCTCTGAATGAAGAAGTTTCTCCTCATCTCAGTCCTAAATGGCCTACCCCGTATCCTGAGACTCTGCCCCCTTGTTCTATAACCCCCAGCCAGAGGAAATATCATCCCTGAATCTGTACAGCTGCAGTTAGACATCCTTGCTCCTGTATTCAGGTCCCCTCACAATGAAGGCCAACATACCATTTGCCTTCTTAATTCTTGCTGCACACTTGCATTCAGTGATTGGTGTACAAGGACACCCAGGTCCCTTTGTGCATCAACATTCCCCAACCTGTCATCCTTTAAATAATAATCTGCCATTCTGTTTTTCCAACTGAAGTGGACAACCTCTCACTTATCCACATTATTTTTTCTATTTGTTCATGGGATGTGGGCGTCGCTGGCTAGGCCAGCATTTATTACCCATCCCTAGTTGCGCCCTAGTTCAGAGGGCATTTAAGAGTCAACCACATTCCTGTAGATCTGCAGTCACATGTAGGCCAGACCAGGTAAGGAAGGCAGATTTCCTTCCCTAAAGGACATTAGTGATTGCGATAATCGGCAATGGTTTCATGGTCATAATTAGACTTTTAATTCCAGATTTTTATTGAATTCAAATTCCACCATCTGCCATGGTGGGATTTGAACCTGGGTCCGGAGAGCATTATCCTGTCTCTGGATACCACTATGCCACTGCCTCCCCCTTAACAGATGCAGTTATACTGCATCCGCCATGTATTTGCCCACTCACTCAACCTGTCTAAATCGTCTTGAAGCCTCTTACACCCTCCTCATTGCTCACTTTCCCACCAAGTTTTGTGTCATCAGCAAACTTGGAAATATTACATTTGGTTCCCTCATCCAAATCATTGATATATTGTGAATAAGTGAGCCCCAGCACTGATCCCTGCAGCACCCCACTAGGCATTGGCTGCCACTCCAAAAAAAGACCCATTTATTCCTACTCTGTTTCTTGTCTGCTAACCAATTCTCAATTCATGCCAATATGTCACCCCTAATCCCACATGGTTTAATTTTGCATAACCTCTTATGTGGGACTTATCAAAAGCTTTCTGAAAATCCAAATACACCACATCCACTGGTTCTCCCTTATCTATTCTGCTAGTTATGTCCTCAAAAAATTAGTAGGTTTGTCAAACATTATTTCCCTTTCACAAATGCATGTTGACTTTGTCTAATCCCCTTGATACTTTCTTTGTGGCCTGTTATAATAGACTCTAGCATTTCCTTGTTACTGATGTTAGGCTAACCGGTCTGTAATTCACTGTTTTCTCCTCCCTCTTTTTAAATAGTGGGATTACATTTGCCACCCACCAATCTGCTGGCGCTGTTCCAGAATCTACAGAATTTTGTAAGATAATAAACGCATCTACTATTTCTATGGCCACCTCCTTTAGTATCCAGGAATGTAGATTATCGGGTCCTGGAGATTTATTGGCTTTCAGTTTCAATAGTTTCTCCACTTTTTTTAGTAATACTAATTTCTTTCAATTCCTCCTCACTAGACCCTCGATTCCCGAGCATTTCTGGGAAGTTATTTGTGTCTTTCTCCGTGAAGACAGAACTAAAGTAGTTGTTTAATTGCTCTGCCATTTCTGTCTTCTCTGTTATAAATTCTCCTGTTTCAGATTGTAAGGTACCTACATTTATCTTCGCTAATCTTTTTCTTTTTGCATACTTATAGGAACTTTTACAGCCTGCTTATATGTTCCTTGCTAGTTTACTCTCATGTTCTATTTTTCCCTTCTTAATCAATCTCTTAGTCCTTCTTTGCTGAATTCTGAGCTGCTCCCTATCCTCAGGTTTGCTACTCTTTCTAGCAACTTTATATAACTTTCCTTTAGATTTAATACTACCCTTAATTACTTTTGTTAGCCATGGTTGGGCTGCTTTTCCTGTTGTGTTTTTGCGCCAGGAAGGAATGTATAAGTGTTGCAATTTATAGAATTAGTCCCTTAAATATTAGCCATTGTCTATCCACCATCATGCCTTTTAATGAAGTTTTACAATCTATCTTAGCCAACTCTAGCTTTAGTGACTGGAAGCCAGTGTCCAGTGGCGTACCACAAGGACCTGTGCTCGCCCCCCTATTATTTGTCATTTATATAAATGACACAGGTGACTGTGGGGGGTAGGATTAGTAAGTTTGCGGAGGACACAAAGATTGGCCAGGTGGTTAACAGTAAGGTTGAGTGTCTTGGGCTACAGGGGGCTATAGACGGGATGGTTAAATGGCAGATGGAATTTAACCCTGAAAAGCATGAGGTGATACACTTTGGAAAGAGTAATTTGACAAGGAAGTATTCAATGAACAGCATGGCACTAGAAAGTTCTGAGGAACAAAGGGACCTTGGCGTGTGTGTCCATAGATCTCTGAAAGCAGAGGGGCATGTTAGTGGGTGGTGGAAAAGGCATATGGGACACTTGCCTTTATCAATTGAGGCATAGATTACAAAAGTAAGGAGGTCATGTTGGAGTTGTATAGAACCTTGGTGAGGCCACAGCTGGATTACTGTGTGCAGTTCTGGTTGCCACATTATAGGAAGGATGTGATTGCACCGGAGGGGGTGTAGAGGAGATTCACCAGGATGTTGCCTGGGATGAAACATTTAAGTTATGAAGAGAGGTTGGATAGACTTGGGTTGTTTTGGTTGGAGCAGCGAAGACTGAGGGGTGACCTGATCGAGGTGTACAAGATTATGAGGGGCATGGACAGGGTGGATAGGGAGCAGCTGTTCCCCTTAGTTGAAGGGTCAGTCATGAGGGGGCATAAGTTCAAGGTGAGGATCAGGAGGTTTAGGGGGGATGTGAGGAAAAACGTTTTTACCCAGAGGGTGGTGAGGGTCTGGAATGTGCTGCCTGGGAAGGTGGTGGAGGTAGGTTACCTCACAGCCTTTCAAAAGTACCTGGATGAGCACTTGGCACGTCATAGCATTCAAGGCTGTGGGCCAAGTGCTGGTAAATGGGATTAGGTGTGTCAGGTGTTTCTGTCGGTGCAGATTCGATGGGCCGAAGGGCCTCTTCTGCTCTGTGATACTGTGAATTCACACCTCATACTTTCCTAGTTTCCTTTGTTTAGATTTTTCTAGCTTGAAATCAGACTACTGCACCTTCCATCCTAATGAAGAATTCTATCATGTTATGGCCACAGTTCCCTAAAGGATCCCGCACAACAAGATTATTAATTAACCCCATTGTCATTGCACAGTACCAAACTTAGGATAGCCTGGTCCCTAGTTGGCTCCTCGACGTGCTGGTGTAAAAGACCATCTCATAGACTCAGACGTTTGCAGCACAGAAGGAGGCCATTTGGCCCTTCGTGTCCGTGCCAGTCAACAAAGATCTGACTACACTAATCCCATTTTCCAGCGCTTGGCCCATAGCCCTGGAGGCTATGGCAATGCAAATGAATATCTAAATACTCCTTAAATGTTATGAGAGTATCTGACTCAACCACCCTTTCAGGCAGAGTTCCAGACTCCCACCACCCTTTGGGTGAAAAAGTTTCTCCTCAACTCCCCTCTTAGCCCTATCTCTTACATTAAATCTATGCCCCCTGGTTATTGACCCCTCTACTAATGGAAAAAGTGCCTTCCTGTCCACCCCATCTCTGCCCCTCATAATGTTATACACCTCTATCAGGTCCCCTCTCAACCTTCGCTGCTCCAAGGAAAACAAGCCCAGCCTATCCAATCTTACCTCATAGCTCAGAATCTCTAGCCCAGACAGCATCCTGGTAAATATCCTTTGCACCCTCTCTAGTACAATCACATTCTTCCTGTAGTGAGGTGACCAGAACTGCATGTAGCACTCCAGTTGTGGCCTAACCAGCATTTTATACAGTTCCAGCATAACCTCCCTGGTCTTGCATTCTACGCCTCAGCTAATAAAGGCAAGTATCCCATATGTCGTCTTAACCACCTTATCTACCTGCCCTGCTACCTTCATGGATTTGTGGATATGCACACCAAGGCCCCTCTGATCTTCAGTGCTTTTCAGGGTCCTACTATTCATAGTGTAATCCCTTGCCTTGTTAGCCCTCCCAGAGTGCATTACCTCACACTTTTCCAGGTTGAATTTCATTTGCTGCTGCCCTGCCCACCTGACCAGCCTATTGATGTCCTCCTGCAGTTTATGGCTATCCTCTTCCTTGTTTACCACCCAACCAATTTTTTGTCATCCGTGAAATTCTTGAATATGCCCCCTACATTTAAGTCCAAATCGTTTATGTGTACCACAAACAGCAGTAGACAATCTCGTGCACACTCCAGGAATTCATCCATCACAGTATTATTGCTAATTTGATTTACCCAGTCTATATGTAGATTATAGTCACCCATGGTTACTGTAGCACCCTTGTTACATCTCTAATTTCCTGTTTAATGCTGCCCCCTACCTTAGCACTAATGTTTGGAAGCCTAGAGACAACTTGCACTGATGTTTTCTGCCTCCTGTTGCTTCTTAGCTCCACTCAGACTGATTGTACATCTAGATTTTCTGAGCCAATATCTTTTCTCACTATTGCACTGATTTCATTCTTAATTAATAACGCCACGCAACCCCCTTTTCCTTTTTGCCTGTCTGTCCTAAATATCATGTACCCTTGGATATTCTGTTCCCAGCCTTGGTCACCTTGCAACCATCTCTCTGTAATTGCAGTAATATCTAATCTGTTTACCTCTATTTGCACTGTTAGTTCGTCTACCTTATTGTGAATGCTCCATACATTCAGATACAGTGCCTTTAGACTTGTCTTTTCAACAATTTTACTCACTTTCTTTTGCACTATGGCCCTATTTGCTGCTAGCCCTTGTTTCCTCTGACTTCCACTATTGCTTTCTCCTGTTCTGTCTTTCATTCCTATTTTTGTTTCCCTCTCTTGTGTCTCCCCGCTCAAGTTCCCACCCCCCTGCCAGTCTAGTTTAAACCCTCCCCCACAGTGTTAGCAGATACCCCTGCGAAGATGTTGGTCCTGGTCCTGCTGTGGTGCAACTCACCCAGCTTGTACAGGTCCCATATTCCCCAGAATTCATCCCAATGCCTCAGGAATCTAAATCCCTCCCTGTTACAGGTGAAAGGGAAGGCTAGGGGCCATGACACATGCCTTTTCACCGCTGGTACCTCAAAACCAGCCTAGACTGCTAGGATAATAGCACCTTAATTTTAACCTGGATAGAAAACAATGCAGAATTGAGCTAAAGTTATAAGTTCTGGCCAGCTCACATTGTGGGAAATGCCACACTGAGCAAGAGGGGTTTGAAGTTCAACGCATGTTGGGGCTAGGTAAAAGCACAATAAAATGACATTTAAGCTTAAAAAAAAATCATTGCCCCATTATGCTCCACATGCAGGCTAACAGTGTTATATGGATCTCCCTCTGACATTCTCTTAATTTACTCCTGGTGGCCATGCCTTCAATCTCCCAAGTCCTAAACTCTGGAATTATCACCTGAAACCTTTCTATCTCATGACCTCCCTGCTCCTTTGAAACACCTCTTTGACTTGGGGGTAGTTCCTGATTGGAGTGTACTTGTGCGATATTCCTGCACCTGTAATGGAAGTCACATGCATGACTTTGCAGAAATGGTACATGCAGGAACCTTATTGAGTGTCTGGAATTCGCTGCCAGAGGAGGTGGTGGAAGCAGGTATGATCGTGGTGTTTAAAAGGCAGCTTGACAAATACTTGAATAGGATGGGAATACAGGGATACGGACCCTGGAAGTGCAAAATGTTTGTTTGACAGGCAATATGATCAGCACAGGCTTGGAGGGCCGAAGGGCCTGTTCCTGTGCTGTACTTTTCTTTGTTCTTTGTTCTTATGAGTGCCATTGCTGCTGAGTCCAGCCTACTCAACAAATGAAGCAGAATAGGAATTAACATTCATTACTGAGCCAGTCCCTTTGGAAGCAAGCTCAGTAATGCAAAAAAAAAATTATTGTCCACAGCCATTTAATGTCCATTTTCTTATGTTATGTTAAATGCAACAGATGAAAGATCAGTTTTTGAACCACTCCGCAGTGTTTGGGGCTTTGTAAGCCCAATGTCCATCACAATTCAATGCAACAAACTTCATTAAAGTTTGATCGTCCACTTGATGCAAATCCAGGCATGGTATTCATCTTTTGCTGTTTATCTTATAAATAAATGAATTGAGGGAATGAACAAAATGCAAACTGTCTCTTGCTGTGATTCGGTTTATCCTGTGAGTAACTTCTGTAAAGAGTTGAAGATCCCCAGCCGGTGCTTAGTTAGCTGACCTTACCTGTCAGGATGCTACATATGGTCTTGCTGCTCATGAGGTTGCAGAGTGAAGAACTATTCAAATTTACTGTTCTGCACCATTATCTGGCAGCCTGTCAGAACTGCATGTGTTTGGGTGTCAGGTGACAATGTTCTGTGCTTCAATAGCCTACAGTTTTGTCTGAGATTATACTGACTAATTGAGTGTGGTACGGGAGGGCAAGGGGTCCTGCTGGTAGAACCATTCTCAACAAAGATTAATGCCTTAAGGGTGGGAGAAGAAAATTGCCGTGATGAAAGTAAAGATTTTGCAGCATGATTTCTAAAAGCAAAATAATGCAGATACTGGAATTTGAAATACAAACAGAATGCGGGAGAAACATGCTCAAGCAACATCTGTGGAGAGAGAATATACTTCAACATTACAGGCACAAGCCCTTCAAAAGCTGAAACATGAGAAGGGCCGATTATTACAATCAGCAAAAGACAAATTTACATATTAATATTTCGAAATACAAATCCAGAGAGCAGTCCTGAGCAGCAGCATATATTTAATCAAATGCCTCGGTTCTGTCTGCAAATGTTACCTGTGCTACCTGTGGCTCGCATTTAACTTTACTGGAACAGTATATAAAGCCACAGTAAACTGTAAGAACGATATCTCACTCTTCTACACTCCCTGTAATCCTCTTTTCCGAACATCAATTTACGTAACTTCAACTCTATCCTTGTATTCAAGCCTGTTTTATTTGCATAACCAACATTATCATGCGTCTCAATCTCTTTGTCTCTCAATCACCCTAACTCCAGATGTTCCAAAATTCTCATCTCTCCCGTTTTCTCAGTACTCCAACCACTCCCCCATCCCTAACCCCAAATAAAAACAGAAAATGCTGGAAATAATCAGCAGGTCTGAAAGCATTTGTGGAGAGAGAAGCAGAGCGAATATTTCAGATTGATTACCTTCTGTCAGACCTCTCACTCCCCCATTCTTGATTACATATGCACCTTTTGCTTCTCTAATGCCTTATTGCTTTTGCCCATTACTTCAATGAGATGATTTTCACCGTATTGTAGTGCTGCTGTAGATGAGACCAGTTAGAGAAGGAATAATGATGGGATTTTTCCCAGCCTGTGCTAGTTCGACTCTGCCTTCACAGGCTGTTAGCCCCTGATATGTGTGAGAAAAGCTTCACAGGACATTGCAGATTACACCAAGGCTATTAGGAGAAACTATCAAGTAAAGGTCAGAAAGCATAAAAAAAAAGGCTTCCATTTATGTAGTACCTTTCATGACCTTGGCATGTCCCAAAGGCTTTTCAGCCATCTAAGTACTTAGCCACTGTTGTAACATAGGAGACAAGGCACCTGTTTAACTCAGTCAGCTGCCACAAGCAGCAATGTGTTAATGACCATTGGTGCTGTTCATTGAACATTAAATGTGGCCAAGAAGCCAGTAAGATCTCTCCTATTACGAAGAAGGAAAGATCTGACAGCAAAACTGCCTAGATCCACCTTCCTGTTTGAGAATAGTCGTAGTGCAAGCTGCTGCATCCCCTTAGCCTGTATTGCAATGTGATGTCATGGGAGCAAGAAATAGGAAGGAAGTGGAAGTGAGTCATCTGCTTAAGTATTCATAGCATGGTGCAGCAGCTATGCTATGGATGCTCACTCTGTGGAGGGAAGGGTAATCTACCAGTATTGTAATCTGCTTGTGTACTTTGAAAGATATTGCCTTGCCCCAGAGGGAAGTCCCAGTAAGATTGAACACCAGTTCTTAACTGGTAATCGAAGATTAGTTCTAAACTGGTAGCCTAGTAGGAAGTGCCAGCAAAACTGGTGATATTGCCATTAGTACTGGTCTGAACTAGTTAATTTGCCAGTTTATCCAGTGGTCTATCATGAGATGCATTTACTGCTGGTGCACTTCTATGTTGCAGGCTTGAGGATCAACTGATGTCAATAATCAGCTGGAAGTACACAGTGCATTTCTGGTGTGTGCGCGCTGGGTAAATAAATTTGATTCAACAGAATTTAGTGCTACATCTCCATACGTCTAGACAAAACACTCAGACAAAAGTTGGAAAAAGAGCTGTGTAAATTTTATTGTGGGGGGAAAAAAGGACAAACACAACTAAAATACAGACACAATCTACATTTTGTGATCAACTCCAGACAAAGCATGCAGCATAAAAGTTTGAGTAAAAGCCATGCAAATTTTGAGAGAATCATTATCTTCCCAATTGTACAGTTTCTCGACCTGCATGCTCCTTTCCCAGTCATGTTGATCATTGCTGGGGCTGCACCCTGTGTATGCTTGGGCAGTGCTATCATACTGAGAGGCTGGTGCATTCCTCTTGTGCAACTGGAAGTAAAGTAAAAGCTTTATTACTTTTATGTCAGAGGTTGGGGTTCATTTGCACAGCCCCAATAAATGTATTTTTCAGATCAGAGGGCTGCTGCATTAGTCAGCATTGAAAGAGATGTGGCAGGTAACTTTAAATTACAACATGATAAAAGCTCTGAAGAAGAGGCAGACAGACTCGAAGTGTTAACTCTTTCTCACTACCATTTTCAGATCTAAGTTTTTCTGGTTTTATAACTTTAAATTAGTTAGATAAACAAATGTAGACCCTGGCTGAAGACTGCAAGGATTTCCTCTTGGAGGTCGGCATTAAGCCTGGAAAGATTTATTTTTGTTCATTCATTTATTGCCCTATCTCTGATTGCCCTTGTTCGGAGGGCATTTAAGAGTCAACCGCATTGCAATGAGTCTGGAGTCACATGTAGGTCAGACCAGGTAAGGATGACAGATTTCCTTCCCTACAGGATATTGATGGGTTTTTACAACAATTGACAATGGTTTCATGTCATTAGACTTTTAATTCCAGATTTTTACTGAATTTGCATTTCAAACCTGGGTCCCCGGAGCGTTACCCTCAGTCTCTGGATTACTAGTCCAGCGACAATACCACTATGCCATCTCCTCCCCACCTTTTCCTGGAGGGCTGCATTCTCTGCTTCCAACCTCCTGATCTTATTCAGCTGCTCTTTTTGGCACTGGGCAGATTCCACCACCTGTCCTGGGCTGGGGCTGGAGCCCGAACTGACCTTCACCATTTGCAGCATTAAATCGGGCAGGAGTTGCTGACTCAGAGCACTCTTGTGGATAGCACAAGGACAGGATATCAACTCGATCGCTATCTTGCTTTGATCCTCACAGCTAGGCCGGTTTTGGTGCTGCTTCCAGTCTCATCTCCTTGCTTCCTCCGCCATTGTTGCTAGCTTTGCCTTCACCTCCGCTGCTCCCTCTGCCTCCACTACTGCAGCTGCCATCTCAGTCTCCTTGGGTGCCTCTGCCTCAGCTGCTGACTCTGCTGCTGCTGTTGCCGCTGACACGCCGCCCTCGGGCCTCCACAGCAGCTGCTGTCCCTACCTTGGCATCCTCCCACCTCTGCTTCAGCTGCCACCTCCTTTGTCACTGTCGCCTCTCCATCTTCCATTGCCTCAGCTGGCGCTGTTGCTACCATCACCACCTCCTCCACCATTGTTACCACTTCTGCTGCCTGTAATGTTGCCCCCGCCTCTGTTGCTGTTGCTGAGCCTCCATCTCCTTCACTGACTCAGCCTCTCTTTCCTCCTCCACTGTTCACACTTCCTCCGCCATTGTTGCTGACTCCGCTGCCATTTTCTCTGCTGCTGTTGTTGTCGCCTCCACCACTGTTGCCAACCCTGCTAGGGCGACCAGCTCTGGGGGAGAAAAAAATAAGGGACACTTCACTGAGGGTGTGGTTTTCTGGCAAAACCAGAGCAGTGGTTCACCCCAACCCCAATTCCAATTTTCTACTTCCCTTGCTGGGAGTCGGACCACCCAACCCCAGGCTTGCCTGGACCCCCCTCCCCCTCAGGACTGCTGGAAATGTTCCTTTTGGGATAATATTGATGAAAAAAGTACATACTTTATTATATTAATCTTGTTGATAGATGGGTTGGTCAGTACCACACTAAGCTGCTACCTTTCTATAACTATTGCTGAGCTGGCACCCAGTTTGAAATATCTTGAGATAGATACATCATACCTGATTGCCTCAAAATTTATTTGAAAGTGGTTTGCAGAATTTAGATTTACCTGGAAAGGTGCCCATTGGTTCTGTTTTCCTTTGGCAGATTTGACGTCTTCAAAAATAGCTCCCAGCTTCAACTTTGATTGGCTTGTGACTGACCCAGTGCCCCCAGTCTTGGGCCATGTGTATGGATGCCACTGACCGCAACTTTGGAGCACCAAGTTAGGGCTGAGTGGCACTGCTGGCACAGACCCCCCTCCCCCACCACACTCTGCCCCTCCCAGGACTTCCTCAGCCCCAATGCTGCACTGCCATTTCCGCCAATGTGTTGCATGTTCTCCCATGATGGCCACTTGCACAGTTGGAGTGCACCCCGACCTTGTTTTAGAAAGAGCTGGGGGTGGGGGGGGGGGGGGGGGGGGGGGGGTGCTGCAATCTGGGTGGGTGGAGAAGTAGAGCTGGGGATTTGGGGAAAAGAGAGCTGGGGGACAGAGGGGGCAGGAGAGGTGTGAGGGAGTTGCTGCAATTGTGGGGAGGAAGGGCAGAATTGGTGCATTTGGAGAAGACACTGTATAAAACACAAGGTCATTGGCCACAGGAATGGGGAGGGGGAGACAGGGAGAGAGAGATGGATGGGGTGGTGAGAGACAGACAGCTGTAGGGGACAGAAGGGGATGAGAGAGAGAGGTTTTCACTGATTCTAGTAAAAATAACAACTGGTGAACAGGTTCCAGCTGAAGTTGGCTGGAAAGTACTGGTGCCAACTTAACAACTGGGAGTCCCTGCAGATTTCTGATGAGTCCAGTAGAAATTGCCAGTTAATTGGTTGCCTCCAGTAAAATTCAACTGAGACCAGTTCAATCTTGAACTGGTCTTAACTTTTTTAAACTTCACATTTCGGCCATTTCACAATTTCCAAGCATAGTTCCATCATGCTTTATGCAGCCACTCTTATTAACCTTTACTTTGTGATGTGAGCTTCAGCATAATTCTGAATGTTGCATTATTGCTAGTTATTAAAAGTACATCTCAATAGTAACTCACTCAACTACAGAAATAGCACCGAGATTTATGTACTATGAATCTATGCCAGGTTGCTTTTTTGGTGAACAGGTTCCAGCTGAAGTTGGCTGGAAAGTACTGGTGCCAACTTAACAACTGGGAGTCCCTGCAGATTTCTGATGAGTCCAGTAGAAATTGCCAGTTAATTGGTTGCCTCCAGTAAAATTCAACTGAGACCAGTTCAATCTTGAACTGGTCTTAACTTTTTTAAACTTCACATTTCGGCCATTTCACAATTTCCAAGCATAGTTCCATCATGCTTTATGCAGCCACTCTTATTAACCTTTACTTTGTGATGTGAGCTTCAGCATAATTCTGAATGTTGCATTATTGCTAGTTATTAAAAGTACATCTCAATAGTAACTCACTCAACTACAGAAATATCACCGAGATTTATGTACTATGAATCTATGCCAGGTTGCTTTTTTGTGGGATTCCATGTGGAGAGATTCAGCTTGACCAACAGGAGAGAGTATTGTTAATGGACTTCAAAAGGTTCTTTCATTGCAAAGTATTTTACATTTTGTATTCATTTGGCACTTTCTATTACAGGAATTGATTTCAAAATACGAACAGTAGAACTCGATGGGAAGAAAATAAAGCTACAGATATGGTGAGTACTGATAGTTCACTATGAACATAACCAAGTGAAAATTGTTTCTGTTGAATCAAATGTTGGATTTACTGATCTAAATCTCAAAATTAAGCAATGCAATCTTAGATTTAAAAAAATGCTGGTATTGCTAGCAGATCTGACAGCATTTTTTTTGAAGAAAGAAAGCAGTTATCATTTCATGTTGATGGCCTTTCAGCATTCTGATAGATTCGCTGTTGATCTGAATTATCCTAGGGCTCAAAAGGAAATGATCAATTATTACTATCTGGTTGTGTGTAGCTGTAAGTTCTCACATACCACAAAAGTAAAATACCATGGATGCAGGAAATCTGAAAAGATCTGGCAGCATCTCTGGAGAGAGAAACAGAGTTAACATTTCAGGTCAGTGACCTTTCATCAGAATTGGAAAGCCTGTGTTTGCTTGTGCTACAACACTAGAGGGGGAGCACTTCCTGCACATGCACAGTTGCTGTCTGTTGTGTCATCTGGCAGTATTAAAACAAACAAATTGGCTTGACACAGAGGAACAATAAAGTTTAGTTATGCATTTTTAGTTCTGTGCAGTCCTTCAGCGAATTGCAAGTTCGTGCATTTAGTTCACTTATGATTTAGTAATTGTTTCTTCTGTAAAATGCGCTCCTGTCGATTCAGTAAATGAAGATCAGGAAATTTCATTAAATGAGATTCTCAACTTTCAATATGGAGATTTGATCTAGCTTAAAGGTTCCTTTTGGCAAAAATCAATAGAAAAATATTTTGACTAAGATATTTAAGAAAAAATTGGTTATCCACCGTGGGGCATGAAATGATGACCTCAGGATTAAGAGTTTAATTACCTACCTATTGAGCTACCCAGGCTGTGTAGAAACTTTCTGCACAAAGCCTTAACACACTGGATCTAGCGTAAGGAGACAGTACTCACGTAAAATCTCATTGAGATATCTTGCGATTCCAGCACAGAGTGGGATCTGGGATGACTTATTGCCAGCAGGGTCCCTCAGGGTAGCAATCTAGGTCCAACTAACTTCAGCTGCTTCATCAATGACCTTCCTTCCATCATAAAGTCAGAAGTGGGTATGTTCGCTGATGATTGCACAGTGTTCAGCACCTTTCACGACTCCTCAGATACTAAAGCAGTCCATGTCCAAATGCAGCAAGATCTGGACAATATCCAGGCTTGGGCTGACAGTGGCAAGTAACATTCGCGAAAGTGCCAGGCAATGAACATCTCCAACAAGAGGGAATAACAATCAACCCATAACATTCAATGGCATTACCATCGCTGAATTCCACTAGTATCAACATCCTGGGGGTCACCATTGACCAGAAACTGAACTATACTAGCCATATAAATACTGTGGCTGCAAGAGCAGGTCAGAAACTAGGAATCCTGCGGCAAGTAACCCACATCCTGCCTCCCCAAAGCCTGTTCACCATCTACAAGGCACAAGTCAGGAGTGAGTGTGGCTTCAACAACACTCAAGAAGCTTGACGCCATCCAGGACAAAGCAGCCCCCTTGATTGGCTCCCTTTCCACAAACATTCACTCCCTCCACCACCAACGCACGGTAGCAGCAGTGTGTACCATCTACAAGATGCACTGCAGAAACTCACCAAGGCTGCTTAGGCAGCATGTTCTGAACCCACAACCACTACCATCCAGAAGGACAAGGGCAGCAGACACATGGGAACACCACCACCTGGAAGTTCCCCTCCAAGTCACTCACCATCCTGACTTGGAAATATATCGCCATTCCTACACTCTCGCTGGGTCAAAATCCTGGAATTCCCTCCCTACCTATAGCACATGGACTGCAGCCGTTGAAGAAGGCCTCTCACACCACCTTCTCAAGGGCAACTGGGGACGGGCAGCAAATGCCGGCCTAACCAGTGACACCCACATCCCATGAATGAAAAAAAAATGTTTTTTTTTTAATGTGCTGCAGTGCTATGCTGATATGCTAAATGAAATTCCCATTATAATGCCACTTGGTATTACTGGCAACGTACACACATGTAGGTATTAAATTTTAACATTTAATTTCCCATGGGAAATGTTTACATTGCATGTTCCAATGCAGCATGAGACTATATAGCGTTTGACAGATTCAAACTCCTGCTGTTAACCAAAGAGGCATCAGGAGCAGTTGCGCATGTGCTGATAGCTGCAGCCTGGGCCAAGTATGCGTGCACATTTGTCCCAAACTCCTTTCTGGCAGGAGTTAGTGATTTGGAAAAGGTTCATTGGATGGAGGACCAACCAGTTTCCCTCCACCATCACCCTCCTCTGCTGCTGAACTTGGGAACATGCGAGCAGGAGGAGGCCATTTGGCCCTTCAAGCCTGTTCTACCATTCAGTAAGATTATGGCTGACCTGGTTGTGGTGTCACTGCACTTTCTTGTCTGCCTCCCAAAACCCTTGACTCCCTTATTTATCAAAAATCTATCCAACTCAGTCTTGAATAAATTTAAAGACCCAGCCTCCACTATTTCTGGGGAAGAGAATTCCACACACCTGTAGCCCTTTGGGAGAAAGAATTTCCCCTCATCTCTGCCTTAAAAGGGAGACCTCTTACTTTTAAACTCCCCCCCCTAGTTTTAGTCTCCACCGCAAGAGGAAATATCCTCCGGGTATCCACCCTATCAAATCCCCAAAGAATCTTATATGCTTCAATAAGATCACCTCTTTAGTTCTGTTAAACTTCAATAGGTATAAGCCTAACCTGTTCAACCTTTCTTCATAAAATAAGCCTTACATCCCAGGAATGAGTCTAATGTATCTTCCCTGAACAGCTTCTAAAGCAATTATATATTTTTTTAATAAGGAGACCAAAACTGCATGCAGTACTCCAGATGTGGTCTCACCAAGGTCTTGTACAGCTGCAGTAAAACTTCCCCTTTATATTCCATTCCTCTTGCAATAAATGCCAACATTCTATTTGTCTTTCTAATCGCTTGCTGTACCTGCACATAAACTTTAGAATTCCTGTATCAGGATACCCAGATCCCTCTGTAACGCCGAGTTTTGCAATCTTTCTCTGTTTAAATAGTATGCTGCATTTCTATTCTTCCTGTCACAGTGAACAAGTTCACATTTACCCACTTTATGCTGCATCTGCCAAATTTCTGCTTTACTCACTTAATCTTTGCAGACTCTCTATCTCCTCTTGACAACTCAATTTCCTACCTATTTTGGTGTCATCTGCAAATTTAGCTACCAGACAGTCGGTCCCTTCATCCTGGTCTTTGATATAGCTTGTAAACAGTTGAGTACCTAGCACTGATCAGCTTGCCAATTTGAAAAAGATCCATTTAACCCTATTCTCTGCTTCCTGTTCGGCAACCAATCTTTTATCCATGCTAATATGTTACCCTACATTATGTGCTCTTGTGGCACCTTAATGGCTTTTGGAAATCGAAGTACACCACACATGTACTCGTTCCTCTTTATCCATCTTGATTGTCAAGAATCTCTAGTGGATTAGTTAAGCATGATTTTCTTTTCATGAAGCCACGTTGACTCTGCCTGATCAAATTGTGACCTTCTAAGCATCCTGCCTTAATAATGGATTCTAGCACTTTCCCTATGACAGATGTTATACTAATTGGCCTGTAGTTCCCTGCTTTCTGCCTCCTTCCTTTCTTGAATAAAAGAGTTGAATTAGCTATTTTCCAATCTGCTGGAACCTTTCCAGAATTAAACTTATTTTGAAAGATTATAACAAATGCATATGCTATCTGTGTTGTCATTTCTTTTAAGACCCTAAGTTGCAGGCCATCCAGTCCTGGAGACTCGTCAACCTTTTTGAGGCTTTAATAGTTTTCCTAGCACACTTTCCCTGCTAATGATGATTGTATTAAGTCTTTGTCACCTTGATTTTCAAGTACCCTTGGGAATTTTAAGTCCTGCCGTGAAGACAGACACAAAATCCCTGTCAACATCTCTGCATTTCTTTATTTTCCATTACCCATTCGCCAGGCACTCACTCTAGAGGACCAATGCTACTCTAGTTACTCTTTTCCTATTCAGATACTTGTATAAACTTTTACTATTGTTTATATATTACTAGCTAGCTTTCTCTCACTTTGCTTTCCGCCTCTTTATTATCTTTTTAATCATTCTTTGCTGATTCCTTAAGTCAGCCCAATCCTCTGATCTACTATTAATCTTTGCAGATTTGAACAGTGTTTCTTTTATTCTTTCTTTCTTACCCAGCCATGGATGATGCATTCTCCTCAAAGAGCCTTTCTTTCTCGCTGGGACAAACCTTTTCTGAGTGTGATTAAATATCTCAAAAGTCTGCCACTGCAGCTCTACTGCGTTTCGCAGTACACCTTCAGCTCTGGCTTTATTTAGGTTTAAAACGCTAGTCATTTGATAAAGTCCCAATAGCTGCTTGACAAAAAAGATAAAGACCAAGACTGACGACTTCAAATTTTTATGTGGAGTTTTATCTTGGTGCATAAAACTCTCCAGGTTCCTTGTCTCACTTTCCTCCGCCATTTCCGCCAACTCCAGCATGATGCCACCACCAAACACATCTTGCCCTCAACCCCCGGCGGCATTCCGTAGGGATCATTCCCTCCGGGACACCCTGGTCCACTCCTCCATCACCCCCTACTCCTCAACCCCCACCTATGGCACCTCCCCATGCCCACGCAAAAGATGCAACACCTGCCCCTTCACTTCCTCTCTCCTCACCGTCCAAGGGCCCAAACACTCCTTTCAAGTGAAGCAGCATTTCACTTGCATTTCCCCAACTTAGTCTACTGCATTCGTTGCTCCCAATGTGGTCGTCTCTGCATTGGAGAGACCAAACATAAACTGGGCGACCGCTTTGCAGAACACCTGCGGTCTGTCCGCAAGAATGACCCAAACCTCCCTGTCGCTCGCCATTTTAACACTCCACCCTGCTCTCTTGCCCACAAGTCTATCCTTGGCTTGCTGCATTGTTCCAGTGAAGCCCAACGCAAACTGGAGGAACAGCATCTCATCTTCCGACTAGGCACTTTACTGCCTTCCGGACTGAATATTGAATTCAACAACTTTAGATCTTGAACTCCCTCCTCCATCCCCACCCCCTTTCTGTTTCTTCCCCCTTCCTTTTGTTTTTTCCAATAATTTATATAGATTTTTCTTTTCCCACCTATTTCCATTATTTTTAAATCTTTTATGCTCCCCCCACCCCCACTAGAGCTATACTTTGAGTGCCCCTACCATCCATTCTTAATTAGCACATTCGTTTAGATAATATCACCAACTTCAACACCTGTGTTCTTTTGTTCTTTTGTCTGTGACATCTTTTGATTATCTGCTCCTATCACTGCTTGCTTGTCCCTACAACCACACCACCCCCCCCAACTTCTCTCCCCCCACCTTAAATCAGCTTATATTTCACCCCTCTCCTTATATTCACTCTAATGTGGAAGGATCATGAGGACTCGAAACGTCAATTCTTCTCCACCGATGCCAGACCTGCTGAGTTTTTCCAGGTAATTCTGTTTTTGTTCCTTGCCTCACTTGTTTTCCCTTTTCAACATATCAAATGGGTTACTTGGCTTTTTAACTAATAATTGCCATTTAAACACCTTTATAGTTAACTGTTTCCTTCCACAACAGATTCCCCTATATATATATATATATATATATATGTATATGTATAAAAATCCTTTCTGTCTTCTCAAAGGAAAAGACATCCCTCTTTGAGGATCTCCAATAACTTTTCTTCTCTTTTTGTGAAGCAGTCAGACAACTGGGAGCTGCTATTAGTCCATTTGATCTTGGCAACCTCCTTATTCTCATGCATGTTTTAAGCTTGCAATGTCAAGTCACAATCTCTTTCTGTTAACGCACTTTGTAGAGTGAACATTTCCCCAAAGTGACTTATTGTCTACATGACGTTTGAAAGGTACCGCACCTGAATACCCTTTTCCATTTAAAATTTCTGCCAGCATCTTTGATATGAGTAATGCCATATCCACCTCCTCAACAAGAGTGAGAATCTCTGCTGCAAACATACTTTTTACAGCTGTTCGCATCTTTTTAGCTTCCCATGCCAAAGGGCAACATTTACCTTTCTTTCCCATGAGAAATATTATTAATCCTCCTGCACTCAAAAATCCATCACACAGATTTGTATAAGGCATGTGACTGCATCACCCAAAGATGGGAATTTCAAAACACAGTGCTCCATTTTTAATTTTCAGTGTTTTGTTTGCTTGAATAATTTCTTCAACCTTGGGATTGTTCATTTTCCTGCTCAATTTTAAAATGTCAAAACTGACATCCGGCCTGATTTGTTTGCCTCGCCAATTGAGTTGCCCAGTTGGACTTCTGAGTTCCCCTTTTCCTGTTTTAGAAGCCGTTGTATCTTTCTGGGAGGCCCTACAACTAATTGCAATGGGATTGACATTCTCCAAGTAGGATTGCTGGTATAAAGTGAAGTGTGAGCCACTCTGATTTCCAATCCAATGTATTTAAAAGTACTTCTACCTTGAACTCCTTTCTGAGCCCTTTAATGATAAATGTTTCAAATTCACTACTACTGCCCCACAAAAAATCATCTGCATGCATCATGAAGATGCTTGTAAGTTTACCTCCATGATGCCAATAAAACATTGCTGGGTCTGCTTCCAACTGAAGACATCCCAATTTTAACAAAACTGACCTCACTGAGAAGGCATCATTTGAACCATATACACATTTATTTAGCTTCCGGAGTGCCCCTTCTGAGTCTCGGTGGATGGAGAAACACTCCCCATTGAAGTCGGTGTCCCTGCAAAAAGGCAGCTTTAATATCAATTGACTTGCATTCCCGAGCTATAAAGATCTTCAGAATAACTTTTCCTGCCTTAGATGAATCTACTCTTATATCCTGATCAACCAGTTTTTCTTCAAACCCTCAAACCACTAGCCTGGCTTTAGCTTTATAAGCCCCATCAGGAAGCACCTTTTCCATGCAAATCCATCTCTGAGGCAAAGCTGGTTGTCTCCTAAATGGAACCTTTGTGTATACCACAAATTCTTTTCAACTGTGTAGTTCTTGCTGTTTGACATCCTTTATTAATTTATCGTCTAACTTGTTTGAAGCTACTAAGTCGTCTTGATCACATAGGCTCCTGCTTCTTGTAGCATTACTAGTCTGTGCCAGATTTCTTGATCTTAAGTTATGTCATTTATCCTGCCTTCTATCTGCTCCAGACTGTTATTGCTTGATCTCCCTCTCTGATTTATAGATGTTCTTTCAATAGCTTGCGATCGCTTCCTAGAGCGATGTTCACTCTCAGATCCACTGTCCGAATTGACACAACATTTCCGTGCCTTCCATTTTTGTACTTGGTGCTCCCAATCCATAGCCTTGACCTGCTCTTTATCTAGTACATTTAACTAGTTCTTGTATTTTCCAGTGACTTCTTTGCTTTACCTAAAATTATTGAATCCCTTCACTGGCTAGCCCCTTCTGGTAAGTATGCAACTTCACTGCCAGCTTTCGGCTGTTGTCCTCTGGGACAAATTGCCTCATCTTGTTCATCTGAGTTACGATGTCCACCTTCAGACACCCTATCAACCTCGGCAGCCTGGTCCTCAATCGTGCAATATATGGCTAGGAGAAGTACATGGTTCCTCATCACTTCCTATAACCCTTTCTGGACCCGTAAATTTGGAATCCGCGCCAACTTACCTTGACGAATGTACTCGAATGGCCTGGTTCCCATGCTGTAAAATGAGCGTTTTACCATCTTTACCTATAACCTTTCCACTCGTGAAGCCCTTCTCTTTCATAGTATACCATGTCTCCCTGATTGAAAATAGTTTCTGATGGTCGTACATTGTGTCTTAGAGTTAGCCAAATTCTTTCTGAACCTTCTAAACCAGCCCCTGTCCACTTTTCCATTACCTGATCCACAATTATTCTCTTTTTTTTTACTGTATATGATTGTTAAATGGCCAAACCTTGTGGCCAAATCTACAAAATGTAAAGTAAAAATGTTTTCTTTATCCCACTCCTTTAAATCCATTGCCACAAACCTCATTGAAATCCCTTAAGGGTAGACTCACTCTGGGCTGTGACAGTCCCTTCTATATTTCTTACATATATCACATCTATTGCTTATCACAGAATTTCACAGTGCAGAAGAGGCCCTTCGGCCCATCGAGTCGGCACCAACATGTGAGAAACACCTGACCTACCCACCTCAGCCCGTTTACTAGCCCTTGGCCCATAGCCTTGAATGTTATGACATGCCATTTTTTTTGCTTATCTCCTCTATGAGTTTAGTGTACTCTCCATCTCTTATTCCTGCATCCCTTAGCAAAATTTTTCATCTTTGGGAAGAAGGATGGGCAAATTACCAATGCAATTTTAGCATTATTAACATTTTGTCTTCTAAATTCCTATCCCCTAATGCTAATAGCACTTCTTTAATTTGCTTAGTAGAAAAGTTAGGTTTCATTAAAGGAATACAATAGTGTCCAGATTGTGTAAATTGCAAATCCACAGGTTTTCCAAATACAATAGCCTTGTTGTTTGCCATGTCCGGCTTCATTTGTGTTTGAATGCTGCTGGAAAGGAATGTTTTCCAAGGATTTTTTTTTAAGAGTGTCTGTCATTTATTCCAGCAGTGTGTGTCTTTCTGCAAATTTAACTCCTGTCATCAAAACTAGAAGCCTGTTCATAATCAATACTTTGGCACAGCCCTAGCAACTTAAATGCCAGCACTGATTGGAGAATTTCTGGATGGAATTTTTACAATCTTGCATATAGTCTACTGAATTCCATTATTTAACCTTCTATGGAACTATCCTCCAACTTTCTAAATTTGTCAAAACCTGACCACACTTCGTAGCCACTTAATAAGTACCCTTCCAGTGATCTTATCCATTAAAATCTAATAATGCTTCCAGATCTTCATCCATGTTTAAATGCTCAGGCTTCAACTCTGAAAATACTTTGCATATTAATTTGCTTTTGTATGGTAACTTAGGTGCCAAAGCCACTCTTTTTTTTCCCTTCGGCAGGGATATAATCAGTGTCCTCATAGTTATTCTTTCATTGCTCATAGGGTTCATTCTCAGAAAACACCGGTGGGTAATCATACCCCAAAACTCTATATTTTGATTAAGCCATTTGCCTAAGTTAGACCAAACCACCTCTTCTCAAAGTTAACTCCAAATTCAGACTTTTGCCTGAAGAAATCTTAGTTTCCAACCTTTTATTTATAAGCAAGAACCATTCTCTGATAAAGTCCAGTAGCTGCTTGACAATAAAGATAAAGGCCAAGACTGACTTCTTCAAACAGAGTTTTATTCTGATGCGTGAAACTCTCCAGGTTCCTTGTCTTACCTGTTTTCCCTTTTTATATATAGCAAATGTGTTATTTAGCTTGTTAACTAATACTTACCATTTCCTTTCCCAACATTGTGGACCCACACTTTTCCATTTCAAACTGAACATGAAATCCATTCATGTTATGATCGCTGTCACCTAGGGGCTCCTTTACCATGAGGTTATTGATTAATCTTGTTTCATTGCGCATTACCAGGTCTAGGATAGCCTGCTCCCTGGTTGGCACTAGAACGTGCTGCTCCAATAAATTGTTCCGAAATCACTCTGAACTCATTTTCCAGGCTACCTTTGATAATCTGATTTTCCCAATCTATATGCAGATTAAAGTCACCATGAATATTGTGGTACCTTTCTGACACACCCCATAACGTCTTCCTGTATGTTCTGTCCTACAGATAACTACTGTGACCATTACTATGTCTTATTTCTACCCAAAGTGATTCTACATAATGCTCTTTCAAACTAAGGCCTTCCCTTAGCACTGAACTAATTCCATCCTTAATTAACAGAACTTGCATTGAACAACTTCTGCTTAAACTAAACTCACTTCCTCCAAATCCAAGGGGTGTTGCCAGGGTACTGGCATGTGCCCTAGCTTTGCCTATCTCTCTGTGGGATATGTGGAACATTCCTTGTTCCAGCCCTGCTAGCTCCCTGCTGTGGTGTAATGGGGATAGTCTTTTCTGCAACAAAAACAAAATTACCTGGAAAAACTCAGCAGGTCTGGCAGCATCGGCGGAGAAGAAAAGAGTTGACATTTCGAGTTCTCATGATCCTTCAACAGTTCTGTTGAGAACAGCTCCCTTCTAGCACTAACACACAGGCATTGAAAACAGCTCCCTTCTAGCACTAACACCGAGGTATTGAAAACAGCTCCCTTCTAGCACTAACACACAGGCATTGAAAACAGCTCCCTTCTAGCACTAACACACAGGCATTGAAAACAGCTCCCTTCTAGCACTAACACACAGGCATTGAAAACAGCTCCCTTCTAGCACTAACACCGAGGTATTGAAAACAGCTCCCTTCTAGCACTAACACACAGGCATTGAAAACAGCTCCCTTCTAGCACTAACACACAGGCATTGAAAACAGCTCCCTTCTAGCACTAACACACAGGCATTGAAAACAGCTCCCTTCTAGCACTAACACACAGGCATTGAAAACAGCTCCCTTCTAGCACTAACACACAGGCATTGAAAACAGCTCCCTTCTAGCACTAACACACAGGCATTGAAAACAGCTCCCTTCTTGCACTAACACACAGGCATTGAAAACAGCTCCCTTCTAGCACTAACACCGAGGTATTGATAACAGCTCCCTTCTAGCACTAACACACAGGCATTGAAAACAGTTCCCTTCTAGCACTAACACACAGGCATTGAAAACAGCTCCCTTCTAGGACTAACACACAGACATTGAAAACAGCTCCCTTCTAGCACTAACACACAGGCATTGAAAACAGCTCCCTTCTAGCACTAACACACAGGCATTGAAAACAGCTCCCTTCTAGCACTAACACACAGGCATTGAAAACAGCTCCCTTCTAGCACTAACACACAGGCATTGAAAACAGCTCCCTTCTAGCACTAACACACAGGCATTGAAAACAGCTCCCTTCTAGCACTAACACACAGGCATTGAAAACAGCTCCCTCCACTGTCTCATCAGTAGGTTGCACATCTGTAAGCAAAAATTACATTTCTAATGCATTCCCTACAAACATGCTTTGCAATAAAGCTGTCCAATTTCCTTTGACCATTATAACGACGCAAAATACATTTCAACTCATTTCTGTCTGAATTTAGGCATCCGGTGAATATTTCTTGCCACGTCAAAACCAGAAGTTAAATCTGAGTCAACGCAAGTTTCTATGCTACTACCTGCCCATGTAATTGAAGCTTTTGGAATTCTCTGGAACTCCCGGCTTTTCATTTCTAATTTTTACATTTCTGTTTCTCATTCTCTTTGGAAGTCAAGTTCAAGTTTTCACATTTCCCTTTTTAATCTCTCTTTCGAGTTCTAATTTAAATTTTTGCCTCCCTCCCTCTTTTTTTTGCTTTTCCTAATCAAGTTTTTTCCTTTCTTTATCTAATTCTGGTTTCATTTACAGCTGAGTCCTAGCTAACTTCACTCGCGTGATATCAGGATTACTTTTATCGTCAAGGTTCAGGTGTTGCTCCAATACTTCAGCAATTTCTGCCTTTGTAACATTTTAAAGTTAACCATTGTTATCTGTTGCAAGACATTCACTGATAGGTCCTCTTTTCTGAGAAATGCTTCAGCAATAGACATAGCCCATGTTAGCTTTTCAATGAGGACAGCCAAAGCAGTTGTGAAATCTTGAACAAAAACAAAAATACCTGGAAAAACTCGGGTCTGACAGCCTCAGCCGAGAGAGATACAGTTGACGTTTCGAGTCCGTATGACCCTTCATCAGAACTAAGACATATGGAAATGAGATGAAATATAAGCTGGTAGAAGGGGAGCCCAATAGGAGGCCAGTGATAGGTGGAGGCCAAGAAGAGACTGCCAAAGATGTCATAGACAAAAGGACAAAGGGGTGTTGACAGTCGTGATATTATCTAAAGGATGTGCTATCGGGGACATCAAGGGAAGCAAGCTAGTGGCAGATGGCCCGAGTGTGGGTGGGGTGGGGGGAAGGGATCGAAATGGGCTAAAAGGTGGAGGTGAAACAATAGATCGAAATAAATTTAAAAATAGGAGGGAAAAGAAAAAAAATACGGTTATAAAAAAATTATGAATTATTGGGAAAAGGGAGATCGGAAAGGGGGTGGGGATGGAAGAGAAAGTTCATGATCTGAAATTGTTGAACACAATATTAAGTCCAGAAGACTCACTTGCACTTCCGTCAACTTAGTCTACTGCATTCGTTGCTCCCAATGCGGTCTCCTCTACATTGGAGAGACCAAATGCAGACTGAGTGACCGCTTTGCAGAACACCTTCGGTCTGACCGCAAGCATGACCCAGACCTCCCTGTTGCTTGCCATTTCAACACTCCACCCTGCTCTCATGCCCACATGTCCGTCCTTGGCCTGCTGCATTGTTCCAGTGAAGCTCAACCCAAACTGGAGGAACAGCACCTCATCTTCCGACTAGGCACTTTACAGTCTTCTGGATTTCCAGCATCCGCAGTATTTTGCTTTTATCATTGTTGTGAAATCTTGTTTGTTTAAACTCTAGCAAATTCTTGTTCCCAGCTTCTGGATTTGTATCCCGCTAGAGCCTCCAATTTGAGCTATCACTCACGGCGACTCAGATACTGAAGCAATCTGTGCCATATGCAGCCAGACCAGGACAATGTTCAGGCTTTGGCTAATAACTGCCAAGTAATATTCATGCCACGCAGTGTTAATACTTGAATTGTCAGAAACAAACTAAAAGCAACATGGACTAAACATTACTTAGGCAACTAATATTCTAAATTAGAGACAAGATGCCCCTTCCTCATGTTTTACTGTAACTGATAACCCCATGCAGCATATATGCAGCACGTTCACAGCAGAATGACAATCTTTATAGGAAACAGAATTACAATCTTTATAGGAAACAGAATTACAATCTTTATAGGAAACAGTCCACCGTCTCTAGCAGTCGTTGTGCATCTTGCTTTTTTGCTGACCTGTAATGTCGAATGACTGTTGAAAAACTTCTCTCTGTGGAAAATTTCCAAGCCAACTACTGGCAGCAGGGCCCACTCAGAGATTTCTCCTTGCAGGTTACCAGGGCAAAAAGTCCTTACTGTGCCACGTAATACATCTTTTTGACCAGAGACCATCCTCACTCCTGTGTTCTTCCTGGAAGCTCGCCGAGGACTTGCAGCCTTCTCTCTGCTGACCACATCACATCAGATGCAGCCTTTTGTCTCTGAGATGTCTCTCTCTCCCTCTTTTTCTTTATCTCTGTGTTTCTTTGTTTCTGTTGTTCTTACTGTGTTGCTCTTGCATATTCCCACCCGCCGGGCTGTCACCCCACCGGACTGTTTCCCCCGCCATCCTCGGCCGGACCATTGTGCCTTCAGAGACCGCATGTCTGACCACAGTGATTGCAGCAGCTCTTGCCTTTGTTTTCAGGGCTGATACATTTCAATACCTGTGGGCTTATCAAGTCCCTCCAGTTTGATGTTTTGCTGAACTCGTAGCAGTTTACATGACTCCATTCATTCCTCCATTTTCCCTGAAATAAAGAGAGAGTCCAAAACTTGATCATCTTATAAACCTTGTATTCGTAGCAGTGGGGATAGGCTATCAACAAATAATCACTATAAGCCCACTAACTCCCACAGCTTCCTCACACCCTTCCATTGTCTATTCCTCTGTCACCATCACATCTGTTCTGATGGTGCTGTTTTCCTCATCAGCGCTTTGATATAGCTTCCTTTCTCCTCAATACAGGACTCACACTTCTCCTCTAACCAGGGCTGACAGTTTCAAAATGTGTCCTTCCCATTTCACACACTCCCTCCCAGAACCATGATGGCCTTCTCTTAGCCCTCACATTTCACCCCGCCAGCCAATGGATCATCTTTGCCATCTCACCCCTAACACCACTTCCACTTCCCAGAGCAGACTTTCCGGCAAGCTCAGGGGATGCAAGATCTGCCTCTTACCCTCCTCTCTCCTGTCGATTCAGCCCGGGGACTGGGTGGGCAGGCAGTAAAATCAGGCACCATGATGGTGGTATGGTGCCCATCCCCTACCTACTTGTCACTGTTACTTTACCAGTGGCAGGGAGGTGCCAGGGAGCCTACCAGCCCTTAGAGCGATTGAGGCCACTTTTAAGGACCTCTTCCTGCCTCTGGTAGTTTACCAGTGCCGGTCACGCTGCCACAGAACGCTCCAAGTAGTTGGACCGTGCCGTACCACCTGTCCCTCGTGGAAAAATTTATGCAGAGAAACACCTTTGACCACAAGTCCATCAGGCAGTGGTCGGCACGTAACGTCTTAAAGGCCCTGCGGGAAAAGGAGAGGCTGCATCCTGTGGGATGGTTCCCTGAGCAGACTGACAAAGTCATTTGACAGAATACCTCATCACCAGAACTTTCCAACAAGCACCAAGACGTAGCTTGGCTGGTGGTGAGAAAAGCCCTCCCCGTCAGATCCTTCCTACACACCAGGAGTCTCACCCCCTCTGCACGTTGCCCTCGAGGTGGCTGTGGTGGGGAAGAGACCGTTGTTCACCTCCTTGTGGATTGTGCCTTTGCAAAGAAGGTCTGGAGAGAGATGCAGTGGTTGCTGTCGAGGTTCATCCCGAGCAGTTCTGTGACACAGGACTCTGTGCTTTACGGGCTGTCCCCAGGGACACACACCGAGACAAACATCAACTGCAGCTGGAGGATCATCAACTCGGTGACAGATGCTCTTTGGTCTGCCCGTAACTTGTTGGTCTTCCAGTGCAAAGTGTTGTCCCCTGCTGAGTGTTGCAGACTGGCACATTCCAAGGTCCAGGACTATGTGCTGAGGGACGCACTAAAGCTTGGGGCAGCCGCTGCAAAGGTGCAATGGGGAAAGGTTGCTGTCTAAGACCTTTCTGCCATAGTGCATCGAGGGGCTGGGAACTGCAAAGAGCCCCTCGGGCTGTACAGCTCAAAATAAATGTCTGCCAATGATTGTAATATTCATTGTTTGTACTGATACACCTTGTGATTCATGTTGTAAAAGTTGAACCTGATTGTATTTTTGTGATGGTGATTTTGAAATGGTTTGAAATGTTGTTGAAGATTTATGAATAAAGTATATTTTTGCAAAAAAAAAGTTTACCAGCGCTGGGGATGGCAGCCTCAGTCTCGCCTGAGCCAATTAACTGTTACATATCAGCCTGGTGCTTCCCTGACTTTTAGGCTGGAAGGCAGGGTCACTATCAATGTAACATTCATCCTTTTGTTCTTTTTCCACCCAGCCCCCTCTTTAACTAAAGCCTGTTAGGTTTTTAACTATTCCCTCTTTGCACTTTGCTCAAGCAATATCAAATTCATTTGAAGGCAATATATGGGATCACCAGATTATGATTGGGAATTCCACATTCTAACCACCCTGTGTGCATGTTTATTTTAAAAATTGCTAACTTGTTCATTATTCTTTTTTGTTGGTTACCTGACAGCTTTCCTTTGTGGTGACCACTGTTATTAAGCTGTTACTTTATCATTACCTATTCCAAAGACCAAGGAAGTTATTTCCAAAAGACAAGTTAATACTCAACTATCATCAAGGAAACAGATAACCAGATCATTATTATGTTGCTGTTTGTGAGAACTTTGTGTGCAAAATGGCACCATGTTTCCTACAACAGTGACAACATCCCAAAAAAAGAATGTATTAGCCATTTGTGATATTCTGAAACATGAAAGGCACTGTATAGTGCATGTATCACTTTTTTCTTTTACTCAGTTTTAGTAGGAGGAAAATATTTTTCTAGCAATAATCCCTGGTGACATACAAAAAAAATACATTTCCATCTTTATATGTTGTGTGTGTATGCTATGTAAGCTTGCCATATGTGGACATTGTAACATTTAAGGTACAGAGTGTTCTACTTATTATATTTGTTCCTGTTTGTACCCTCTTGGAGTGTTTTGATAATCACCAGATCCGTTCAAAGGTCGGTGAAGAGTCAGTTTGAACCAGTCAGCCAAGAAGTGTCCAAGAGGTAAGGGACAAGGGATGGAGTTAAGAAAAGGAGACACAGTCTCCAATTAAAGAGCGAGCTGTGGGGAGCAGACTTTGTGAAGTGGATTCGGGAGAAGCTCTGATAATTGAAGAGTCCTTAAGGTCTGAGAAGGCAGCTGAAGGCTGATGACTCTGTGCTGCACCTCTGGGACCGTGGTGTTCTGTTTGGCACGACCAAAGAACTGAAATTGTATTTGTAAGTTGATGCTTGACTGTACTCAAAATCCAGGGGCACATAATCTCGGGAGGTGAGGTTGAAACCCTGTGAGGTGGGCCATTGCTGAAGCTGCTCAAGTGGGAGCAACTTTTGGAGAGAATTCCAAGGTGAGATCTTCAAAGGTGAAGATTGGAAACCTTTGTAAGAAAGACAAAAGTTTGTGAGAATGGTTGGCTCACAGTGTGATTTACGCCTGGGTGGCTTGTTGAGAAATTCCTGGAATTCGTTTTGGTTGCATCTGTTATTTATTGTGCAGTATGGTGTGTTTGACCACAATCTGCCTGTGAATTCACATATACTGCATGCTGAACTCTGAATGCTAGATTATAAAATAGCTAATGTAAATTGTTTTATCTTTCTAACCTTGTGTAGTAAAATTTATTTTTGTTTGTTCAAAACTCATGGAATCTTGTCTTTATTCAGTTAGTAAGCATCTTGAATCTCAAACTTTGTCTGCTTTAAACAAAATGTTATTGGCCCTGAACCGAATCTCAGCGACAGCTTGAGGTCTGGCCAAAGATCATAACATCCTTTCGATTACAAAGTTGATCACAGTACTTCAAGTGCAACCTAATACTATGTGCAAGTTTAACATTGGTTTCTTGCTATTGTATTCCGTGCCTCTAGATCCAGAACCAAAGATTCCAATTGCCTTTCTTGTGACCTGATTTGACTTTCTGCTACCTTTTAACGACCTATGTACCTGCACACCGAGTTCCCCCTGCTGCCTCAATGGTTCTAGACCTTGTGCCAAAATTGCTCTTAATTAAGAGTTATAATCACCAGTGATCAGAGATAAACTGTTAGTCATTATTTCATAGAATACTGATGGACAAATACTTGCACCTTAAGCTGTTGGCCAAGAAATGTAATACCTCAAACACACAGCCTCCATTTGAACTAATTCCAGGTCAGTTAAACTGGCCTGGTACTGTAGGCAACTCAACAACTGAGCAGTGCTTTGAAGTAAGTAACCTAAGATAACTTCTATTACGAAGTTGGAATAAAATCCAGAAATATCCCTACTTTGTCACTGCGATGGGCCAAAGAGAGGGTGGTTTAGTGGTATGACTTATTGGGACAAATTAATTAAACTGCCCCCAGCTATTTGGGGCACGTTATCCTGGAGAAAGTTTTAAAAAAAAAAAGGTGTAGATCTTCAGCTGAAACAGGCACAGTCAACTAGTCATTCAGGAGCAATAGGACCAGGCTATATGTGAAGAAATGTAATGAGTAGGCTTAATCTTTTGGGATCGCTGGAATAGTTCTGTAATTGACTGAGAGGGTGGTGAATGTCATGGTCTTTAAGATGGAAGTGTAAAGGTGTGAAAGTGTTTTTCAGTGCTGTAATTGTCAGAATTGTGCAGAATAGAATAGAAGAGAATATAGCCATTTAGCATATGAGATATATTGGTACCAGTGTACAAATTTGACTCGTGAACACATTGGGCCAACGGGCCCAGAGTCACAGGGAGGTAGGGGAACTCCAGGTTGGCATCAGTTGTTTAAGCTGAGACTTCCCCACTGCATTCCTATTAGTAGCTGGATAATTGAACACATGATGGGAGCACAGGAAGATGCGATTCCATTGTCTTTTTTAAAATTCATTAGGGGATGTGGGTGTCACTGTCTGGGCCAGCATTTATTGCCCATCCCTAACTGCCCTTGAGAAGGTGGTGGTGAACTGCCGCCTTGAGCCGCTCCAGTCCATGTGGTGTTAGGGAGGGAGTTCCAGGATTTTGACCCAGCGATAATGAAGGAACGGTGGTATATTTCCAAATCAAGAGGGGAACTTGCAGGTGGTCGTGTTCCCATGTTTCTGCTGCCCTTGTCCTTTTACATGGTAGCAGTTGTAGGTTTGGAAGGTGCTGTTTATGGAGCTTTGGTGAGTTCCTACAGTGCATCTTGTAGATGGTACACACTGCTGCTACTGTGCCCCAGTGGTGGAGGGAGTGAATGTTTGTGGATGGGGTGCCAATCAAGCGGGCTGCTTTGCCCTAGATAGTGTCAAGCTTCTTGAGTGTTGTGGGAGCTGCACTCGCCTAGGCAAGCCGAGAGTATTCCATCACACTACTGATCTGTGGCTGGTAGATGATGGATCTCTTTACTAACATCTGGCAGCTTGTGCCAAAATTGGGAAAGCTGTCTCACAGACAAGTCAAGCAACAGCCTGATGTAGTCATACACTCAGAATCACAACTTACAAATAACATTCCAGGCACCACCATCACCATCCCTGAACATGTCCTGCCCCACCGGCAGGATAGACCCAGCAGACGTGGCGGCACAGTGGTATACAGTCAGGAGGGAGTTGCCCTGAGAGTCCTCAACATCGACTCCAGACCCTATGAAGTCTCATGGCATCAAGTCAAACATACTTGACCTCATCTTCATCAACCTGTCTGCCGCAGATATACCTGTTCATGACAGTACTATTAAGAGTGATCACTGCATAATTCTTGTGGAAGTGAGTAACTCATTTCCTGACTCCCCAAAGCCTGTCCACCATCTATAAGGGACAAATCAGGAGTGTGATGGAATACTCCCCACTTGTCTGGATGAGTGCAGCTCCCACGACCACTACCATCTAGAAGGACAAGGGAAGCAGATAGATGGGGACACCACCACCTGGAAGTTCCCCTCCAAGTCATTCACCATCCTGAGATATATACACATTTGAAAGGCTAAAAGTTGCAAAAGCTATCTTCTACTTAAATGTTCACAATAAGTACACAGTCCAAGTAAACCAATAGACGGCCTGTGGGCAGGCACACCGCACTCTGAAACCAAGTGACAGATACTTGTAGGAATTATACAGTAAATGGCAGAACCCTTAAGTGCATCAACGAGCAGAGGGATCTGGGTGTGCAGGTCCACAGGTCACTGAAAGTGGCAACACAGGTGGATAAGGTCGTCAGGAAGGAGGATGGCATGCTTGCCTTCATCGACAGGGGTATTGAGTATAAAAGCTGGAAAGTCATGCTGCAGCTGTATAGAACCTTGGTTAGGCCACACTTGGAATATTGCGTGCAATTCTGGTCACCACACTACCAGAAGGATGTGGAGGCATTGGAGAGGGTGCAGAGGAGGTTTCTGACCAGGCCTCTGACCTGCTGTTGAAGCCACAGTATTTTTATGGCTAGTCCAGTTCAATTTCTAGTCAATGGTAACCCCCAGGATGTTGATAGAGGTGGACTCAGCTATGGTGTGCCATTGAATGTCAAAGGGTGATAGTTGGATTCTCTCTTGTTGGAGATGGTCATTGCCTGGCATTCATGTGGCAGGAATGTTATTTGCCACTTGTCAGCCCAAGCCTGGGTATTGTCCAGGTCTTGCTGCATTTAGACAGGGACTGCTTCAGTATCTGAGGAGATGTGACTGGTGCTGAACATTGTGCAATCATCAGTGAACATGCCCACTTCTGACCCTATGATGGATGGAAGGTCTTTGATGAAGCAGCTGAAGATGGTTGGGCTGAGGAACTCCTACAGTGATGTCCTGGAGCTGAGATGATTGACTTCCAGAAACCACAAGCAACTTCTTTTGTACTAGTCATGACTCCACCTAGAAGAGAGTTTTCCCCCTGATTCCCATTGATTCCAGTTTTGATAGGGCTTCTTGATGCCACATTCGGTCAAATGCAGTTGTGATGTCAAGGGTAGTCACTGTCACCTCATGCCTTGAGCTCAGCTCTTTTGCCCATGTTTGAACCAGGGGTCTAATGAAGTCAGGAGTGACCCTGGTGGAACCCAAACTGGGCATCAGTGAGCAGGTTATTGCTAAGCAAGTGCCACTTGATAGCATTTGCTGATCCCTTCCATCACTTTACTGATGATGGAGAGTAGACTGATGGGGTAGTAATTAGATGGATTGGGTTTGTCCTGCTTTTTGTGTACAGGACATACTTGGGCAATTTTTCACGTTGCAGGGTAAATGTCAGTGCTGTAACTGTACTGGAACAGCTTAGCAAGTTCTGAAGCACAAGGCTTCATTACTATTGCTGGAATATTGTCAGGGCCAATAGCGTTTGCTGTATCCAGTGCCTTCAGCTATTTCTTGATATCATGTGGAGGAATTGAATTGGCTGAAGACTGGCATCTCTGATTATGGGAGCCTCTGGAGAGGCTGAGATGGATCATCCACTCGGCACTTCTGGCAAATGCTTCAGCCTTATCTTTTGCACTGATGTGCTGGGCTCCCCCATCATTGAGGATGGGGATATTTGTGGAGCCACCTCCTCCAATGAGTTGTTTAATTGTCCACCACCATTCACTACTGTGGCAGGACTGCAGAGCTTAGATCTAATCTGTTGGTTGTGGAATAGCTTAGCTCTGTCTTTCATTTGCTGCTTATGCTGTTTGGCACGCAGGTAGCCCTGTGCTGTAGCTTCACCATGCTGACACCTCATTTTTAGGTATGCCTGGTGCTGCTTCTGGAATACCCTCTTGCACTCTTCATTGAACCAGGGTTGATCCCCTGGCTTGATTTTAATGGTAGAGTTGGGGATATGCCAGGCCATGAGGTTACAGATTTGTGGTTGAGTATAACTCTGCTGCTACTGATGGCCCATAGCACCTCTGGATGCCTGGTCTTGAGTTACTAGACCTGTTCAATCTATCTCATTTAGCATGGTGGTGATGCCACACAACAATGTTTCTATAATGGTTGATAAACTCTATTCTCAATTTATCCACTTTTTCATTTAAGGGACACAGCAGGTCAAGAAAGATTCCGTACCATCACAACAGCATATTACAGAGGAGCTATGGTAAGCATATACAGCCTGCTGGATTCTGAATTAGCTTCTACTCACAAAAATATAATTTCAAATTAAGTTATTTTTGAGTTTTAGCCTAACAGGAAACATTAAACCACTTTCCACTGTTTGGTTATTTTTTTCAAAAGTGTTACCATCCCATTCTGAGTGTCCAGTTCATCTGAGCTCTGTCATGGTTAAAATACTCCATAATTGCACTGAACAATAGTTTATCTGCCTGGTGCATGTGATGAAACTCATCACTTTCTGACGATTCCTGGGCAGGACAGCACATAACAGCCAAGCAGCTTAATGCAAGGAAAGAAAGCACAGTCCACATGCTTGTTGCAACGGCCCTGGTAAATATGTGAATTTATTTTTGGGTTGGACATACCTTCCCCCTCCTAATGCGTGTGGGGGGTGCGGGGGGAGGAAGTGTGATGGCACAATTCAAAATTCAGCATCTGGTCACACATGTCTTGATGCCTTTCTGCTGGGAAGGTGCAAGTTTATGCCTGTGTTTCTGTACATTTCATTTAGCTGACTATCTAATGGAGGTCACTGTGTAATGCAGGTAATCTATTCTTTTCTACCCTCCAGTAGCAGCTAGTTATTGAATGGAATTTGCAGAGCTCTAGAATGGGCTGTCTGCTAGGTTTTTTAAATGGGAGGTAACATTCACTTCATTAAAAATTGTGTACAATTTTCTTTTTGATTAGGTTTTTTCACTAACCTTTGTTAGTGGAATGGCTGCACTTTACAGGGGCTGAAAGTAAACTGCAGACTTTCCAAATAAACATTTCTCTATGAATCTGCTCTTACTTGTCTCTATACTGCTATGTGTACAACTATTCCATCCCTAAATCTCTCTACTTTTCTGCCCTCTTTTTACGGCTCCTTAAAGCCAAACTCTTAGACCTGTCTGAATATTTCCTAATGTGGCTCGGTGTCACCTTGGGACATTTTACTGTATGAATGCCATATCGTGATTTTAGATGGAAGAAGCAGAGTAGAAATGTATAATCTGTGCCATCTGATTTGTCATTTGTTTCCAGGGAATAATGTTGGTGTATGACATCACAAATGAAAAGTCTTTCGACAATATAAAGAACTGGATAAGAAATATTGAAGAGGTGAGCGTGTGCTTTATTAAAGGCATTAAGATTTGTCAACATTAATCAGATGGTTAATGCATTTTCCAGGTTTCCACAGGTGAGTTAACGCATTTTGAGTTTAACTGTTGAATCATTTTTAATGCCATTGGGATGGTTATTATCAGTGAATGGAGAAATGGTTTTAAAATGGTGAGCATTCATTTAAATGAAATGGATTGATGGGCATTGAGGACCATGCTGTTATTTACATCTATGATTCCTAGCTACGAATCAAACCCATACTGATTGCACGATGCATCAGGCCTTTCATGAAATCAGTTGCTCGAGTTTGAGAATCAATGGCATAAAATGGCAAATAAATTTCTATTTCCACTACAGGGACAGCTGGTTTGAAAAATTCCAGTTCTGGGCCTGCAATACTAAGGTGCAAATTGGAAGGAACTTTTCTCAGTTTTTGGCCTCTGCTTTTTAAGGGAAAATAGATTGAATCGTGGAGTGTGATCTCCAAAACACTGGTTTTTAAAAAAAAACACGGTTCCATGTAATAGTAATTCCATGTACTGTTGGGTTACTCCACGACGACCATGTGGTTAAACTTGAGTTTGTCATGTCAGTTTTTTTTAATGCCAGGCCAGGTATCGGTGTATTGGGTTGGCAGGACGCTGCTTTGCGCCTGCTTCATGCCACTAAGCCAATGCAAACACCATTTCAGATGTAAATCTGCATCCTGTAGTCCAGTGTGGTGGGGAATATCTGATTTGGGATTGGTAAAAAGTGACATTTTATTCGATCACTCGTGATAAAGAATCTTTTTTTATTCTTTCGTGGGATGTGTGCATTGCTGGTTAGGCCAGCATTTTTATTGCCCATCCCTAACTGCCCTTGAGAAGGTGGTGGTGAGCTGCCATCTTGAACTACTGCAGTCCATGTGGTGTAGCACCCAAAGTGCTGTTGGGAAGGGAGTTCTAGGATTTTGAACCAGTGACAGTGAAGGAACTTCATAACTGACAATAACCAAATGACAATGAAAATTCCATTAGATAAAAATAGAATTTGGTTTATTCAATAGTGTCCCTATTTACTTGATGCTAACATTGGACACAGTGAAGAAGCTTTCAATTTCATCACATTAACACCCTAAGTTTGACACAGAGCTTCCTCCTGGTGAGGAGGAAGGAGCTGGCTCCCCTTTTTATTCAGCCCCCTTGGTTGGTCACAACAAAGGTTTGTTTAAAATTCTTTCCCCATGGATACCTTTCCCAATCCAAATCCAACTTTCTACAAGGAGCCAATTTAACCAGACTTTCTTGAGTAAAAGAAAGAGTAACTATGTTAGTTACTAAAGCCTGAGGAAATGTAATAAAGAGCTGACACACACGCAACCATGCTCATGCACGCAACCACAGATGCACATGTCAGCAATGAGAGAGTTGAGAGTCCAAACAAAAGTTTAAAAAGAATGTACAAATCAGTTATGATGATCCTAGCTGATGTTAATACCTGACAATCCAGATCTCAGGGTGGAACCAAGCTTGATGGGCCCTAAGTTTTATTTTTTGTTTAGCTACGTGGAGAGTCATAGGAGTCAGCTGATGAACTTTTAATAAAAGAATAAAACATTTATTAAACAAGAAAAAAGTGAACTATATTACAATTCTCCTTTACCCACAACTATACCTTTACAGATATATACACAGTTGTAAGGTTAAAAGTTGCAAAAGCTATCTTCTACTTAAATGTTCACAATAAGTACACAGTCCAAGTAAACCAATAGACGGCCTGTGGACAGGCACACTGTACTCTTAAACCAAGTGACAGATACTTGTAGGAATTATACAGTAAATGGCAGAACCCTTAAGTACATCGACGGGCAGAGGGATCTGGGTGTACAGGTCCACAGGTCACTGAAAGTGGTAACACAGGTGGATAAGGTAGTCAGGAAGGCAGATGCCATGCTTGCCTTCATCGGTAGGGCTTTTGAGTATAAAAGCTGGGAAGTCATGTATAGAACCTTGGTTAGGCCACACTTGGAGTATTGCGTGCAGTTCTGGTCACCACATTACCAGAAGGATATGGAGGCGTTGGAGAGGGTGCAGAGGAGGTTTACCAGGTTGCTGCCTGGTCTGGAGGTTATTAGCTATGAGGAGAGGTTGGAGAAACTCGGATTGTTCTCACTACAGCGACGGAGTTTGAGGGGCGACTTGATAGAAATTTACAAAATTATGAGTGGCATGGACAGAGTAGATAGTCAGAAGCTTTTTCGCAGGGTGGAAGAGTCAATTACTAGGGGACATAGATTTAAGGTGAGAGGAGAAAACTTTAGAGGAGATGTGTGGGGCAAGTTTTTTACACAGAGGGTAGTGAGTGTCTGGAATTTGCTGCCAGAGGAGGTGGTCGAAGCAGGTACGATAGTGGTGTTTAAGAGGCAGCTTGACAAATACATGAATAGGATGGGAATAGAGGGATATGGACCCCGGAAGTGCAAAATGTTTTAGTTTGAAGGCAATATGATCGACGCAGGCTTGGAGGGCTGAAGGGCCTGTTCCTGTGCTGTACTTTTTGTACTTTGTTCTTTGTTCTATGCCACCCCAAACAGGTGCTATGGATCTCTTCTCAACTCCCTGCAGACGCTTGTCACACTGTGAGCCAACCAGTCTTGCTGAACTCCGTCTTTAACATGAGAGTTTCCAATCCCCACCCTCGAACTTGCTCCGCAATGTCTTCCACAAAAGTCCACCTCCAGGGTTTTGAACTCTCCTTCCAATGTTCCTCTCCCCTGGATCACCAAGTGCATTCAGGCTTTCTTCTATGCACTTTCTCTCTCTGATGCAGCTGTGCTAACAGAACACCACTGCTTCACATGCCCATAGTAGAGAGTTACCCTCCTTCAGCTGTCTCCTTTAACCTCTGGCTTCTCGCAAGCCTATATTGCTTTAAACCTGCTTCCTGCAGCTTTCTTCCCTGTAAGCTTGCTGGTTGGAGCCTTCCTCTCTGTTCCTTACTTTCACTTCCACAGAACAGGACTTCTTCCAGACTCCGGTTCTTCCTTTGACTAGAAAGTCTTGGGACCCCTCCTTTCTGTCTCACTCCTCAGTTCTTTTGGGAAAGCTGCTCTCTCTGCAGTTCCCTCTCTCAGTATCCAGTCTGTCTGGAATCCTGGCTTCAGCTTTAGTTTGGGACTTGCTTTCTGTCCCTCTGTAATGCTGCGTCTGTTGGCAATGCCTTTCAACCTTGGAGCATACATGAACCAACGACCCTCAAACTGAATTGAAACTACTTTCCTGTCTCTGTGGCACCTCCTGTTGCTAGGCAACAGCACAGTTTTGATTCTACCGTGTTTGTTTTACCTTCCCTTCAAGAATCATAAAATCTCATTACAATGCAGGCATCTTTTTAAAGTGAAATTGAAACTGAATTTCCCCTTTTTCTTAACACAAATACAGAAACACATCAAATTTCATTCCTAACACACATACGTACATATATAACTTATAAGCTATCTCTCTTTCCTAACACAGTCCCTTGGGCTTGTCCGTGAGGAGTAAATGTGGTATGTTGCTGCCATTAGGTTAGATGATTTTGGTGGAGCTGACTTTGGCTAATTTGCAGTCTGTTGGAGATGCTTGTTGGCTTGTCCCAGAGGGAGAGGGGACCTGGTTATCTCTGCAGAGTTAACTGGTGAGGCTGTCCTGTTTGTTGCCTGTCTGTGTTAAAACACACTTGTCACCAAGCAAGAGAGAAGAGATCTTTCTTGCTTCTTTGTTTTTCAGCTGTCACTGTTATGATATGGCAAGTGGTATTTGCCAGGCTAAGCAAACCCCAAAGGGAAACTTGGCTAGGCTATCAAAGTGAGTTTGCAATTTGTATTTATTCTGAGAAGGTTTGTGCACTGAAGTCAGAAGTAATGAGTCCACTACCACCTTTAGAGATTTTAAAGATTAAATTAAAACGTTATTGACAAAAGAAAAGAACACTTAAACACACAAGGTTACAGTTTAACAGTTACATTTAGTTTTAAACAGTTCTCCCAAGATTTCTACTTAACTAGACTACACATCCCTTTCAGGCTACAGTCCAAATAATTTCTTAATTTATAAAACATCAATCAATATTACCACAAGCACCTACTGTTGCTATAAGGGAGGTATTTCACAGTTTCTTTCTCCCTCTCACTCGACGATGGAACTCTAAGGCTTTTAACAAACTGCAGTGGTGATGTTGAGAATGGCACTAAGCAGGAAATTAGAGATGCATGCACTAAAGCAATATCTGTAATTATGGGTGACTTTTAATCTGCATATAGATTGGGCAAATCAAATTAGTAACAATACCGTAGAGGAGGAATTCCTGGAGTGTATATGGGATGTTTTTCTGGGCCAATACGTTGAGGAACCAACGAGAGAACAGGCCATCCTAGACTGGGTATTGTGTAATGAGAAAGGAATAATTGGCAATCTAGTTGTGTGAGGCCCCTTGGGGAATGAGCGACCATAATATGATAGAATTCTTCATCAAGATGAAGAGTGACGTAGCTGATTCAGGACTATAGTCCTGAATCTTAATAAAGGAAACTTAATAAAGGATACTAATGGTATGAGGCGCGAGTTGGCTATGATGGATTGGGAAATGTTACTAAAAGGGATGACGGTGGATAGGCAATGGCAAACATTCAAAGAGCGCATGGGTGAACTGCAACAATTGTTTATTCTTGTCTGGCGCAAAAGTAACAGGAAAAGTGGCCAAACCATGGCTTACCAGGGAAATTAGAGATAGTATTAGATCCAAGGAAGGGGCATACAAATTGGCCAGAAAAAACAACAGACCTGAGGATTGGGAGCAGTTTAGAATTCAGCAAAGGAGGACCAAGGGATTGGTTAAGAAGGAGAAAATAGAGTACGAGAGTAAGCTTGCGGGGAACATAAAAATTGATTGTAAAAATTTCTGTAGGTATGTGAAGAGAAAAAGGTTGGTAAAGACAAATGTAGGTCCCTTACAATCAGAAACAGGGGAATTTATGAGAAACAAAGAAATGACTGACCAACTAAATACTTACTTTGGTTCTGTCATCACAAAGGAGGACACTAATAACTTAACAGAAATGCTGAGGAACACAGGGTTTAGTGAGAAGGAGGAACTGAAAGAAATCAGTATTAGTAGGGAAATGGTGTTGGGGAAATTGATGGGATTGAAGGCCGATAAATCCCCAGGGCCTGATAATCTACATCCCAGAGGAGTTAAGGAAGTGGCACTGGAAATAGTGGATGCATTGGTGGTCATCTTCCAAGATTCTATAGACTCTGGGACAGTTCCTACAGATTGGAGGGTAGCTAATGTAACCCCACTATTTAAAAAGGGAGGTAGAGAGAAAATAGAGAATTATAGTCAGCCTGACATCAGTAGTGAGGAAAATTCTAGAGTCCATTATAAAAGATTTAGTAGCTGAGCATGTGGAAAACAGTGGCAGAATCGGACAGAGTCAGCATGGATTTACGAAAGGGATATCATGCTTGACAAATCTTGTGGAATTTTTCAAGGATGTAACTAGTAGAGTTGATGAGGGGGAGCCAGTGGATGTGGTTTATTTGGATTTTCAGAAGGCTTTCGACAAAGTCCCACATAAGAGATTAGCATGTAAAATTAAAGCCCATGGGATTGGGGGTAGTGTATTGAGATGGATAGAAAACTGATTGGCAGTCAGGAAATACAGAAACAGGTCTTTTTCCAATGGCAGGCAGTGACTAGAGGGGTACCGCAGGGATCGGTTCTGGGACCCCAGCTATTCACAATATATATTCATGATTTAGATGAGAGAACTAAATGTAATATCTCCAAATTTGCAGATGACACAAAGCTGGGTGGGAGGGTGAGCTGTGAGGAGGATGCAGAGATGCTTCAGTGTGATTTGGACAAGCTGAGTGAGTGTAGCTATTGCAAAATAATGTGGATAAATGTGAGGTTATCCACTTTGGTGGCAAAAACGGAAGGCAGATTATTATCTGAATCGCTATAAATTGAGAGAGGAGAATGTGCAACGAGACCTGGGTGTCCTTGTACACCAGTCACTGAAGGTAAGCATGCAGGTGCAGCAGGCGGTAAAGAAGGCAAACGGTATGTTGGCTTTCATAGCCAGAGGATTCGAGTACAGGAGTAGGGATGTCTTGCTGCAATTGTACAGGGCCTTGGTGAGACCACACCTGGAATATTGTGTGCAGTTTTGGTCTCCTTATCTGAGGAAGGATGTTCTTGCTATAGAGGGAGTGCAGCGAAGGTTTACCAGACTGATTCCTGGGATGGCGGGACTGACATATGAGGAGAGATTGAGTTGGTTAGGATTATATTCGTTGGAGTTCAGAAGAATGAGGGGGGAATCTCACAGAAACCTATAAAATTCTAACAGGACTAGACAGGGTAGATGCAGGAAGGATGTTCCCGATGGTGGGGGAGTCCAGAACCAGGGGTCACAGTCTGAGGATATGGGGTAGACCATTTAGGACTGAGATGAGGAGAAATTTCTTCACCCAGAGAGTGGTGAGCCTGTGGAATTCGCTACCACAGAAAGTAGTTGAGGCCAAAACATTGTATGTTTTCAAGAAGGAGTTAGATATAGCTCTTGGGGCGAAAGGGATCAAAGGGCATGGGGAGAAAGCGGGCGCAGGCTATTGAGTTGGATGATCAGCCATGATAATGAATGGCGGAGCAGGCTCGAAGGGCCGAATGGCCTACTCCTGCTCCTAGTTTCTATGTTTCTAACACAACCTTGCTTTCTGGAACAGCAAGTTTCTCCAGAGTGGCGAGAGGCTTTTTCACAGGTCTGTTTCACACAGTGCACCTTTCAAGGTCTCATATGGCCACTCCCCATATAGCTTTCCATCTATCTTTCAATATATTTCCTTCCTTTTGATCTGTAAACCCCATTGTTTCAACCTTTCTTTGGAAGTTACTTTTTCCAGAATATAAAAATCTTTCATGTTGTCATTAAGGACAGTACTTCCGGGAAAAATAAACTTAATAATGTTGTCTTACTTATCTTGCCAGTTGTAAACACCCTATCATTACCTTTTGAAAATCAAACAACCTCTCAACTTGTCTAAAAATGTAAATTCCATTCACAGTTTATCTGCTGAGATTTCCTCCTAGCTTACCCATCTCCATTTCAAATGCCTGTTTTGATGATTCAAATCTTTGCAGTCTGAGACTTTGCAGTTTAACTAAACTAGATGCTCACACATTACCCTGCTTCAGTATCCCAGAGTAATATTAAGTGAATAAATATCTACTTTACACAGTATTTGGCCAGTTTTTAACCCATTTTCCCTGTATTCCTGGGAGGGGGAATAGGCATATCTTCCACACACATGTCAAAACTTCTTAACACATTCTAACGCTGTGGACATCGCTTGCTAGGCCAGCATTTATTGCCCATCACTAATTGGTGCTGGTGAGCTGCCTTCTTGAACTGCTGCAGTCTCTGTGGATGTTGATAGTGGGGGATTCGGTGATGGGGGATGCCATTGAATGTCAAGGGGCGATGGTTAGAACCTCTCTTGTTGGAGAGGGTCATTGCCTGGCAATTTTGTAACATGAATACTTGTCAGCCAGGCCAGGATATTGTCTGGGTCTTGCTGCATTTGGACATGGACTGCTTCAGTATCTGAGAAATCATGAATGGTGTGGAACGTTGTGAATCATCAGCGAACATCTGACCTTATGATGGAAGGAAGGTGATTGATGAAGCAGCTGAAGATGGTTGGGCTGAGGACACTACCCTGAGGAACTCCTGCAGTGATGTCCTGGAGCTGAGATGACTGACCTCCAACAACCACAACCATCTTCCTTTGTGCTAGGTATGACTCCAACAGTGGAGAATTTTCCCCTGATTCCCACTGACTCCAGTTTTGCTAGGGCTCCTTGATACCACACTCAGTCAAATGCTGCCTTGATGTCAAGGGCAGTCACTCTCACCTCACCTCTGGAGTTCATGTCTTTTGTCCATGTTTGAACCAAGGCTGTAATGAGGTCAGGAGCTGAGTGGCCCTGGTGGAACCCAAACTGAGCATCAGTGAGCAGGTTATTGCTAAGCAAGTGCCGCTTGATAGTACTGTTGCTGACCCCTTCCATCACTTTACTGATGATGGAGAGTAGACTGATGGGGCGGTAATGGGCCGGGTTGGATTTGTCCTGCTTTTTGTGTACAGGACACACCTGGGCAATTTTTCACATAGCCCGGTAGGTGCCAGTGTTGTAGCTGTACTGGAACAACTTGGCTAGGGGCGTGGCAAGTTCTGGAGCACAAGTCTTCAGTACTATTGCCGGGATATTGTCAGGGCCCATAGCCTTTACAGTATCCAGTGCCATCAGCTGTTTCTTGATATCACATGGAGTGAATCAAATTGGCTGAAGACTGGCATTCATTGTCTCCACAACACAGCAACAAAGCTGAGCCTTTTGCATTTTCCATACTTTCTTTCAAATATCGCTGTTTGAAGTGGGCCTTGACACCTCTTCAGGTACAAAATTTCATGTTCTCAGGACAGGTCCGTCAGTATAATCCACGTAGGAATTTTCTAGAAAGTGGTCACTTTACAGTATCAGCCGTCTTTCGATCAGTGTATTTACATGCATTTGTTTAAAAAAAAACACACAGGTCTTCCTAAAAATTTCAATATGTCCATAGGCAGTTGGTCAAGCTGTATCCTACTTTTGTGACAGTATTAAAGAAATGTGGTTTGATCATCATCTCTTCCACTGACCAGTTTAGTGACTGCCATTCCCCTTGCTGGCATGGTCGTTTAGAATTTGTCTTAACTTCACTGTCTTCAAATTTCAGGAGACGTAAGTGGCATTTTATTTATATAGATGCATCACAGCTTAAAATCCACACGTAACAGAATGATTCAAATAGTGCTGCTCAGGCCTTCTCTTACCACTTTCAGATCATCTACTAAATGAAAGCCAATTCTATTTTAACACATTTTCATTTGCTGCATTGATTGTTTATTTGCATCCAAAAAGCATTGGGAAATATTTATAACACAGTCCGCTCAGTCCTTGCTGCTTGCTGCACTCAGGGAAAAAAGGAACAAGACTAGACCATTCAGCCCCTTGAGCCTGTTCCTCAATCTCTTCAATCCATAATTTTCTCCAATTTACAAACTTAAATCCTGTTTGCACCAGCTGTCTTGTGATAGGAATATGAACTAAATGGGCATGAGCTACAGGGGAAGAATCTGAGGGTGTTGGTGGATAGTTCACTGAAACTCTCTGCGATTGTATAACAATGTAAGAAAAACTGGATCTTAGGACTTTTTGCCAGAGCACAGATCCCTGGAGTTGCTGGAGTGGCCACAGTATGTAATTCTGGCCAACGTGTTAAGCAAGGATATGAATTGCAGCACAGAATGAGGCACCAGAACTCTTCAGTTAGTGGAGTGTTGAGCCTTGCACAAAAGAGCTCCAGAGTCAATTCTTCACCAGAATAAGCAAGCACAGTATTTAAAATTCTGAGGTAAATAAATAAATTGAACATGCAGTCAGCATTGGGAATCTTCCAAACTAATTTACAGGGCAGAGTTTTACCCTTCCCGATTAGGAAGCTGACCACCGCCCACGCTTGGGCCCGGAAGGCAGGTTCAAGCCGGTGGACCAGGTAAGGTCGGCCCAGCACGAAACACGAGCAGCAGCGCTCAGCGTGGCCTGGGCAGGCGAGGGGCAGAGTGCGAGCAGGGTGAGCGTGACCTTTGCGCATGCACGCGAGCGCGCTACATAATTACCCTGAGGCAGAGAGTTGCCTTGGAGGTGAACTGATTTAAAAAAAAAACCATCAGGTTGGACAGGCAGTGAAAAATTTCTTTTAATTAACCTTTTAATGGCTTTAATAATTGTTGGCAGGTGTGCTGCCGACTCCAATGCGCTCCCATCAACTGAAATGTTGCGCGAGTGTGTGTGTTGACATCAGGCCACATGCCTGACATCATCCCACATGCCTGACATCATCCCACATGCCTGACATCATCCCGCGTCATTTTCTGCTTGGACCGGGTGTGCACCCACACGCCTGGTTAAAAGTTTTACCCACTGGTTTGGCTTCATATCTAACCTGTGAAATTCAAAGTTTGATAGGGCTTTAATGTATTTAGGCCTGATGTTGGTAACGTTACTGCTACTAAACAGCAAAGCAAAGATACAATGTGGTGAATGAGCATTTGTTTTAATGTTATGAGTTGGTGGAAGGAGCTGATTCCATTTTGATTTTGTAATGGCACATGGTACAACATGAGCTGTGATGCATGGTTAAGTTTGCTACTGAGCAATTGTTTAAGTTTAAAGCTCATTTTTCTCAACACTGCAACATAGTGATATTGAAGGCAAAATCATGAAACCTTTTTGCATAAAAATTGAAAACACTAAATTTTTTGTTGGAGGGGCCAAGAGAGGGAAGGGGAAAAGAGAGAGAGAGAATGGTTTTGGGAAAAGAGAGAGAGAGAGAATGGTTTTGGGAAAAGAGAGAGAGAGAGAGAGAATGGTTTTGGGAAAAGAGAGAGAGAATGGTTTCGGGAAAAGAGAGAGAGAGAATGGTTTTGGGAAAAGAGAGAGGGAGAATGGTTTGCTGTCACCCCGGTGTAGAAAGAGAGAATGGTTTGCTGTCACCTCATTGGTGTAGAGAGAGAGAGAATGGTTCGCTGTCACCTCGGTGTAGAAAGAGAGAATGGTTTGCTGTCACATCGTTGGTGTAGACAGAGTGAATGGTTTGCTGTCACCTCGTTGGTGTAGAGAGAGAGAATGGTTTGCTGTCACCTCATTGGTGTAGAGAGAGAGAGAATGGTTTGCTGTCACATCGTTGGTGTAGAGAGAGTGAATGGTTTGCTGTCACCTCGTTGGTGTAGAGAGAGAGAATGGTTTGCTGTCACCTCGGTGTAGAGAGGGAGAGAATGGTTTGCTGTCACCTCGTTGGCGTAGAGAGAGAGAGAATGGTTTGCTGTCACCTCGTTGGTGTAGAGAGAGAGAATGGTTGGCTGTCACCTCGTTGGTGTAGAGAGAGAGAGAATGGTTTGCTGTCACCACGTTGGTGTAGCGAGAGAGAATAGTTTGCTGTCGCCTCGTTGGTGTAGAGAGAGAGAATGATTTGCTGTCACCTCGTTGGTGTAGAGAGAGAGAGAATGGTTTGCTGTCACCTCATTGGTGTAGAGAGAGAGAGAATGGTTTGCTGTCACCTCGTTGGCGTAGAGAGAGAGAGAATGGTTGGCTGTCACCTCGTTGGTGTAGAGAGAGAGAGAATTGTTTGCTGTCACCACGTTGGTGTAGCGAGAGAGAATAGTTTGCTGTCGCCTCCTTGGTGTAGAGAGAGAGAATGATTTGCTGTCACCTCGTTGGTGTAGAGAGAGAGAGAATGGTTTGCTGTCACCTCGGTGTAGAGAGAGAGAGAATGGTTTGCTGTCACCTCGGTGTAGAGAGAGAGAGAGAATGGTTTGCTGTCACCTCATTGGTGTAGAGAGAGAGAGAATGGTTTGCTGTCACCTCGTTGGTGCAGAGAGAGAGAATGGTTTGCTGTCACCTCGTTGGTGTAGAGAGAGAGAGAGAGAGAATGGCTTGCTGTCACCTCGATGTAGAGAGAGAATGGTTTGCTGTCACCTCGTTGGTGTAGAGAGAGAATGGTTTGCTGTCACCTCGTTGGTGTAGAGAGAGAGAGAATGCTTTGCTGTCACCTCGGTGTAGAGAGAGAGAGAATGGTTTGCTATCACCTCGGTGTAGAGAGAGAGAGAATGGTTTGCTGTCACCTCGTTGGTGTAGAGAGAGAGAGAGAATGGTTTGCTGTCACCTCGGTGTAGAGAGAGAGAGAATGGTTTGCTGTCACCTCGGTGTAGAGAGAGAGAGAATGGTTTGCTGTCACCTCGGTGTAGAGAGAGAGAGAATGGTTTGCTGTCACCTCGGTGTAGAGAGAGAGAGAGAATGCTTTGCTGTCACCTTGTTGGTGTAGAGAGAGAATGGTTTGCTGTCACCTCGTTGGTGTAGAGAGAGAGAGAGAATGGCTTGCTGTCACCTCGGTGTAGAGAGAGGGAGAATGGTTTGCTGTCACCTCGTTGGTGTAGAGAGAGAGAGAATGGTTTGCTGTCACATCGTTGGTGTAGAGAGAGAAGGGTTTGCTGTCACCTTGTTGGTATAGAGAGAGAGGGAATGGTTTGCTGTCACCTCGGTTTAGAGAGAGAGAATGCTTTGCTGTCACCACGTTGGTGTAGAGAGAGAATGGTTTGATGCCACCTCATTGGTGTAGAGAGAGAGAATGGTTTGCTGTCACCTCGTTGGTGTAGAGAGAGAGAGAATGGTTTGCTGGCACCTCGTTGGTGTAGAGAGAGAGAGAATGCTTTGCTGTCACCTCGGTGTAGAGAGAGAATGGTTTGCTGTCACCTCGTTGGTGTACAGAGAGAGAGAATGGTTTGCTGTCACCTCCGTGTAGTGAGAGAGAGAATGGTTTGCTGTCACCTCGGTGTAGAGAGAGAGAGAATGGTTTGCTGTCACTTCGTTGGTGTAGAGAGAGAATGGTTTGCTGTCACCTCGGTGTAGAGAGAGAGAGAATGGTTTGCTGTCAGCTCGTTGGTGTAGAAAGAGAGGGAATGGTTTGCTGTCACCTCGTTGGTGTAGAGAGAGAGAAAATGGTTTGATGTCACCTCGGTGTAGAGAGAGAGAGAGAATGGTTTGCTGTCACTGTCACCTCGTTGGTGTAGAGAGAGGGAGAATGGTTTGCTGTCACCTCGGTGTAGAGAGAGAGAGAATGGTTTGCAGTCACTGTCACCCCGTTGGTGTAGAGAGACGGAGAATGGTTTGCTTTCACCTCATTGGTGTAGAGAGAGAGAGAATTGTTTGCTGTCACCTCGTTGGTGTAGAGAGAGAGAGAGACAATGGTTTGCTGTCACCTCGGTGTAGATAGAGAGTGAATGGTTTGCTCTCACCTCATTGGTGTAGAGAGAGAATGGTTTGCTGTCACCTCATTGGTGTAGTGAGAGAATGGTTTGCTATCACCTCGTTGGTGTAGAGAGAGAGAGAATGGTTTGCTTTCACCTCGTTGGTGTGGAGAGAGAATGGTTTGCTGTCACCTCGGTGTAGAGACAGAGAAAGGTTTGCTGTCACCTCGGTGTAGAGAGAGGGAATGGTTTGCTGTCACCTCGTTGGTGTAGAGAGAGAGAGAGAGAGAATGGTTTGCTGTCACCTCGTTGGTGTAGAGAGAGAGAGAGAATGGTTTGCTGTCAGAGTCACCTCGGTGGAGAGAGAGAGAATGGTTTGCTGTTACCTCGTTGGTGTAGAGAGAGCGAGAATGGTTTGCTGTCACCTCGGTGTAGAGAGAGAGAGAATGGTTTGCTGTTACCTCGGTGTAGAGAGAGAGAGAATGGTTTGCTGTCACCTCGTTGGTGTAGAGACAGAGAAAGGTTTGCTGTCACCTCGGTGTAGAGAGAGGGAATGGTTTGCTGTCAACTCGTTGGTGTAGAGAGAGAGAGAGAGAGAATGGTTTGCTGTCACCTCGTTGGTGTAGCGAGAGAGAGAATGCTTTGCTGTTATCTCGTTGGTGTAGAGAGAGAGAGAATGGTTTGCTGTCACCTCGTTGGTGTAGAGAGAGAATGCTTTGCTGTCACCTCGGTGTAGAGACAGAGAATGGTTCGCTGTCACCTCGTTGGTGTAGAGAGAGAGACAGAATGGTTTGCTGTCACCTCGGTGTAGCGAGAGAGAGAATGCTTTGCTGTTATCTCGTTGGTGTAGAGAGAGAATGGTTTGCTGTCACCTCGGTGTAGCGAGAGAGAGAATGGTTTGCTGTCACCTCGGTGTAGCGAGAGAGAGAATGCTTTGCTGTTATCTCGTTGGTGTAGAGAGAGAATGGTTTGCTGTCACCTCGGTGTAGCGAGAGAGAGAATGGTTTGCTGTCAACTCGCTGTAGAGACAGCGAATGATTTGCTGTCACCTTGTTGGTGTAGAGAGAGAGAGAATGGTTTGCTGTCACCTCGGTGTAGAGAGAGAGAGAGAATGGTTTGCTGTCACCTCAGTGTAGAGAAAGAGAGAATGGTTTGCTGTCACCTTGTTGGTGTAGAGAGAGAGCGAATGTTTCGCTGTCACCTCGGTGTAGGGAGAGAGAGAATGGTTTGCTGTCACCTTGTTGGTGTAGAGAGAGAGCGAATGTTTCGCTGTCACCTCGGTGTAGGGAGAGAGAGAATGGTTTGCTGTCACCTCGTTGGTGTAGAGAGAGAGAGAGAATGGTTTGCTGTCACTGTCACCTCGGTGTAGAGAGAGAGAGAATGGTTTGCTGTCACCTCGTTGGTGTAGAGAGAGAGAGAATGGTTTGCTGTCACCTCGGTGTAGGGAGAGAGAGCATGGTTTGCTGTCACCTCGGTGTACTGAGAGTGAGGGAATGGTTTGCTGTCACCTCGTTGGTGTAGAGAGAGAGAGAGAATGGTTTGCTGTCACTGTCACCTCGGCGGAGAGAGAGAGAATGGTTTGCTGTCACCTCGGTGTAGAGAGAGAGACAATGGTTTGCTGTCACCTCATTGGTGTAGTGAGAGAATGGTTTGCTGTCACCTCGTTGGTGTAGAGAGAGAGCGAAAATGGTTTGCTGTCACCTCGGTGTAGCGAGCGAGAGAATGCTTTGCTGTTATCTCGGTGTAGAGAGAGAGAGAATGGTTTGCTATCACCTCGTTGGTGTAGCGAGAGGGAGAATGGTTTGCTGTCACCTCGTTGGTGTAGAGACAGAGAATGGTTTGCTGTCACCTCGTTGGTGTAGAGAGAGGTTTGCTGTCACCTCGGTGTTGAGAGAGAGAATGGTTTGCTGTCACCTCGTTGGTGTAGAGAGAGGGAGAATGGTTTGCTGTCACCACGGTGTAGAGAGAGAGAGAATGGTTTGCAGTCACTGTCACCCCGTTGGTGTAGAGAGACGGAGAATGGTTTGCTTTCACCTCATTGGTGTAGAGAGAGAGAGAATTGTTTGCTGTCACCTCGCTGGTGTAGAGAGAGAGACAATGGTTTGCTGTCACCTCGGTGTAGATAGAGAGTGAATGGTTTGCTCTCACCTCGTTGGTGTAGAGAGAGAATGGTTTGCTGTCACCTCATTGGTGTAGTGAGAGAATGGTTTGCTATCACCTCGTTGGTGTAGAGAGAGAGAGAGAATGGTTTGCTTTCACCTCGTTGGTGTGGAGAGAGAATGGTTTGCTGTCACCTCGTTGGTGTAGAGAGAGAGAATGGTTTGCTGTTACCTCGTTGGTGTAGAGAGAGCGAGAATGGTTTGCTGTCACCTCGGTGTAGAGAGAGAGAGAGAATGGTTTGCTGTTACCTCGGTGTAGAGAGAGAGAGAATGGTTTGCTGTCACCTCGTTGGTGTAGAGACAGAGAAAGGTTTGCTGTCACCTCGGTGTAGAGAGAGGGAATGGTTTGCTGTCACCTCGTTGGTGTAGAGAGAGAGAGAGAGAATGGTTTGCTGTCACCTCGTTGGTGTAGCGAGAGAGAGAATGCTTTGCTGTTATCTCGTTGGTGTAGAGAGAGAGAGAATGGTTTGCTGTCACCTCGTTGGTGTAGAGAGAGAATGCTTTGCTGTCACCTCGGTGTAGAGACAGAGAATGGTTCGCTGTGACCTCGTTGGTGTAGAGAGAGAGAGAGAGAGAATGGTTTGCTGTCACCTCGGTGTAGCGAGAGAGAGAATGCTTTGCTGTTATCTCGTTGGTGTAGAGAGAGAGAGAATGGTTTGCTGTCACCTCGTTGGTGTAGCGAGAGAGAGAGAATGGTTTGCTGTCACCTCGTTGCTGTAGAGACAGCGAATGATTTGCTGTCACCTCGTTGGTGTAGAGAGAGAGAGAATGGTTTGCTGTCACCTCGGTGTAGAGAGAGAGAGAGAATGGTTTGCTGTCACCTCGGTGTAGAGAAAGAGAGAATGGTTTGCTGTCACCTTGTTGGTGTAGAGAGAGAGCGAATGTTTCGCTGTCACCTCGGTGTAGGGAGAGAGAGAATGGTTTGCTGTCACCTCGTTGGTGTAGAGAGAGAGAGAGAATGGTTTGCTGTCACTGTCACCTCGGTGTAGGGAGAGAGAGAATGGTTTGCTGTCACCTCGTTGGTGTAGAGAGAGAGAGAATGGTTTGCTGTCACCTCGGTGTAGGGAGAGAGAGAATGGTTTGCTGTCACCTCGGTGTACTGAGAGTGAGGGAATGGTTTGCTGTCACCTCGTTGGTGTAGAGAGAGAGAGAGAATGGTTTGCTGTCACTGTCACCTCGGTGGAGAGAGAGAATGGTTTGCTGTCACCTCGTTGGTGTAGAGAGAGAGAGAATGGTTTGCTGTCACCTCGTTGGTGTAGAGAGAGAGACAATGGTTTGCTGTCACCTCGGTGTAGAGAGAGAGACAATGGTTTGCTGTCACCTCGGTGTAGAGAGAGAGACAATGGTTTGCTGTCACCTCATTTGTGTAGTGAGAGAATGGTTTGCTGTCACCTCGTTGGTGTAGAGAGAGAGAGAAAATGGTTTGCTGTCACCTCGGTGTAGCGAGCGAGAGAATGCTTTGCTGTTATCTCGGTGTAGAGAGAGAGAGAATGGTTTGCTATCACCTCGTTGGTGTAGCGAGAGGGAGAATGGTTTGCTGTCACCTCGTTGGTGTAGAGACAGAGAATGGTTTGCTGTCACCTCGTTGGTGAAGAGAGAGGTTTGCTGTCACCTCGTTGGTGTAGAGAGAGGGAGAATGGTTTGCTGTCACCACGGTGTAGAGAGAGAGAATGGTTTGCAGTCACTGTCACCCCGTTGGTGTAGAGAGACGGAGAATGGTTTGCTTTCACCTCATTGGTGTAGAGAGAGAGAGAATTGTTTGCTGTCACCTCGTTGGTGTAGAGAGAGAGAGACAATGGTTTGCTGTCACCTCGGTGTAGATAGAGAGTGAATGGTTTGCTCTCACCTCGTTGGTGTAGAGAGAGAATGGTTTGCTGTCACCTCATTGGTGTAGTGAGAGAATGGTTTGCTATCACCTCGTTGGTGTAGAGAGAGAGAGAGAATGGTTTGCTTTCACCTCGTTGGTGTGGAGAGAGAATGGTTTGCTGTCACCTCGTTGGTGTAGAGAGAGAGAATGGTTTGCTGTCACCTCGTTGGTGTAGAGAGAGAGAATGGTTTGCTGTTACCTCGTTGGTGTAGAGAGAGCGAGAATGGTTTGCTGTTACCTCGTTGGTGTAGAGAGAGCGAGAATGGTTTGCTGTCACCTCGTTGGTGTAGAGAGAGAGAGAATGGTTTGCTGTCACCTCGTTGGTGTAGAGAGAGAGAGAATGCTTTGCTGTCACCTCGTTGGTGTAGACAGAGAATGTTTGCTGTCACCTCGGTGTAGAGACAGAGAATGGTTCGCTGTGACCTCGGTGTAGAGAGAGAGAGAGAATGCTTTGCTGTCACCTCGGTGTAGCGAGAGAGAGAATGCTTTGCTGTTATCTCGTTGGTGTAGAGAGAGAATGGTTTGCTGTCACCTCGTTGGTGTAGCGAGAGAGAGAATGGTTTGCTGTCACCTCGTTGCTGTAGAGACAGCGAATGATTTGCTGTCACCTCGTTGGTGTAGAGAGAGAGAGAATGGTTTGCTGTCACCTCGTTGGTGTAGAGAGAGAGAGAATGGTTTGCTGTCACCTCGTTGGTGTAGAGAGAGAGAGAATGCTTTGCTGTCACCTCGTTGGTGTAGACAGAGAATGCTTTGCTGTCACCTCGGTGTAGAGACAGAGAATGGTTCGCTGTGACCTCGTTGGTGTAGAGAGAGAGAGAGAATGCTTTGCTGTCACCTCGGTGTAGCGAGAGAGAGAATGCTTTGCTGTTATCTCGTTGGTGTAGAGAGAGAGAGAATGGTTTGCTGTCACCTCGTTGGTGTAGCGAGAGAGAGAATGGTTTGCTGTCACCTCGTTGCTGTAGAGACAGCGAATGATTTGCTGTCACCTCGTTGGTGTAGAGAGAGAGAGAATGGTTTGCTGTCACCTCGGTGTAGAGAGAGAATGCTTTGCTGTCACCTCGGTGTAGAGACAGAGAATGGTTCGCTGTCACCTCGTTGGTGTGGAGAGAGAGAGAGAATGGTTTGCTGTCACCTCGGTGTAGCGAGAGAGAGAATGCTTTGCTGTTATCTCGTTGGTGTAGAGAGAGAGAGAATGGTTTGCTGTCACCTCGTTGGTGTAGAGAGAGCGAGAATGGTTTGCTGTCACCTCGGTGTAGAGAGAGAGAGAATGGTTTGCTGTTACCTCGGTGTAGAGAGAGAGAGAATGGTTTGCTGTCACCTCGTTGGTGTAGTGACAGAGAAAGGTTTGGTGTCACCTCGGTGTAGAGAGAGGGAATGGTTTGCTGTCACCTCGTTGGTGTAGAGATAGAGAGAATGGTTTGCTGTCACCTCGTTGGTGTAGCGAGAGAGAGAATGCTTTGCTGTTATCTCGTTGGTGTAGAGAGAGAGAGAATGGTTTGCTGTCACCTCGTTGGTGTAGCGAGAGAGAATGGTTTGCTGTCACCTCGGTGTAGAGAAAGCGAATGATTTGCTGTCACCTCGTTGGTGTAGAGAGAGAGAGAATGGTTTGCTGTCACCTCGTTGGTGTAGAGAAAGCGAATGATTTGCTGTCACCTCGTTGGTGTAGAGAGAGAGAGAATGGTTTGCTGTCACCTCGGTGCAGAGAGAGAGAGAATGCTTTGCTGTCACCTTGTTGGTGTAGATAGAGAATGCTTTGCTGTCACCTCGGTGTAGAGACAGAGAATGGTTCGCTGTGACCTTGTTGGTGTAGAGAGAGAGAGAGAATGGTTTGCTGTCACCTCGGTGTATCGAGAGAGAGAATGCTTTGCTGTTATCTCGTTGGTGTAGAGAGAGAGAGAATGGTTTGCTGTCACCTCGTTGGTGTAGCGAGAGAGAGAATGGTTTGCTGTCACCTCGTTGCTGTAGAGACAGCGAATGATTTGCTGTCACCTCGTTGGTGTAGAGAGAGAGAGAATGGTTTGCTGTCACCTCGGTGTAGAGAGAGAATGGTTTGCTGTCACCTCGGTGTAGAGAGAGAATGCTTTGCTGTCACCTCGGTGTAGAGAGAGAATGCTTTGCTGTCACCTCGGTGTAGAGAGAGAATGCTTTGCTGTCACCTCGGTGTAGAGACAGAGAATGGTTCGCTGTCACCTCGTTGGTGTAGAGAGAGAGAGAGAATGGTTTGCTGTCACCTCGGTGTAGCGAGAGAGAGAATGCTTTGCTGTTATCTCGTTGGTGTAGAGAGAGAGAGAATGGTTTGCTGTCACCTCGTTGGTGTAGCGAGAGAGAATGGTTTGCTGTCACCTCGTTGGTGTAGAGAAAGCGAATGATTTGCTGTCACCTCGTTGGTGTAGAGAGAGAGAGAATGGTTTGCTGTCACCTCGGTGCAGAGGGAGAGAGAATGGTTTGCTGTCACCTCGGTGTAGAGAAAGAGAGAATGGTTTGCTGTCACCTTGTTGGTGTAGAGAGAGAGCGAATGTTTCGCTGTCACCTCGTTGGTGTAGAGAGAGAGAGAGAATGGTTTGCTGTCACTGTCACCTCGGTGTAGAGAGAGAGAGAATGGTTTGCTGTCACCTCGTTGGTGTAGAGAGAGAGAGAATGGTTTGCTGTCACCTCGGTGTAGGGAGAGAGAGAATGGTTTGCTGTCACCTCGGTGTACTGAGAGTGAGGGAATGGTTTGCTGTCACCTCGTTGGTGTAGAGAAAGAGAGAGAATGGTTTGCTGTCACACTCACCTCGGTGTAGAGACAGAGAATGGTTTGCTGTCACCTCGTTGGTGAAGAGAGAGGTTTGCTGTCACCTCGGTGTTGAGAGAGAGAATGGTTTGCTGTCACCTCGTTGGTGTAGAGAGAGGGAGAATGGTTTGCTGTCACCACGGTGTAGAGAGAGAGAGAATGGTTTGCAGTCACTGTCACCCCGTTGGTGTAGAGAGACGGAGAATGGTTTGCTTTCACCTCATTGGTGTAGAGAGAGAGAGAATTGTTTGCTGTCACCTCGTTGGTGTAGAGAGAGAGAGACAATGGTTTGCTGTCACCTCGGTGTAGATAGAGAGTGAATGGTTTGCTCTCACCTCGTTGGTGTAGAGAGAGAATTGTTTGCTGTCACCTCATTGGTGTAGTGAGAGAATGGTTTGCTATCACCTCGTTGGTGTAGAGAGAGAGAGAGAATGGTTTGCTTTCACCTCGTTGGTGTGGAGAGAGAATGGTTTGCTGTCACCTCGTTGGTGTAGAGAGAGAGAATGGTTTGCTGTCACCTCGCTGTAGAGAGAGAGAGAATGGTTTGCTGTTACCTCGGTGTAGAGAGAGAGAGAATGGTTTGCTGTCACCTCGTTGGTGTAGAGACAGAGAAAGGTTTGCTGTCACCTCGGTGTAGAGAGAGGGAATGGTTTGCTGTCACCTCGTTGGTGTAGAGAGAGAGAGAGAGAATGGTTTGCTGTCACCTCGTTGGTGTAGCGAGAGAGAGAATGCTTTGCTGTTATCTCGTTGGTGTAGAGAGAGAGAGAATGGTTTGCTGTCACCTCGTTGGTGTAGAGAGAGAGAATGGTTTGCTGTTACCTCGTTGGTGTAGAGAGAGCGAGAATGGTTTGCTGTCACCTCGGTGTAGAGAGAGAGAGAATGGTTTGCTGTCACCTCGTTGGTGTAGAGAGAGAGAGAATGGTTTGCTGTCACCTCGTTGGTGTAGACAGAGAATGCTTTGCTGTCACCTCGGTGTAGAGACAGAGAATGGTTCGCTGTGACCTCGTTGGTGTAGAGAGAGAGAGAGAATGGTTTGCTGTCACCTCGGTGTAGCGAGAGAGAGAATGCTTTGCTGTTATCTCGTTGGTGTAGAGAGAGAGAGAATGGTTTGCTGTCACCTCGTTGGTGTAGCGAGAGAGAGAATGGTTTGCTGTCACCTCGTTGCTGTAGAGAGAGCGAGAATGGTTTGCTGTCACCTCGGTGTAGAGAGAGAGAGAATGGTTTGCTGTTACCTCGGTATAGAGAGAGAGAGAATGGTTTGCTGTCACCTCGTTGGTGTAGAGACAGAGAAAGGTTTGCTGTCACCTCGGTGTAGAGAGAGGGAATGGTTTGCTGTCACCTCGTTGGTGTAGAGAGAGAGAGAGAGAATGGTTTGCTGTCACCTCGTTGGTGTAGCGAGAGAGAGAATGCTTTGCTGTTATCTCGTTGGTGTAGAGAGAGAGAGAATGGTTTGCTGTCACCTCGTTGGTGTAGCGAGAGAGAATGGTTTGCTGTCACCTCGTTGGTGTAGAGAAAGCGAATGATTTGCTGTCACCTCGTTGGTGTAGAGAGAGAGAGAATGGTTTGCTGTCACCTCGTTGGTGTAGAGAAAGCGAATGATTTGCTGTCACCTCGTTGGTGTAGAGAGAGAGAGAATGGTTTGCTGTCACCTCGGTGCAGAGAGAGAGAGAATGCTTTGCTGTCACCTCGTTGGTGTAGACAGAGAATGCTTTGCTGTCACCTCGGTGTAGAGACAGAGAATGGTTCGCTGTGACCTTGTTGGTGTAGAGAGAGAGAGAGAATGGTTTGCTGTCACCTCGGTGTAGCGAGAGAGAGAATGCTTTGCTGTTATCTCGTTGGTGTAGAGAGAGAGAGAATGGTTTGCTGTCACCTCGTTGGTGTAGAGAGAGAGAGAATGGTTTGCTGTCACCTCGTTGCTGTAGAGACAGCGAATGATTTGCTGTCACCTCGTTGGTGTAGAGAGAGAGAGAATTGTTTGCTGTCACCTCGGTGTAGAGAGAGAATGGTTTGCTGTCACCTCGGTGTAGAGAGAGAATGCTTTGCTGTCACCTCGGTGTAGAGAGAGAATGGTTTGCTGTCACCTCGGTGTAGAGAGAGAATGCTTTGCTGTCACCTCGGTGTAGAGACAGAGAATGGTTCGCTGTCACCTCGTTGGTGTAGAGAGAGAGAGAGAATGGTTTGCTGTCACCTCGGTGTAGCGAGAGAGAGAATGCTTTGCTGTTATCTCGTTGGTGTAGAGAGAGAGAGAATGGTTTGCTGTCACCTCGTTGGTGTAGCGAGAGAGAATGGTTTGCTGTCACCTCGTTGGTATAGAGAAAGCGAATGATTTGCTGTCACCTCGTTGGTGTAGAGAGAGAGAGAATGGTTTGCTGTCACCTCGGTGCAGAGAGAGAGAGAATGGTTTGCTGTCACCTCGGTGTAGAGAGAGAGAGAATGGTTTGCTGTCACCTTGTTGGTGTAGAGAGAGAGCGAATGTTTCGCTGTCACCTCGGTGTAGGGAGAGAGAGAATGGTTTGCTGTCACCTCGTTGGTGTAGAGAGAGAGAGAGAATGGTTTGCTGTCACTGTCACCTCGGTGTAGAGAGAGAGAGAATGGTTTGCTGTCACCTCGTTGGTGTAGAGAGAGAGAGAATGGTTTGCTGTCACCTCGGTGTAGGGAGAGAGAGAATGGTTTGCTGTCACCTCGGTGTACTGAGAGTGAGGGAATGGTTTGCTGTCACCTCGTTGGTGTAGAGAAAGAGAGAGAATGGTTTGCTGTCACACTCACCTCGGTGGAGAGAGAGAGAATGGTTTGCTGTCACCTCGTTGGTGTAGAGAGAGAGAGAATGGTTTGCTGTCACCTCGGTGTAGAGAGAGAGACAATGTTTTGCTGTCACCTCATTGGTGTAGTGAGAGAATGGTTTGCTGTCACCTCTTTGGTGTAGAGAGAGAGAGAAAATGGTTTGCTGTCACCTCGGTGTAGCAAGCGAGAGAAAGCTTTGCTGTTATCTCGCTGTAGAGAGAGAGAGAATGGTTTGCTATCACCTCGTTGGTGTACGAGAGGGAGAATGGTTTGCTGTCACCTCGTTGGTGTAGAGACAGAGAATGGTTTGCTGTCACCTCGTTGGTGTAGAGACAGAGAATGGTTTGCTGTCACCTCGTTGGTGTAGAGACAGAGAATGGTTTTCTGTCACCTCGTTGGTGTAGAGAGAGAGAGAATGGTTTGCTGTCACATCGTTGGTGTAGAGAGAGAAGCGTTTGCTGTCACCTCGTTGGTGTAGAGAGAGAGAGAATGGTTTGCTGTCACCTCGGTTTAGAGAGAGAGAATGCTTTGCTGTCACCTCGTTGGTGTAGAGAGAGAATGGTTTGCTGCCACCTCATTGGTGTAGAGAGAGCGAATTGTTTGCTGTCACCTCGTTGGTGTAGAGAGAGAATGCTTTGCTGTCACCTCGGTGTAGAGACAGAGAATGGTTCGCTGTCACCTCGTTGGTGTAGAGAGAGAGAATGGTTTGCTGTCACCTCGGTGTAGCGAGAGAGAGAATGCTTTGCTGTTATCTCGGTGTAGAGAGAGAGAGAATGGTTTGCTGTCACCTCGTTGGTGTAGCGAGAGAGAGAATGGTTTGCTGTCACCTCGTTGCTGTAGAGACAGCGAATGATTTGCTGTCACCTTGTTGGTGTAGAGAGAGAGAGAATGGTTTGCTGTCACCTCGTTGGTGTAGAGAGAGAATGCTTTGCTGTCCCCTCGGTGTAGAGACAGAGAATGGTTCACTGTCACCTCGTTGGTGTAGAGAGAGAGAGAGAATGGTTTGCTGTCACCTCGGTGTAGCGAGAGAGAGAATGCTTTGCTGTTATCTCGTTGGTGTAGAGGGAGAGAGAATGGTTTGCTGTCACCTCGTTGGTGTAGCGAGAGAGAATGGTTTGCTGTCACTTCGTTGGTGTAGAGAAAGCGAATGATTTGCTGTCGCATCGTTGGTGTAGAGAAAGCGAATGATTTGCTGTCACATCGTTGGTGTAGAGAGAGAGAGAATGGTTTGCTTTCACCTCGGTGTAGAGAGAGAGAGAATGGTTTGCTGTCACCTCGGTGTAGAGAAAGAGAGAATGGTTTGCTGTCACCTTGTTGGTGTAGAGAGAGAGCGAATGTTTCGCTGTCACCTCGGTGTAGGGAGAGAGAGAATGGTTTGCTGTCACCTCGTTGGTGTAGAGAGAGAGAGAGAATGGTTTGCTGTCACTGTCACCTCGGTGTAGAGAGAGAGAGAATGGTTTGCTGTCACCTCGGTGTAGGGAGAGAGAGAATGGTTTGCTGTCACCTCGGTGTATGGAGAGAGAGAATGGTTTGCTGTCACCTCGGTGTACTGAGAGTGAGGGAATGGTTTGCTGTCACCTCGCTGTAGAGAGAGAGAGAGAATGGTTTGCTGTCACTGTCACCTCGGTGGAGAGAGAGAGAATGGTTTGCTGTCACCTCGTTGGTATAGAGAGAGAGAGAAAATGCTTTGCTTTCACCTCGGTGTAGAGACAGAATAGTTTGCTGTCACCTCGGTGTGTAGAGAGAGAGAGAGAGAATGGCTTGCTGTCACCTCGGTGTAGAGAGAGAGAGAGAGAATGGCTTGCTGTCACCTCGGTGTAGAGAGAGAGAGAATGGTTTGCTGTCACCTCATTGGTGTAGAGAGAGAGAGAATGGTTTGCTGTCACCTCGGTGTAGAGAGAGAGAGAATGGTTTGCTGTCACCTCGGTTTAGAGAGAGAGAGAGAATTGTTTGCTGTCACCTCGTTGGTGTAGAGAGAGACAATGGTTTGCTGTCACCTCGGTGTAGAGAGAGAGTGAATGGTTTGCTCTCACCTCGTTGGTGTAGAGAGAGAATGGTTTGCTGTCACCTCATTGGTGTGGTGAGAGAATGGTTGCTGTCAGCTCTTTGGTGTAGAGAGAGAGAGAATGGTTTGCTGTCACCTCGTTGGTGTAGAGAGATAGAATGGTTTGCTGTTACCTCGTTGGTGTAGAGAGAGCGAGAATGGTTTGCTGTCACCTCTGTGTAGAGAGAGAGAGAATGGTTTGCTGTCACCTCGTTGGTGTAGATAGAGAGAAAATGCTTTGCTGTCACCTCGTTGGTATAGAGAGAGAGAATGCTTTGCTGTCACCTCGGTGTAGAGACAGAGAATGGTTTGCTGTCACCTCATTGGTGTGGAGAGAGAGGGAATGGTTTGCTGTCACCTCGTTGGTGTAGAGAGAGAGAGAATGGTTTGATGTCACCTCGGTGTAGAGAGAGAGAGAATGGTTTGCTGTCACTGTCACCTCGTTGGTGTAGAGAGAGGGAGAATGTTTTGCTGTCACCTCGGTGTAGAGAGTGAGAGAATGGTTTGCAGTCACTGTCACCCCGTTGGTGTAGAGAGACGGAGAATGGTTTGCTTTCACCTCATTGGTGTAGAGAGAGAGAGAATGGTTTGCTGTCACCTCGGTGTAGAGAGAGAGACAATGGTTTGCTGTCACCTCGGTGTAGAGCTAGAGACAATGGTTTGCTGTCACCTCATTGGTGTAGTGAGAGAATGGTTTGCTGTCACCTCGTTGGTGTAGAGAGAGAGAGAAAATGGTTTGCTGTCACCTCGGTGTAGCGAGCGAGAGAATGCTTTGCTGTTATCTTGCTGTAGAGAGAGAGAGAATGGTTTGCTATCACCTCGTTGGTGTAGCGAGAGGGAGAATGGTTTGCTGTCACCTCGTTGGTGTAGAGACAGAGAATGGTTTGCTGTCACCTCGTTGGTGTAGAGAGAGGGAGAATGGTTTGCTTTCACCTCCTTGGTGTAGAGAGAGAGAATGATTTGGTGTCACCTCGTTGGTGTAGAGAGAGAGAGAATGGTTTGCTGTCACCTCGGTGTAGAGAGAGAGTGAATGCTTTGCTGTCACCTCGGCGTAGAGAGAGAGAATGGTTTGCTGTCACCTCTTTGGTGTAGAGACTAAATGCTTTGCTGTCACCTCGGTGTAGAGAGAGAGGGAATGGTTTGCTGTTACCGCGTTGGTGTAGAGAGAGAGAGAATGGTTTGCTGTCACCTCGGTGTAGAGAGAGAGAGAATGGTTTGCTGTCACCTCGTTGGTGTAGAGAGAGAATGTTTTGTTGTCACCTCGTTGGTGTAGAGATTGAATGGTTTGCTGTCACCTCGTTGGTGTAGTGAGAGAATGGTTTGCTGTCACCTTGTTGGTGTAGAAAGAGAGAGAGAATGGTTTGCTATCACCTCGGTGTAGAGAGAGAGAGAATGGTTTGCTGTCACCTCGTTGCTGCAGAGAGAGAGAGAATGCTTTGCTGTCACCTCGGTGTAGTGCGAGAGAGAATGTTTTGCTGTCACCTCGTTGTTGTAGAGAGAGAGAATGCTTTGCTGTCACCTCGTTGGTTTAGAGAGAGAGAGAATGGTTTGCTGTCACCTCGTTGGTGCAGAGAGACAATGGTGTGCTGTCACCTCGGTGTAGAGAGAGAGAGAATGGTTTCCTGTCACCTTGTTGGTGTCAGAGAGAGAGAGAATGGCTTGCTGTCACCTCGGTGTAGAGAGAGAGAATGGTTTGCTGTCACCTCGTTGGTATAGAGAGAGAGAGAAAATGCTTTGCTTTCACCTCGGTGTAGAGAGAGAATAGTTTGCTGTCACCTCGGTGTGTAGAGAGAGAGAGAGAATGGCTTGCTGTCACCTCGGTGTAGAGAGAGAGAGAGAGAGAATGGCTTGCTGTCACCTCGGTGTAGAGAGAGAGAGAATGGTTTGCTGTCACCTCATTGGTGTAGAGAGAGAGAGAATGGTTTGCTGTCACCTCGGTGTAGAGAGAGAGAGAATGGTTTGCTGTCACCTCGGTGTAGAGAGAGAGAGAATGGTTTGCTGTCACCTCGGTTTAGAGAGAGAGAGAGAATTGTTTGCTGTCGCCTCGTTGGTGTAGAGAGAGACAATGGTTTGCTGTCACCTCGGTGTAGAGAGAGAGTGAATGGTTTGCTCTCACCTCGTTGGTGTAGAGAGAGAATGGTTTGCTGTCACCTCATTGGTGTGGTGAGAGAATGGTTGCTGTCAGCTCTTTGGTGTAGAGAGAGAGAGAATGGTTTGCTGTCACCTCGTTGGTGTAGAGAGATAGAATGGTTTGCTGTTACCTCGTTGATGTAGAGAGAGCGAGAATGATTTGCTGTCACCTCTGTGTAGAGAGAGAGAGAATGGTTTGCTGTCACCTGGGTGTAGAGATAGAGAGAATGGTTTGCTGTCACCTCGTTGGTGTAGATAGAGAGAAAATGCTTTGCTGTCACCTCGTTGGTATAGAGAGAGAATGCTTTGCTGTCACCTCGGTGTAGAGACAGAGAATGGTTTGCTGTCACCTCATTGGTGTGGAGAGAGAGGGAATGGTTTGCTGTCACCTCGTTGGTGTAGAGAGAGAGAGAATGGTTTGATGTCACCTCGGTGTAGAGAGAGAGATAATGGTTTGCTGTCACTGTCACCTCGTTGGTGTAGAGAGAGGGAGAATGTTTTGCTGTCACCTCGGTGTAGAGAGAGAGAGAATGGTTTGCAGTCACTGTCACCCCGTTGGTGTAGAGAGACGGAGAATGGTTTGCTTTCACCTCATTGGTGTAGAGAGAGAGAATTGTTTGCTGTCACCTCGGTGTGAAGAGAGAGAGACAGAATGGCTTGCTGTCACCTCGGTGTAGAGAGAGAGAGAGAGAATGGCTTGCTGTCACCTCGGTGTAGAGAGAGAGAGAATGGTTTGCTGTCACCTCATTGGTGTAGAGAGAGAGAGAATGCTTTGATGTCACCTCGTTGGTGTAGAGAGAGAGAGAGAATGGCTTGCTGTCACCTCGGTGTAGAGAGAGAGAGAATGGTTTGCTGTCACCTCGGTTTAGAGAGAGAGAATTGTTTGCTGTCACCTCGTTGGTGTAGAGAGAGACAATGGTTTGCTGTCACCTCGGTGTAGAGAGAGAGTGAATGGTTTGCTCTCACCTCGTTGGTGTAGAGAGAGAATGGTTTGCTGTCACCTCATTGGTGTGGTGAGACAATGGTTGCTGTCAGCTCTTTGGTGTAGAGAGAGAGAGAATGGTTTGCTGTCACCTCGTTGGTGTAGAGAGATAGAATGGTTTGCTGTTACCTCGTTGGTGTAGAGAGAGCGAGAATGGTTTGCTGTCACCTCTGTGTAGAGAGAGAGAGAATGGTTTGCTGTCACCTGGGTTTAGAGATAGAGAGAATGGTTTGCTGTCACCTCGTTGGTGTAGATAGAGAGAAAATGCTTTGCTGTCACCTCGTTGGTATAGAGAGAGAATGCTTTGCTGTCACCTCGGTGTAGAGACAGAGAATGGTTTGCTGTCACCTCATTGGTGTGGAGAGAGTGGGAATGGTTTGCTGTCACCTCGTTGGTGTAGAGAGAGAGAGAATGGTTTGATGTCACCTCGGTGTAGAGAGAGAGAGAATGGTTTGCTGTCACTGTCACCTCGTTGGTGTAGAGAGAGAGAGAATGTTTTGCTGTCACCTGGTTGGTGTAGAGAGTGAGAGAATGGTTTGCAGTCACTGTCACCCCGTTGGTGTAGAGAGACGGAGAATGGTTTGCTTTCACCTCATTGGTGTAGAGAGAGAGAGAATTGTTTGCTGTCACCTCGTTGGTGTAGAGAGAGAGAGACAATGGTTTGCTGTCACCTCGGTGTAGATAGAGAGTGAATGGTTTGCTCTCACCTCGTTGGTGTAGAGAGAGAATGGTTTGCTGTCACCACATTGGTGTAGTGAGAGAATGGTTTGCTATCACCTCGTTGGTGTAGAGAGAGAGAGAATGGTTTGCTTTCACCTCGGTGTGGAGAGAGAATGGTTTGCTGTCACCTCGTTGGTGTAGAGAGCGAGAATGGTTTGCTGTTACCTCGTTGGTGTAGAGAGAGCGAGAATGGTTTGCTGTCACCTCGGTGTAGAGAGAGAGAGAGAATGGTTTGCTGTTACCTCGGTGTAGAGAGAGTGAGAATGGTTTGCTGTCACCTCGTTGGTGCAGAGACAGAGAAAGGTTTGCTGTCACCTCGGTGTAGAGAGAGGGAATGGTTTGCTGTCACCTCGTTGGTGTAGTGAGAGAGAGAATGGTTTGCTGTCACCTCGTTGGTGTAGCGAGAGAGAGAATGCTTTGCTGTTATCTCGTTGGTGTAGAGAGAGAGAGAATGGTTTGCTTTCACCTCATTGGTGTAGAGAGAGAGAATTGTTTGCTGTCACCTCGTTGGTGTAGAGAGAGAGAGACAATGGTTTGTTGTCACCTCGGTGTAGATAGAGAGTGAATGGTTTGCTCTCACCACGTTGGTGTAGAGAGAGAATGGTTTGCTGTCACCTCCTTGGTGTAGTGAGAGAATGGTTTGCTATCACCTCGTTGGTGTAGAGAGAGAGAGAATGGTTTGCTTTCACCTCGTTGGTGTGGAGAGAGAATGGTTTGCTGTCACCTCGTTGGTGTAGAGAGAGCGAGAATGGTTTGCTGTCACCTCGGTGTAGAGAGAGAGTGAATGGTTTGCTGTCACCTCGTTGGTGTAGAGAGATAGAATGGTTTGCTGTTACCTCGTTGGTGTAGAGAGAGCGAGAATGATTTGCTGTCACCTCTGTGTAGAGAGAGAGAGAATGGTTTGCTGTCACCTGGGTGTAGAGATAGAGAGAATGGTTTGCTGTCACCTCGGTGTAGATAGAGAGAAAATGCTTTGCTGTCACCTCGTTGGTATAGAGAGAGAATGCTTTGCTGTCACCTCGGTGTAGAGACAGAGAATGGTTTGCTGTCACCTCATTGGTGTGGAGAGAGAGGGAATGGTTTGCTGTCACCTCGTTGGTGTAGAGAGAGAGAGAATGGTTTGATGTCACCTCGGTGTAGAGAGAGAGATAATGGTTTGCTGTCACTGTCACCTCGTTGGTGTAGAGAGAGGGAGAATGTTTTGCTGTCACCTCGGTGTAGAGAGAGAGAGAATGGTTTGCAGTCACTGTCACCCCGTTGGTGTAGAGAGACGGAGAATGGTTTGCTTTCACCTCATTGGTGTAGAGAGAGAGAATTGTTTGCTGTCACCTCGGTGTGAAGAGAGAGAGACAGAATGGCTTGCTGTCACCTCGGTGTAGAGAGAGAGAGAGAGAATGGCTTGCTGTCACCTCGGTGTAGAGAGAGAGAGAATGGTTTGCTGTCACCTCATTGGTGTAGAGAGAGAGAGAATGCTTTGATGTCACCTCGTTGGTGTAGAGAGAGAGAGAGAATGGCTTGCTGTCACCTCGGTGTAGAGAGAGAGAGAATGGTTTGCTGTCACCTCGGTTTAGAGAGAGAGAGAGAATTGTTTGCTGTCACCTCGTTGGTGTAGAGAGAGACAATGGTTTGCTGTCACCTCGGTGTAGAGAGAGAGTGAATGGTTTGCTCTCACCTCGTTGGTGTAGAGAGAGAATGGTTTGCTGTCACCTCATTGGTGTGGTGAGACAATGGTTGCTGTCAGCTCTTTGGTGTAGAGAGAGAGAGAATGGTTTGCTGTCACCTCGTTGGTGTAGAGAGATAGAATGGTTTGCTGTTACCTCGTTGATGTAGAGAGAGCGAGAATGGTTTGCTGTCACCTCTGTGTAGAGAGAGAGAGAATGGTTTGCTGTCACCTGGGTTTAGAGATAGAGAGAATGGTTTGCTGTCACCTCGTTGGTGTAGATAGAGAGAAAATGCTTTGCTGTCACCTCGTTGGTATAGAGAGAGAATGCTTTGCTGTCACCTCGGTGTAGAGACAGAGAATGGTTTGCTGTCACCTCATTGGTGTGGAGAGAGTGGGAATGGTTTGCTGTCACCTCGTTGGTGTAGAGAGAGAGAGAATGGTTTGATGTCACCTCGGTGTAGAGAGAGAGAGAATGGTTTGCTGTCACTGTCACCTCGTTGGTGTAGAGAGAGAGAGAATGTTTTGCTGTCACCTGGTTGGTGTAGAGAGTGAGAGAATGGTTTGCAGTCACTGTCACCCCGTTGGTGTAGAGAGACGGAGAATGGTTTGCTTTCACCTCATTGGTGTAGAGAGAGAGAGAATTGTTTGCTGTCACCTCGTTGGTGTAGAGAGAGAGAGACAATGGTTTGCTGTCACCTCGGTGTAGATAGAGAGTGAATGGTTTGCTCTCACCTCGTTGGTGTAGAGAGAGAATGGTTTGCTGTCACCACATTGGTGTAGTGAGAGAATGGTTTGCTATCACCTCGGTGGTGTAGAGAGAGAGAGAATGGTTTGCTTTCACCTCGGTGTGGAGAGAGAATGGTTTGCTGTCACCTCGTTGGTGTAGAGAGCGAGAATGGTTTGCTGTTACCTCGTTGGTGTAGAGAGAGCGAGAATGGTTTGCTGTCACCTCGGTGTAGAGAGAGAGAGAGAATGGTTTGCTGTTACCTCGGTGTAGAGAGAGTGAGAATGGTTTGCTGTCACCTCGTTGGTGCAGAGACAGAGAAAGGTTTGCTGTCACCTCGGTGTAGAGAGAGGGAATGGTTTGCTGTCACCTCGTTGGTGTAGTGAGAGAGAGAATGGTTTGCTGTCACCTCGGTGTAGCGAGAGAGAGAATGCTTTGCTGTTATCTCGTTGGTGTAGAGAGAGAGAGAATGGTTTGCTTTCACCTCATTGGTGTAGAGAGAGAGAATTGTTTGCTGTCACCTCGTTGGTGTAGAGAGAGAGAGACAATGGTTTGTTGTCACCTCGGTGTAGATAGAGAGTGAATGGTTTGCTCTCACCACGTTGGTGTAGAGAGAGAATGGTTTGCTGTCACCTCCTTGGTGTAGTGAGAGAATGGTTTGCTATCACCTCGTTGGTGTAGAGAGAGAGAGAATGGTTTGCTTTCACCTCGTTGGTGTGGAGAGAGAATGGTTTGCTGTCACCTCGTTGGTGTAGAGAGAGCGAGAATGGTTTGCTGTCACCTCGGTGTAGAGAGAAAGAGAATGGTTTGCTGTTACCTCGGTGTAGAGAGAGAGAGAATGCTTTGCTGTCACCTCGGTGTAGAGACAGAGAATGGTTCGCTGTCACCTCGTTGGTGTAGAGAGAGAGAGAGAATGGTTTGCTGTCACCTCGGTGTAGCGAGAGAGAGAATGCTTTGCTGTTATCCCGTTGGTGTAGAGAGAGAGAGAATGGTTTGCTGTCACCTCGTTGGTGTAGCGAGAGAGAGAATGGTTTGCTGTCACCTCGTTGCTGTAGAGACAGCGAATGATTTGCTGTCACCTCGTTGGTGTAGAGAGAGAGAGAATGGTTTGCTGTCACCTCGGTGTAGAGAGAGAATGCTTTGCTGTCACCTCGGTGTAGAGACAGAGAATGGTTCGCTGTCACCTCGTTGGTGTAGAGAGAGAGAGAGAATGGTTTGCTGTCACCTCGGTGTAGCGAGAGAGAGAATGCTTTGCTGTTATCTCGTTGGTGTAGAGAGAGAGAGAGAATGGTTTGCTGTCACCTCGTTGGTGTAGCGAGAGAGAATGGTTTGCTGTCACCTCGTTGGTGTAGAGAAAGCGAATGATTTGCTGTCACCTCGTTGGTGTAGAGAGAGAGAGAATGGTTTGCTGTCACCTTGGTGTAGAGAGAGAGAGAGAATGGTTTGCTGTCACCTCGGTGTAGAGAGAGAGAGAGAGAATGGTTTGTTGTCACCTTGTTGGTGTAGAGAGAGAGCGAATGTTTCGCTGTCACCTCGGTGTAGGGAGAGAGAGAAAGGTTTGCTGTCACCTCGTTGGTGTAGAGAGAGAGAGAGAATGGTTTGCTGTCACTGTCACCTTGGTGTAGAGAGAGAGAGAATGGTTTGCTGTCACCTCGGTGTAGGGTGAGAGACAATGGTTTGCTGTCACCTCGGTGTAGAGAGAGAGACAATGGTTTGCTGTCACCTCATTGATGTAGTGAGGGACTGGTTTGCTGTCACCTCGTTTGTGTAGAGAGAGAGAGAAAATGGTTTGCTGTCACCTCGGTGTAGCGAGCGAGAGAATGCTTTGCTGTTATCTCGGTGTAGAGAGAGGGATAATGGTTTGCTATCACCTCGTTGGTGTAGCGAGAGGGAGAATGGTTTGCTGTCACCTCGTTGGTGTAGAGACAGAGAATGGTTTGCTGTCACCTCGTTGGTGTAGAGAGAGGTTTGCTGTCACCTCGGTGTTGAGAGAGAGAATGGTTTGCTGTCACCTTGTTGGTGTAGAGAGAGAGAGAATGGTTTGCTGTCACATCGTTGGTGTAGAGAGAGAAGGGTTTGCTGTCACCTCGTTGGTGTAGAGAGAGAGGGAATGGTTTGCTGTCACCTCGGTTTAGAGAGAGAGAATGCTTTGCTGTCACCTCGTTGGTGTAGAGAGAGAATGGTTTGCTGCCACCTCATTGGTGTAGAGAGAGAGAATTGTTTGCTGTCACCTCGTTGGTGTAGAGAGAGAGAGAATGGTTTGCTGTCACCTCGTTGGTGTAGAGAGAGATTGCTTTGCTGTCACCTTGGTGCAGAGACAGAGAATGGTTCGCTGTCACCTCGTTGGTGTAGAGAGAGAGAGAGAATGGTTTGCTGCCACCTCAGTGTAGCAAGAGAGAGAATGCTTTGCTGTTATCTCGTTGGTGTAGAGAGAGAGAGAATGGTTTGCTGTCACCTCGTTGTTGTAGCGAGAGAGAGAATGGTTTGCTGTCACCTCGTTGCTGTAGAGACAGCGAATGATTTGCTGTCACCTCGTTGGTGTAGAGAGAGAGAGAATGGTTTGCTGTCACCTCGTTGGTGTAGAGAGAGAATGCTTTGCTGTCACCTCGGTGTAGAGACAGAGAATGGTTCGCTGTGACCTGGTTGGTGTAGAGAGAGAGAGAGAATGGTTTGCTGTCACCTCGGTGTAGCGAGAGAGAGAATGCTTTCTGTTATCTCGTTGGTGTAGAGAGGGAGAGAATGGTTTGCTGTCACCTCGTTGGTGTAGCGAGAGAGAATGGTTTGCTGTCACCTCGTTGGTGTAGGGAAAGCGAATGATTTGCTGTCACCTCGTTGGTGTAGAGAGAGAGAGAATGGTTTGCTTTCACCTCGGTGTAGAGAGAGAGAGAATGGTTTGCTGTCACCTCGGTGTAGAGAAAGAGAGAATGGTTTGCTGTCACCTTCTTGGTGTAGAGAGAGAGCGAATGTTTCGCTGTCACCTCGGTGTAGGGAGAGAGAGAATGGTTTGCTGTCACCTCGTTGGTGTAGAGAGAGAGAGAGAATGGTTTGCTGTCACTGTCACCTCGGTGTAGAGAGAGAGAGAATGGTTTGCTGTCACCTCAGTATAGAGAGAGAGAGAATGGTTTGCTGTCACCTCGGTGTAGGGAGAGAGAGAATGGCTTGCTGTCACCTCGGTGTACTGAGAGTGAGGGAATGGTTTGCTGTCACCTCATTGGTGTAGAGAGAGAGAGAATGGTTTGCTGTCACTGTCACCTCGGTGGAGAGAGAGATAATGGTTTGCTGTCACCTCGTTGGTGTAGAGAGAGAATGCTTTGCTGTCACCTCGGTGTAGAGACAGAGAATGGTTTGCTGTCACCTCGGTGTAGCGAGAGAGAGAATGCTTTGCTGTTATCTCGGTGTAGAGAGAGAGAGAATGGTTTGCTTTCACCTCGTTGGTGTAGCGAGAGAGAGAATGGTTTGCTGTCACCTCGTTGCTGTAGAGACAGCGAATGATTTGCTGTCACCTCGTTGGTGTAGCGAGAGAGAGAATGGTTTGCTGTCACCTCGTTGGTGTAGAGAGAGAGAGAATGGTTTGCTGTCACCTCGGTGTAGAGAGAGAGAGAATGGTTTGCTGTCACCTCGGTGTAGAGAAAGAGAGAATGGTTTGCTGTCACCTTGTTGGTGTAGAGAGAGAGCGAATGTTTCGCTGTCACCTCGGTGTAGGGAGAGAGAGAATGGTTTGCTGTCACCTCGTTGGTGTAGAGAGAGAGAGAGAATGGTTTGCTGTCACTGTCACCTCGGTGTAGAGAGAGAGAGAATGGTTTGCTGTCACCTCGGTATAGAGAGAGAGAGAATGGTTTCCTGTCACCTTGGTGTAGGGAGAGAGAGAATGGCTTGCTGTCACCTCGGTGTACTGAGAGTGAGGGAATGGTTTGCTGTCACCTCGTTGGTGTAGAGAGAGAGAGAGAGAATGGTTTGCTGTCACTGTCACCTCGGTGGAGAGAGAGAGAATGGTTTGCTGTCACCTCGTTGGTGTAGAGAGAGAATGCTTTGCTGTCAGCTCGGTGTAGAGACAGAGAATGGTTTGCTGTCACCTCGGTGTAGCGAGAGAGAGAATGCTTTGCTGTTATCTCGGTGTAGAGAGAGAGAGAATGGTTTGCTGTCACCTCGTTGGTGTAGCGAGAGAGAGAATGGTTTGCTGTCACCTCGTTGCTGTAGAGACAGCGAATGATTTGCTGTCACCTCGTTGGTGTAGCGAGAGAGAGAATGGTTTGCTGTCACCTCGTTGGTGTAGAGAGAGAATGCTTTGCTGTCACCTCGGTGTAGAGACAGAGAATGGTTCGCTGTCACCTCGTTGGTGTAGAGAGAGAGAGAGAATGGTTTGCTGTCACCTCGGTGTAGCGAGAGAGAGAATGCTTTGCTGTTATCTCGTTGGTGTAGAGAGAGAGAGAATGGTTTGCTGTCACCTCGTTGGTGTAGCGAGAGAGAATGGTTTGCTGTCACCTCGTTGGTGTAGAGGAAGCGAATGATTTGCTGTCACCTCGTTGGTGTAGAGAGAGAGAGAATGGTTTGCTGTCACCTCGGTGTAGAGAGAGAGAGAATGGTTTGATGTCACCTCGGTGCAGAGAGAGAGAGAATGGTTTGCTGTCACTGTCACCTCGTTGGTGTAGAGGGAGGGAGAATGTTTTGCTGTCACCTCGGTGTAGAGAGAGAGAGAATGGTTTGCAGTCACTGTCACCCCGTTGGTGTAGAGAGACGGAGAATGGTTTGCTTTCACCTCATTGGTGTAGACAGAGAGAGAATTGTTTGCTGTCACCTCGTTGGTGTAGAGAGAGAGAGACAATGGTTTGCTGTCACCTCGGTGTAGATAGAGAGTGAATGGTTTGCTCTCACCTCGTTGGTGTAGAGAGAGAATGGTTTGCTGTCACCTCATTGGTGTAGTGAGAGAATGGTTTGCTATCACCTCGTTGTTGTAGAGAGAGAGAGAATGGTTTGCTTTCACCTCATTGGTGTGGAGAGAGAATGGTTTGCTGTCACCTCGTTGGTGTAGAGAGAGAGAATGGTTTGCTGTTACCTCGTTGGTGTAGAGAGAGCGAGAATGGTTTGCTGTCACCTCGGTGTAGAGAGAGAGAGAATGGTTTGCTGTTACCTCGGTGTAGAGAGAGAGAGAATGGTTTGCTGTCACCTCGTTGGTGCAGAGACAGAGAAAGGTTTGCTGTCACCTCGGTGTAGAGAGAGGGAATGGTTTGCTGTCACCTCGTTGGTGTAGAGAGAGAGAGAATGGTTTGCTGTCACCTCGTTGGTGTAGCGAGAGAGAGAATGCTTTGCTGTTATCTCGTTGGTGTAGAGAGAGAGAGAATGGTTTGCTTTCACCTCATTGGTGTAGAGAGAGAGAGAATTGTTTGCTGTCACCTCGTTGGTGTAGAGAGAGAGAGACAATGGTTTGCTGTCACCTCGGTGTAGATAGAGAGTGAATGGTTTGCTGTCACCTCGTTGGTGTAGTGAGAGAATGGTTTGCTATCACCTCGTTGGTGTAGAGAGAGAGAGAATGGTTTGCTTTCACCTCGTTGGTGTGGAGAGAGAATGGTTTGCTGTCACCTCGTTGGTGTAGAGAGAGCGAGAATGGTTTGCTGTCACCTCGGTGTAGAGAGAGAGAGAATGGTTTGCTGTTACCTCGGTGTAGAGAGAGAGAGAATGCTTTGCTGTCACCTCGGTGTAGAGACAGAGAATGGTTCGCTGTCACCTCGTTGGTGTAGAGAGAGAGAGAGAATGGTTTGCTGTCACCTCGGTGTAGCGAGAGAGAGAATGCTTTGCTGTTATCTCGTTGGTGTAGAGAGAGAGAGAATGGTTTGCTGTCACCTCGTTGGTGTAGCGAGAGAGAGAATGGTTTGCTGTCACCTCGTTGCTGTAGAGACAGCGAATGATTTGCTGTCACCTCGTTGGTGTAGAGAGAGAGAGAATGGTTTGCTGTCACCTCGGTGTAGAGAGAGAATGCTTTGCTGTCACCTCGGTGTAGAGACAGAGAATGGTTCGCTGTCACCTCGTTGGTGTAGAGAGAGAGAGAGAATGGTTTGCTGTCACCTCGGTGTAGCGAGAGAGAGAATGCTTTGCTGTTATCTCGTTGGTGTAGAGAGAGAGAGAATGGTTTGCTGTCACCTCGGTGTAGCGAGAGAGAGAATGCTTTGCTGTCACCTCGTTGGTGTAGAGAGAGAGAGAGAATGGTTTGCTGTCACCTCGGTGTAGAGAGAGAATGCTTTGCTGTCACCTCGGTGTAGAGACAGAGAATGGTTCGCTGTCACCTCGTTGGCGTAGAGAGAGAGAGAGAATGGTTTGCTGTCACCTCGGTGTAGCGAGAGAGAGAATGCTTTGCTGTTATCTCGTTGGTGTAGAGAGAGAGAGAATGGTTTGCTGTCACCTCGGTGTAGCGAGAGAGAGAATGCTTTGCTGTTATCTCGTTGGTGTAGAGAGAGAGAGAATGGTTTGCTGTCACCTCGTTGGTGTAGAGAAAGCGAATGATTTGCTGTCACCTCGTTGCTGTAGAGAGAGAGAGAATGGTTTGCTGTCACCTCGGTGTAGAGAGAGAGAGAGAATGGTTTGCTGTCACCTCGGTGTAGAGAAAGAGAGAATGGTTTGCTGTCACCTTGTTGGTGTAGAGAGAGAGCGAATGTTTCGCTGTCACCTCGGTGTAGAGAGAGAGAGAATGGTTTGCTGTCACCTCGTTGGTGTAGAGAGAGAGAGAGAATGGTTTGCTGTCACTGTCACCTCGGTGTAGAGAGAGTGAGAATGGTTTGCTGTCACCTCGTTGGTGTAGAGAGAGAGAGAATGGTTTGCTGTCACCTCGGTGTAGGGAGAGAGACAATGGTTTGCTGTCACCGCGGTGTAGAGAGAGAGACAATGGTTTGTTGTCACCTCATTGGTGTAGTGAGAGAATGGTTTGCTGTCACCTCGTTGGTGTAGAGCGAGAGAGAAAATGGTTTGCTGTCACCTCGGTGTAGCGAGCGAGAGAATGCTTTGCTGTTATCTCGGTGTAGAGAGAGGGAGAATGGTTTGCTATCACCTCGTTGGTGTAGCGAGAGGGAGAATGGTTTGCTGTCACCTCGTTGGTGTAGAGACAGAGAATGGTTTGCTGTCACCTCGTTGGTGTAGAGAGAGGTTTGCTGTCACCTCGGTGTTGAGAGAGAGAATGGTTTGCTGTCACCTTGTTGGTGTAGAGAGAGAGAGAATGGTTTGCTGTCACATCGTTGGTGTAGAGAGAGTAGGGTTTGCTGTCACCTCGTTGGTGTAGAGAGAGAGGGAATGGTTTGCTGTCACCTCGGTTTAGAGAGAGAGAATGCTTTGCTGTCACCTCGTTGGTGTAGAGAGAGAATGGTTTGCTGCCACCTCATTGGTGTAGAGAGAGAGAATTGTTTGCTGTCACCTCGGTGTAGAGAGAGAGAGAATGGTTTGCTGTCACCTCGTTGGTGTAGAGAGAGAATGCTTTGCTGTCACCTTGGTGTAGAGACAGAGAATGGTTCGCTGTCACCTCGTTGGTGTAGAGAGAGAGAATGGTTTGCTGCCACCTCGGTGTAGCGAGGGAGAGAATGCTTTGCTGTTATCTCGTTGGTGTAGAGAGAGAGAGAATGGTTTGCTGTCACCTCGTTGTTGTAGCGAGAGAGAGAATGGTTTGCTGTCACCTCGTTGGTGTAGAGAAAGCGAATGATTTGCTGTCACCTCGTTGGTGTAGAGAGAGAGAATTGTTTGCTGTCACCTCGTTGGTGTAGAGAGAGAGAGAATGGTTTGCTGTCACCTCGTTGGTGTAGAGAGAGATTGCTTTGCTGTCACCTTGGTGTAGAGACAGAGAATGGTTCGCTGTCACCTCGTTGGTGTAGAGAGAGAGAGAGAGAATGGTTTGCTGCCACCTCAGTGTAGCAAGAGAGAGAATGCTTTGCTGTTATCTCGTTGGTGTAGAGAGAGAGAGAATGGTTTGCTGTCACCTCGTTGTTGTAGCGAGAGAGAGAATGGTTTGCTGTCACCTCGTTGCTGTAGAGACAGCGAATGATTTGCTGTCACCTCGTTGGTGTAGAGAGAGAGAGAATGGTTTGCTGTCACCTCGTTGGTGTAGAGAGAGAATGCTTTGCTGTCACCTCGGTGTAGAGACAGAGAATGGTTCGCTGTGACCTCGTTGGTGTAGAGAGAGAGATAGAATGGTTTACTGTCACCTCGGTGTAGCGAGAGAGAGAGTGCTTTCTGTTATCTCGTTGGTGTAGAGAGAGAGAGAATGGTTTGCTGTCACCTCGTTGGTGTAGCGAGAGAGAATGGTTTGCTGTCACCTCGTTGGTGTAGGGAAAGCGAATGATTTGCTGTCACCTCGTTGGTGTAGAGAGAGAGAGAGAATGGTTTGCTGTCACCTCGGTGTAGAGAGAGAGAGAATGGTTTGCTGTCACCTCGGTGTAGGGAGAGAGAGAATGGTTTGCTGTCACCTCGTTGGTGTAGAGAGAGAGAGAGAATGGTTTGCTGTCACTGTCACCTCGGTGTAGAGAGAGAGAGAATGGTTTGCTGTCACCTCGGTATAGAGAGAGAGAGAATGGTTTGCTGTCACCTCGGTGTAGGGAGAGAGAGAATGGCTTGCTGTCACCTCGGTGTACTGAGAGTGAGGGAATGGTTTGCTGTCACCTCGTTGGTGTAGAGAGAGAGAGAGAATGGTTTGCTGTCACCTCGTTGGTGTAGAGAGAGAATGCTTTGCTGTCACCTCGGTGTAGAGACAGAGAATGGTTTGCTGTCACCTCGGTGTAGCGAGAGAGAGAATGCTTTGCTGTTATCTCGGTGTAGAGAGAGAGAGAATGGTTTGCTGTCACCTCGTTGGTGTAGCGAGAGAGAGAATGGTTTGCTGTCACCTCGTTGCTGTAGAGACAGCGAATGATTTGCTGTCACCTCATTGGTGTAGCGAGAGAGAGAATGGTTTGCTGTCACCTTGTTGGTGTAGAGAGAGAGAGAATGGTTTGCTGTCACCTCGGTGTAGAGAGAGAGAGAATGGTTTGCTGTCACCTCGTTGTAGAGAAAGAGAGAATGGTTTGCTGTCACCTTGGTGTAGAGAGAGAGCGAATGTTTCGCTGTCACCTCGGTGTAGGGAGAGAGAGAATGGTTTGCTGTCACCTCGTTGGTGTAGAGAGCGAGAGAGAATGGTTTGCTGTCACTGTCACCTCGGTGTAGAGAGAGAGAATGGTTTGCTGTCACCTCGGTATAGAGAGAGAGAGAATGGTTTGCTGTCACCTCGGTGTAGGGAGAGAGAGAATGGCTTGCTGTCACCTCGGTGTGCTGAGAGTGAGGGAATGGTTTGCTGTCACCTCGTTGGTGTAGAGAGAGAGAGAGAATGGTTTGCTGTCACTGTCACCTCGGTGGAGAGAGAGAGAATGGTTTGCTGTCACCTCGTTGGTGTAGAGAGAGAATGCTTTGCTGTCACCTCGGTGTAGAGACAGAGAATGGTTTGCTGTCACCTCGGTGTAGCGAGAGAGAGAATGCTTTGCTGTTATCTCGGTGTAGAGAGAGAGAGAATGGTTTGCTGTCACCTCGTTGGTGTAGCGAGAGAGAGAATGGTTTGCTGTCACCTCGTTGCTGTAGAGACAGCGAATGATTTGCTGTCACCTCGTTGGTGTAGCGAGAGAAAGAATGGTTTGCTGTCACCTCGTTGGTGTAGAGAGAGAATGCTTTGCTGTCACCTCGGTGTAGAGACAGAGAATGGTTCGCTGTCACCTCGTTGGTGTAGAGAGAGAGAGAGAATGGTTTGCTGTCACCTCGGTGTAGCGAGAGAGAGAATGCTTTGCTGTTATCTCGTTGGTGTAGAGAGAGAGAGAATGGTTTGCTGTCACCTCGTTGGTGTAGCGAGAGAGAATGGTTTGCTGTCACCTCGTTGGTGTAGAGGAAGCGAATGATTTGCTGTCACCTCGTTGGTGTAGAGAGAGAGAGAATGGTTTGCTGTCACCTCGGTGTAGAGAGAGAGAGAATGGTTTGATGTCACCTCGGTGTAGAGAGAGAGAGAATGGTTTGCTGTCACTGTCACCTCGTTGGTGTAGAGAGAGGGAGAATGTTTTGCTGTCACCTCGGTGTAGAGAGAGAGAGAATGGTTTGCAGTCACTGTCACCCCGTTGGTGTAGAGAGACGGAGAATGGTTTGCTTTCACCTCATTGGTGTAGAGAGAGAGAGAATTGTTTGCTGTCACCTCGTTGGTGTAGAGAGAGAGAGACAATGGTTTGCTGTCACCTCGGTGTAGATAGAGAGTGAATGGTTTGCTCTCACCTCGTTGGTGTAGAGAGAGAATGGTTTGCTGTCACCTCATTGGTGTAGTGAGAGAATGGTTTGCTATCACCTCGTTGGTGTAGAGAGTGAATGGTTTGCTTTCACCTCATTGGTGTAGAGAGAGAATGGTTTGCTGTCACCTCGTTGGTGTAGAGAGAGAGAATGGTTTGCTGTTACCTCGTTGGTGTAGAGAGAGCGAGAATGGTTTGCTGTCACCTCGGTGTAGAGAGAGAGAGAGAATGGTTTGCTGTTACCTCGGTGTAGAGAGAGTGAGAATGGTTTGCTGTCACCTCGTTGGTGCAGAGACAGAGAAAGGTTTGCTGTCACCTCGGTGTAGAGAGAGGGAATGGTTTGCTGTCACCTCGTTGGTGTAGTGAGAGAGAGAATGGTTTGCTGTCACCTCGTTGGTGTAGCGAGAGAGAGAATGCTTTGCTGTTATCTCGTTGGTGTAGAGAGAGAGAGAATGGTTTGCTTTCACCTCATTGGTGTAGAGAGAGAGAGACAATGGTTTGTTGTCACCTCGGTGTAGATAGAGAGTGAATGGTTTGCTCTCACCACGTTGGTGTAGAGAGAGAATGGTTTGCTGTCACCTCCTTGGTGTAGTGAGAGAATGGTTTGCTATCACCTCGTTGGTGTAGAGAGAGAGAGAATGGTTTGCTGTCACCTCGTTGGTGTAGAGAGAGCGAGAATGGTTTGCTGTCACCTCGGTGTAGAGAGAGAGTGAATGGTTTGCTCTCACCTCGTTGGTGTAGAGAGAGAATGGTTTGCTGTCACCTCATTGGTGTGGTGAGAGAATGGTTGCTGTCAGCTCTTTGGTGTAGAGAGAGAGAGAATGGTTTGCTGTCACCTCGTTGGTGTAGAGAGATAGAATGGTTTGCTGTTACCTCGTTGGTGTAGAGAGAGCGAGAATGATTTGCTGTCACCTCTGTGTAGAGAGAGAGAGAATGGTTTGCTGTCACCTGGGTGTAGAGATAGAGAGAATGGTTTGCTGTCACCTCGGTGTAGATAGAGAGAAAATGCTTTGCTGTCACCTCGTTGGTATAGAGAGAGAATGCTTTGCTGTCACCTCGGTGTAGAGACAGAGAATGGTTTGCTGTCACCTCATTGGTGTGGAGAGAGAGGGAATGGTTTGCTGTCACCTCGTTGGTGTAGAGAGAGAGAGAATGGTTTGATGTCACCTCGGTGTAGAGAGAGAGATAATGGTTTGCTGTCACTGTCACCTCGTTGGTGTAGAGAGAGGGAGAATGTTTTGCTGTCACCTCGGTGTAGAGAGAGAGAGAATGGTTTGCAGTCACTGTCACCCCGTTGGTGTAGAGAGACGGAGAATGGTTTGCTTTCACCTCATTGGTGTAGAGAGAGAGAATTGTTTGCTGTCACCTCGGTGTGAAGAGAGAGAGACAGAATGGCTTGCTGTCACCTCGGTGTAGAGAGAGAGAGAGAGAATGGCTTGCTGTCACCTCGGTGTAGAGAGAGAGAGAATGGTTTGCTGTCACCTCATTGGTGTAGAGAGAGAGAGAATGCTTTGATGTCACCTCGTTGGTGTAGAGAGAGAGAGAGAATGGCTTGCTGTCACCTCGGTGTAGAGAGAGAGAGAATGGTTTGCTGTCACCTCGGTTTAGAGAGAGAGAGAGAATTGTTTGCTGTCACCTCGTTGGTGTAGAGAGAGACAATGGTTTGCTGTCACCTCGGTGTAGAGAGAGAGTGAATGGTTTGCTCTCACCTCGTTGGTGTAGAGAGAGAATGGTTTGCTGTCACCTCATTGGTGTGGTGAGACAATGGTTGCTGTCAGCTCTTTGGTGTAGAGAGAGAGAGAATGGTTTGCTGTCACCTCGTTGGTGTAGAGAGATAGAATGGTTTGCTGTTACCTCGTTGGTGTAGAGAGAGCGAGAATGGTTTGCTGTCACCTCTGTGTAGAGAGAGAGAGAATGGTTTGCTGTCACCTGGGTTTAGAGATAGAGAGAATGGTTTGCTGTCACCTCGTTGGTGTAGATAGAGAGAAAATGCTTTGCTGTCACCTCGTTGGTATAGAGAGAGAATGCTTTGCTGTCACCTCGGTGTAGAGACAGAGAATGGTTTGCTGTCACCTCATTGGTGTGGAGAGAGTGGGAATGGTTTGCTGTCACCTCGTTGGTGTAGAGAGAGAGAGAATGGTTTGATGTCACCTCGGTGTAGAGAGAGAGAGAATGGTTTGCTGTCACTGTCACCTCGTTGGTGTAGAGAGAGAGAGAATGTTTTGCTGTCACCTGGTTGGTGTAGAGAGTGAGAGAATGGTTTGCAGTCACTGTCACCCCGTTGGTGTAGAGAGACGGAGAATGGTTTGCTTTCACCTCATTGGTGTAGAGAGAGAGAGAATTGTTTGCTGTCACCTCGTTGGTGTAGAGAGAGAGAGACAATGGTTTGCTGTCACCTCGGTGTAGATAGAGAGTGAATGGTTTGCTCTCACCTCGTTGGTGTAGAGAGAGAATGGTTTGCTGTCACCTCATTGGTGTAGTGAGAGAATGGTTTGCTATCACCTCGTTGGTGTAGAGAGAGAATGGTTTGCTTTCACCTCATTGGTGTAGAGAGAGAATGGTTTGCTGTCACCTCGTTGGTGTAGAGAGAGAGAATGGTTTGCTGTTACCTCGTTGGTGTAGAGAGAGCGAGAATGGTTTGCTGTCACCTCGGTGTAGAGAGAGAGAGAGAATGGTTTGCTGTTACCTCGGTGTAGAGAGAGTGAGAATGGTTTGCTGTCACCTCGTTGGTGCAGAGACAGAGAAAGGTTTGCTGTCACCTCGGTGTAGAGAGAGGGAATGGTTTGCTGTCACCTCGTTGGTGTAGTGAGAGAGAGAATGGTTTGCTGTCACCTCGTTGGTGTAGCGAGAGAGAGAATGCTTTGCTGTTATCTCGTTGGTGTAGAGAGAGAGAGAATGGTTTGCTTTCACCTCATTGGTGTAGAGAGAGAGAGACAATGGTTTGTTGTCACCTCGGTGTAGATAGAGAGTGAATGGTTTGCTCTCACCACGTTGGTGTAGAGAGAGAATGGTTTGCTGTCACCTCCTTGGTGTAGTGAGAGAATGGTTTGCTATCACCTCGTTGGTGTAGAGAGAGAGAGAATGGTTTGCTGTCACCTCGTTGGTGTAGAGAGAGCGAGAATGGTTTGCTGTCACCTCGGTGTAGAGAGAGAGTGAATGGTTTGCTCTCACCTCGTTGGTGTAGAGAGAGAATGGTTTGCTGTCACCTCATTGGTGTGGTGAGAGAATGGTTGCTGTCAGCTCTTTGGTGTAGAGAGAGAGAGAATGGTTTGCTGTCACCTCGTTGGTGTAGAGAGATAGAATGGTTTGCTGTTACCTCGTTGGTGTAGAGAGAGCGAGAATGATTTGCTGTCACCTCTGTGTAGAGAGAGAGAGAATGGTTTGCTGTCACCTGGGTGTAGAGATAGAGAGAATGGTTTGCTGTCACCTCGGTGTAGATAGAGAGAAAATGCTTTGCTGTCACCTCGTTGGTATAGAGAGAGAATGCTTTGCTGTCACCTCGGTGTAGAGACAGAGAATGGTTTGCTGTCACCTCATTGGTGTGGAGAGAGAGGGAATGGTTTGCTGTCACCTCGTTGGTGTAGAGAGAGAGAGAATGGTTTGATGTCACCTCGGTGTAGAGAGAGAGATAATGGTTTGCTGTCACTGTCACCTCGTTGGTGTAGAGAGAGGGAGAATGTTTTGCTGTCACCTCGGTGTAGAGAGAGAGAGAATGGTTTGCAGTCACTGTCACCCCGTTGGTGTAGAGAGACGGAGAATGGTTTGCTTTCACCTCATTGGTGTAGAGAGAGAGAATTGTTTGCTGTCACCTCGGTGTGAAGAGAGAGAGACAGAATGGCTTGCTGTCACCTCGGTGTAGAGAGAGAGAGAGAGAATGGCTTGCTGTCACCTCGGTGTAGAGAGAGAGAGAATGGTTTGCTGTCACCTCATTGGTGTAGAGAGAGAGAGAATGCTTTGATGTCACCTCGTTGGTGTAGAGAGAGAGAGAGAATGGCTTGCTGTCACCTCGGTGTAGAGAGAGAGAGAATGGTTTGCTGTCACCTCGGTTTAGAGAGAGAGAGAGAATTGTTTGCTGTCACCTCGTTGGTGTAGAGAGAGACAATGGTTTGCTGTCACCTCGGTGTAGAGAGAGAGTGAATGGTTTGCTCTCACCTCGTTGGTGTAGAGAGAGAATGGTTTGCTGTCACCTCATTGGTGTGGTGAGACAATGGTTGCTGTCAGCTCTTTGGTGTAGAGAGAGAGAGAATGGTTTGCTGTCACCTCGTTGGTGTAGAGAGATAGAATGGTTTGCTGTTACCTCGTTGGTGTAGAGAGAGCGAGAATGGTTTGCTGTCACCTCTGTGTAGAGAGAGAGAGAATGGTTTGCTGTCACCTGGGTTTAGAGATAGAGAGAATGGTTTGCTGTCACCTCGTTGGTGTAGATAGAGAGAAAATGCTTTGCTGTCACCTCGTTGGTATAGAGAGAGAATGCTTTGCTGTCACCTCGGTGTAGAGACAGAGAATGGTTTGCTGTCACCTCATTGGTGTGGAGAGAGTGGGAATGGTTTGCTGTCACCTCGTTGGTGTAGAGAGAGAGAGAATGGTTTGATGTCACCTCGGTGTAGAGAGAGAGAGAATGGTTTGCTGTCACTGTCACCTCGTTGGTGTAGAGAGAGAGAGAATGTTTTGCTGTCACCTGGTTGGTGTAGAGAGTGAGAGAATGGTTTGCAGTCACTGTCACCCCGTTGGTGTAGAGAGACGGAGAATGGTTTGCTTTCACCTCATTGGTGTAGAGAGAGAGAGAATTGTTTGCTGTCACCTCGTTGGTGTAGAGAGAGAGAGACAATGGTTTGCTGTCACCTCGGTGTAGATAGAGAGTGAATGGTTTGCTCTCACCTCGTTGGTGTAGAGAGAGAATGGTTTGCTGTCACCACATTGGTGTAGTGAGAGAATGGTTTGCTATCACCTCGTTGGTGTAGAGAGAGAGAGAATGGTTTGCTTTCACCTCGGTGTGGAGAGAGAATGGTTTGCTGTCACCTCGTTGGTGTAGAGAGCGAGAATGGTTTGCTGTTACCTCGTTGGTGTAGAGAGAGCGAGAATGGTTTGCTGTCACCTCGGTGTAGAGAGAGAGAGAGAATGGTTTGCTGTTACCTCGGTGTAGAGAGAGTGAGAATGGTTTGCTGTCACCTCGTTGGTGCAGAGACAGAGAAAGGTTTGCTGTCACCTCGGTGTAGAGAGAGGGAATGGTTTGCTGTCACCTCGTTGGTGTAGTGAGAGAGAGAATGGTTTGCTGTCACCTCGTTGGTGTAGCGAGAGAGAGAATGCTTTGCTGTTATCTCGTTGGTGTAGAGAGAGAGAGAATGGTTTGCTTTCACCTCATTGGTGTAGAGAGAGAGAATTGTTTGCTGTCACCTCGTTGGTGTAGAGAGAGAGAGACAATGGTTTGTTGTCACCTCGGTGTAGATAGAGAGTGAATGGTTTGCTCTCACCACGTTGGTGTAGAGAGAGAATGGTTTGCTGTCACCTCCTTGGTGTAGTGAGAGAATGGTTTGCTATCACCTCGTTGGTGTAGAGAGAGAGAGAATGGTTTGCTTTCACCTCGTTGGTGTGGAGAGAGAATGGTTTGCTGTCACCTCGTTGGTGTAGAGAGAGCGAGAATGGTTTGCTGTCACCTCGGTGTAGAGAGAAAGAGAATGGTTTGCTGTTACCTCGGTGTAGAGAGAGAGAGAATGCTTTGCTGTCACCTCGGTGTAGAGACAGAGAATGGTTCGCTGTCACCTCGTTGGTGTAGAGAGAGAGAGAGAATGGTTTGCTGTCACCTCGGTGTAGCGAGAGAGAGAATGCTTTGCTGTTATCCCGTTGGTGTAGAGAGAGAGAGAATGGTTTGCTGTCACCTCGTTGGTGTAGCGAGAGAGAGAATGGTTTGCTGTCACCTCGTTGCTGTAGAGACAGCGAATGATTTGCTGTCACCTCGTTGGTGTAGAGAGAGAGAGAATGGTTTGCTGTCACCTCGGTGTAGAGAGAGAATGCTTTGCTGTCACCTCGGTGTAGAGACAGAGAATGGTTCGCTGTCACCTCGTTGGTGTAGAGAGAGAGAGAGAATGGTTTGCTGTCACCTCGGTGTAGCGAGAGAGAGAATGCTTTGCTGTTATCTCGTTGGTGTAGAGAGAGAGAGAGAATGGTTTGCTGTCACCTCGTTGGTGTAGCGAGAGAGAATGGTTTGCTGTCACCTCGTTGGTGTAGAGAAAGCGAATGATTTGCTGTCACCTCGTTGGTGTAGAGAGAGAGAGAATGGTTTGCTGTCACCTCGGTGTAGAGAGAGAGAGAGAATGGTTTGCTGTCACCTCGGTGTAGAGAGAGAGAGAGAATGGTTTGTTGTCACCTTGTTGGTGTAGAGAGAGAGCGAATGTTTCGCTGTCACCTCGGTGTAGGGAGAGAGAGAAAGGTTTGCTGTCACCTCGTTGGTGTAGAGAGAGAGAGAGAATGGTTTGCTGTCACTGTCACCTTGGTGTAGAGAGAGAGAGAATGGTTTGCTGTCACCTCGGTGTAGGGTGAGAGACAATGGTTTGCTGTCACCTCGGTGTAGAGAGAGAGACAATGGTTTGCTGTCACCTCATTGATGTAGTGAGGGACTGGTTTGCTGTCACCTCGTTTGTGTAGAGAGAGAGAGAAAATGGTTTGCTGTCACCTCGGTGTAGCGAGCGAGAGAATGCTTTGCTGTTATCTCGGTGTAGAGAGAGGGATAATGGTTTGCTATCACCTCGTTGGTGTAGCGAGAGGGAGAATGGTTTGCTGTCACCTCGTTGGTGTAGAGACAGAGAATGGTTTGCTGTCACCTCGTTGGTGTAGAGAGAGGTTTGCTGTCACCTCGGTGTTGAGAGAGAGAATGGTTTGCTGTCACCTTGTTGGTGTAGAGAGAGAGAGAATGGTTTGCTGTCACATCGTTGGTGTAGAGAGAGAAGGGTTTGCTGTCACCTCGTTGGTGTAGAGAGAGAGGGAATGGTTTGCTGTCACCTCGGTTTAGAGAGAGAGAATGCTTTGCTGTCACCTCGTTGGTGTAGAGAGAGAATGGTTTGCTGCCACCTCATTGGTGTAGAGAGAGAGAATTGTTTGCTGTCACCTCGTTGGTGTAGAGAGAGAGAGAATGGTTTGCTGTCACCTCGTTGGTGTAGAGAGAGATTGCTTTGCTGTCACCTCGGTGTAGAGACAGAGAATGGTTCGCTGTCACCTCGTTGGTGTAGAGAGAGAGAGAGAATGGTTTGCTGTCACCTCGGTGTAGCGAGAGAGAGAATGCTTTGCTGTTATCTCGTTGGTGTAGAGAGAGAGAGAGAATGGTTTGCTGTCACCTCGTTGGTGTAGCGAGAGAGAATGGTTTGCTGTCACCTCGTTGGTGTAGAGAAAGCGAATGATTTGCTGTCACCTCGTTGGTGTAGAGAGAGAGAGAATGGTTTGCTGTCACCTCGGTGTAGAGAGAGAGAGAGAATGGTTTGCTGTCACCTCGGTGTAGAGAGAGAGAGAGAATGGTTTGTTGTCACCTTGTTGGTGTAGAGAGAGAGCGAATGTTTCGCTGTCACCTCGGTGTAGGGAGAGAGAGAAAGGTTTGCTGTCACCTCGTTGGTGTAGAGAGAGAGAGAGAATGGTTTGCTGTCACTGTCACCTTGGTGTAGAGAGAGAGAGAATGGTTTGCTGTCACCTCGGTGTAGGGTGAGAGACAATGGTTTGCTGTCACCTCGGTGTAGAGAGAGAGACAATGGTTTGCTGTCACCTCATTGATGTAGTGAGGGACTGGTTTGCTGTCACCTCGTTTGTGTAGAGAGAGAGAGAAAATGGTTTGCTGTCACCTCGGTGTAGCGAGCGAGAGAATGCTTTGCTGTTATCTCGGTGTAGAGAGAGGGATAATGGTTTGCTATCACCTCGTTGGTGTAGCGAGAGGGAGAATGGTTTGCTGTCACCTCGTTGGTGTAGAGACAGAGAATGGTTTGCTGTCACCTCGTTGGTGTAGAGAGAGGTTTGCTGTCACCTCGGTGTTGAGAGAGAGAATGGTTTGCTGTCACCTTGTTGGTGTAGAGAGAGAGAGAATGGTTTGCTGTCACATCGTTGGTGTAGAGAGAGAAGGGTTTGCTGTCACCTCGTTGGTGTAGAGAGAGAGGGAATGGTTTGCTGTCACCTCGGTTTAGAGAGAGAGAATGCTTTGCTGTCACCTCGTTGGTGTAGAGAGAGAATGGTTTGCTGCCACCTCATTGGTGTAGAGAGAGAGAATTGTTTGCTGTCACCTCGTTGGTGTAGAGAGAGAGAGAATGGTTTGCTGTCACCTCGTTGGTGTAGAGAGAGATTGCTTTGCTGTCACCTTGGTGCAGAGACAGAGAATGGTTCGCTGTCACCTCGTTGGTGTAGAGAGAGAGAGAGAATGGTTTGCTGCCACCTCAGTGTAGCAAGAGAGAGAATGCTTTGCTGTTATCTCGTTGGTGTAGAGAGAGAGAGAATGGTTTGCTGTCACCTCGTTGTTGTAGCGAGAGAGAGAATGGTTTGCTGTCACCTCGTTGCTGTAGAGACAGCGAATGATTTGCTGTCACCTCGTTGGTGTAGAGAGAGAGAGAATGGTTTGCTGTCACCTCGTTGGTGTAGAGAGAGAATGCTTTGCTGTCACCTCGGTGTAGAGACAGAGAATGGTTCGCTGTGACCTGGTTGGTGTAGAGAGAGAGAGAGAATGGTTTGCTGTCACCTCGGTGTAGCGAGAGAGAGAATGCTTTCTGTTATCTCGTTGGTGTAGAGAGAGAGAGAATGGTTTGCTGTCACCTCGTTGGTGTAGCGAGAGAGAATGGTTTGCTGTCACCTCGTTGGTGTAGGGAAAGCGAATGATTTGCTGTCACCTCGTTGGTGTAGAGAGAGAGAGAATGGTTTGCTTTCACCTCGGTGTAGAGAGAGAGAGAATGGTTTGCTGTCACCTCGGTGTAGAGAAAGAGAGAATGGTTTGCTGTCACCTTCTTGGTGTAGAGAGAGAGCGAATGTTTCGCTGTCACCTCGGTGTAGGGAGAGAGAGAATGGTTTGCTGTCACCTCGTTGGTGTAGAGAGAGAGAGAGAATGGTTTGCTGTCACTGTCACCTCGGTGTAGAGAGAGAGAGAATGGTTTGCTGTCACCTCAGTATAGAGAGAGAGAGAATGGTTTGCTGTCACCTCGGTGTAGGGAGAGAGAGAATGGCTTGCTGTCACCTCGGTGTACTGAGAGTGAGGGAATGGTTTGCTGTCACCTCATTGGTGTAGAGAGAGAGAGAGAATGGTTTGCTGTCACTGTCACCTCGGTGGAGAGAGAGATAATGGTTTGCTGTCACCTCGTTGGTGTAGAGAGAGAATGCTTTGCTGTCACCTCGGTGTAGAGACAGAGAATGGTTTGCTGTCACCTCGGTGTAGCGAGAGAGAGAATGCTTTGCTGTTATCTCGGTGTAGAGAGAGAGAGAATGGTTTGCTTTCACCTCGTTGGTGTAGCGAGAGAGAGAATGGTTTGCTGTCACCTCGTTGCTGTAGAGACAGCGAATGATTTGCTGTCACCTCGTTGGTGTAGCGAGAGAGAGAATGGTTTGCTGTCACCTTGTTGGTGTAGTGAGAGAGAGAATGGTTTGCTGTCACCTCGGTGTAGAGAGAGAGAGAATGGTTTGCTGTCACCTCGGTGTAGAGAAAGAGAGAATGGTTTGCTGTCACCTTGTTGGTGTAGAGAGAGAGCGAATGTTTCGCTGTCACCTCGGTGTAGGGAGAGAGAGAATGGTTTGCTGTCACCTCGTTGGTGTAGAGAGAGAGAGAGAATGGTTTGCTGTCACTGTCACCTCGGTGTAGAGAGAGAGAGAATGGTTTGCTGTCACCTCGGTATAGAGAGAGAGAGAATGGTTTCCTGTCACCTTGGTGTAGGGAGAGAGAGAATGGCTTGCTGTCACCTCGGTGTACTGAGAGTGAGGGAATGGTTTGCTGTCACCTCGTTGGTGTAGAGAGAGAGAGAAAGAATGGTTTGCTGTCACTGTCACCTCGGTGGAGAGAGAGAGAATGGTTTGCTGTCACCTCGTTGGTGTAGAGAGAGAATGCTTTGCTGTCACCTCGGTGTAGAGACAGAGAATGGTTTGCTGTCACCTCGGTGTAGCGAGAGAGAGAATGCTTTGCTGTTATCTCGGTGTAGAGAGAGAGAAAATGGTTTGCTGTCACCTCGTTGGTGTAGCGAGAGAGAGAATGGTTTGCTGTCACCTCGTTGCTGTAGAGACAGCGAATGATTTGCTGTCACCTCGTTGGTGTAGCGAGAGAGAGAATGGTTTGCTGTCACCTCGTTGGTGTAGAGAGAGAATGCTTTGCTGTCACCTCGGTGTAGAGACAGAGAATGGTTCGCTGTCACCTCGTTGGTGTAGAGAGAGAGAGAGAATGGTTTGCTGTCACCTCGGTGTAGCGAGAGAGAGAATGCTTTGCTGTTATCTCGTTGGTGTAGAGAGAGAGAGAATGGTTTGCTGTCACCTCGTTGGTGTAGCGAGAGAGAATGGTTTGCTGTCACCTCGTTGGTGTAGAGGAAGCGAATGATTTGCTGTCACCTCGTTGGTGTAGAGAGAGAGAGAATGGTTTGCTGTCACCTCGGTGTAGAGAGAGAGAGAATGGTTTGATGTCACCTCGGTGTAGAGAGAGAGAGAATGGTTTGCTGTCACTGTCACCTCGTTGGTGTAGAGGGAGGGAGAATGTTTTGCTGTCACCTCGGTGTAGAGAGAGAGAGAATGGTTTGCAGTCACTGTCACCCCGTTGGTGTAGAGAGACGGAGAATGGTTTGCTTTCACCTCATTGGTGTAGACAGAGAGAGAATTGTTTGCTGTCACCTCGTTGGTGTAGAGAGAGAGAGACAATGGTTTGCTGTCACCTCGGTGTAGATAGAGAGTGAATGGTTTGCTCTCACCTCGTTGGTGTAGAGAGAGAATGGTTTGCTGTCACCTCATTGGTGTAGTGAGAGAATGGTTTGCTATCACCTCGTTGTTGTAGAGAGAGAGAGAATGGTTTGCTTTCACCTCATTGGTGTGGAGAGAGAATGGTTTGCTGTCACCTCGTTGGTGTAGAGAGAGAGAATGGTTTGCTGTTACCTCGTTGGTGTAGAGAGAGCGAGAATGGTTTGCTGTCACCTCGGTGTAGAGAGAGAGAGAATGGTTTGCTGTTACCTCGGTGTAGAGAGAGAGAGAATGGTTTGCTGTCACCTCGTTGGTGCAGAGACAGAGAAAGGTTTGCTGTCACCTCGGTGTAGAGAGAGGGAATGGTTTGCTGTCACCTCGTTGGTGTAGAGAGAGAGAGAATGGTTTGCTGTCACCTCGTTGGTGTAGCGAGAGAGAGAATGCTTTGCTGTTATCTCGTTGGTGTAGAGAGAGAGAGAATGGTTTGCTTTCACCTCATTGGTGTAGAGAGAGAGAGAATTGTTTGCTGTCACCTCGTTGGTGTAGAGAGAGAGAGACAATGGTTTGCTGTCACCTCGGTGTAGATAGAGAGTGAATGGTTTGCTGTCACCTCGTTGGTGTAGTGAGAGAATGGTTTGCTATCACCTCGTTGGTGTAGAGAGAGAGAGAATGGTTTGCTTTCACCTCGTTGGTGTGGAGAGAGAATGGTTTGCTGTCACCTCGTTGGTGTAGAGAGAGCGAGAATGGTTTGCTGTCACCTCGGTGTAGAGAGAGAGAGAATGGTTTGCTGTTACCTCGGTGTAGAGAGAGAGAGAATGCTTTGCTGTCACCTCGGTGTAGAGACAGAGAATGGTTCGCTGTCACCTCGTTGGTGTAGAGAGAGAGAGAGAATGGTTTGCTGTCACCTCGGTGTAGCGAGAGAGAGAATGCTTTGCTGTTATCTCGTTGGTGTAGAGAGAGAGAGAATGGTTTGCTGTCACCTCGTTGGTGTAGCGAGAGAGAGAATGGTTTGCTGTCACCTCGTTGCTGTAGAGACAGCGAATGATTTGCTGTCACCTCGTTGGTGTAGAGAGAGAGAGAATGGTTTGCTGTCACCTCGGTGTAGAGAGAGAATGCTTTGCTGTCACCTCGGTGTAGAGACAGAGAATGGTTCGCTGTCACCTCGTTGGTGTAGAGAGAGAGAGAGAATGGTTTGCTGTCACCTCGGTGTAGCGAGAGAGAGAATGCTTTGCTGTTATCTCGTTGGTGTAGAGAGAGAGAGAATGGTTTGCTGTCACCTCGGTGTAGCGAGAGAGAGAATGCTTTGCTGTCACCTCGTTGGTGTAGAGAGAGAGAGAGAATGGTTTGCTGTCACCTCGGTGTAGAGAGAGAATGCTTTGCTGTCACCTCGGTGTAGAGACAGAGAATGGTTCGCTGTCACCTCGTTGGCGTAGAGAGAGAGAGAGAATGGTTTGCTGTCACCTCGGTGTAGCGAGAGAGAGAATGCTTTGCTGTTATCTCGTTGGTGTAGAGAGAGAGAGAATGGTTTGCTGTCACCTCGGTGTAGCGAGAGAGAGAATGCTTTGCTGTTATCTCGTTGGTGTAGAGAGAGAGAGAATGGTTTGCTGTCACCTCGTTGGTGTAGAGAAAGCGAATGATTTGCTGTCACCTCGTTGCTGTAGAGAGAGAGAGAATGGTTTGCTGTCACCTCGGTGTAGAGAGAGAGAGAGAATGGTTTGCTGTCACCTCGGTGTAGAGAAAGAGAGAATGGTTTGCTGTCACCTTGTTGGTGTAGAGAGAGAGCGAATGTTTCGCTGTCACCTCGGTGTAGAGAGAGAGAGAATGGTTTGCTGTCACCTCGTTGGTGTAGAGAGAGAGAGAGAATGGTTTGCTGTCACTGTCACCTCGGTGTAGAGAGAGTGAGAATGGTTTGCTGTCACCTCGTTGGTGTAGAGAGAGAGAGAATGGTTTGCTGTCACCTCGGTGTAGGGAGAGAGACAATGGTTTGCTGTCACCGCGGTGTAGAGAGAGAGACAATGGTTTGTTGTCACCTCATTGGTGTAGTGAGAGAATGGTTTGCTGTCACCTCGTTGGTGTAGAGCGAGAGAGAAAATGGTTTGCTGTCACCTCGGTGTAGCGAGCGAGAGAATGCTTTGCTGTTATCTCGGTGTAGAGAGAGGGAGAATGGTTTGCTATCACCTCGTTGGTGTAGCGAGAGGGAGAATGGTTTGCTGTCACCTCGTTGGTGTAGAGACAGAGAATGGTTTGCTGTCACCTCGTTGGTGTAGAGAGAGGTTTGCTGTCACCTCGGTGTTGAGAGAGAGAATGGTTTGCTGTCACCTTGTTGGTATAGAGAGAGAGAGAATGGTTTGCTGTCACATCGTTGGTGTAGAGAGAGTAGGGTTTGCTGTCACCTCGTTGGTGTAGAGAGAGAGGGAATGGTTTGCTGTCACCTCGGTTTAGAGAGAGAGAATGCTTTGCTGTCACCTCGTTGGTGTAGAGAGAGAATGGTTTGCTGCCACCTCATTGGTGTAGAGAGAGAGAATTGTTTGCTGTCACCTCGGTGTAGAGAGAGAGAGAATGGTTTGCTGTCACCTCGTTGGTGTAGAGAGAGAATGCTTTGCTGTCACCTTGGTGTAGAGACAGAGAATGGTTCGCTGTCACCTCGTTGGTGTAGAGAGAGAGAATGGTTTGCTGCCACCTCGGTGTAGCGAGGGAGAGAATGCTTTGCTGTTATCTCGTTGGTGTAGAGAGAGAGAGAATGGTTTGCTGTCACCTCGTTGTTGTAGCGAGAGAGAGAATGGTTTGCTGTCACCTCGTTGGTGTAGAGAAAGCGAATGATTTGCTGTCACCTCGTTGGTGTAGAGAGAGAGAATTGTTTGCTGTCACCTCGTTGGTGTAGAGAGAGAGAGAATGGTTTGCTGTCACCTCGTTGGTGTAGAGAGAGATTGCTTTGCTGTCACCTTGGTGTAGAGACAGAGAATGGTTCGCTGTCACCTCGTTGGTGTAGAGAGAGAGAGAGAGAATGGTTTGCTGCCACCTCAGTGTAGCAAGAGAGAGAATGCTTTGCTGTTATCTCGTTGGTGTAGAGAGAGAGAGAATGGTTTGCTGTCACCTCGTTGTTGTAGCGAGAGAGAGAATGGTTTGCTGTCACCTCGTTGCTGTAGAGACAGCGAATGATTTGCTGTCACCTCGTTGGTGTAGAGAGAGAGAGAATGGTTTGCTGTCACCTCGTTGGTGTAGAGAGAGAATGCTTTGCTGTCACCTCGGTGTAGAGACAGAGAATGGTTCGCTGTGACCTCGTTGGTGTAGAGAGAGAGATAGAATGGTTTACTGTCACCTCGGTGTAGCGAGAGAGAGAGTGCTTTCTGTTATCTCGTTGGTGTAGAGAGAGAGAGAATGGTTTGCTGTCACCTCGTTGGTGTAGCGAGAGAGAATGGTTTGCTGTCACCTCGTTGGTGTAGGGAAAGCGAATGATTTGCTGTCACCTCGTTGGTGTAGAGAGAGAGAGAGAATGGTTTGCTGTCACCTCGGTGTAGAGAGAGAGAGAATGGTTTGCTGTCACCTCGGTGTAGGGAGAGAGAGAATGGTTTGCTGTCACCTCGTTGGTGTAGAGAGAGAGAGAGAATGGTTTGCTGTCACTGTCACCTCGGTGTAGAGAGAGAGAGAATGGTTTGCTGTCACCTCGGTATAGAGAGAGAGAGAATGGTTTGCTGTCACCTCGGTGTAGGGAGAGAGAGAATGGCTTGCTGTCACCTCGGTGTACTGAGAGTGAGGGAATGGTTTGCTGTCACCTCGTTGGTGTAGAGAGAGAGAGAGAATGGTTTGCTGTCACCTCGTTGGTGTAGAGAGAGAATGCTTTGCTGTCACCTCGGTGTAGAGACAGAGAATGGTTTGCTGTCACCTCGGTGTAGCGAGAGAGAGAATGCTTTGCTGTTATCTCGGTGTAGAGAGAGAGAGAATGGTTTGCTGTCACCTCGTTGGTGTAGCGAGAGAGAGAATGGTTTGCTGTCACCTCGTTGCTGTAGAGACAGCGAATGATTTGTTGTCACCTCATTGGTGTAGCGAGAGAGAGAATGGTTTGCTGTCACCTTGTTGGTGTAGAGAGAGAGAGAATGGTTTGCTGTCACCTCGGTGTAGAGAGAGAGAGAATGGTTTGCTGTCACCTCGTTGTAGAGAAAGAGAGAATGGTTTGCTGTCACCTTGGTGTAGAGAGAGAGCGAATGTTTCGCTGTCACCTCGGTGTAGGGAGAGAGAGAATGGTTTGCTGTCACCTCGTTGGTGTAGAGAGCGAGAGAGAATGGTTTGCTGTCACTGTCACCTCGGTGTAGAGAGAGAGAATGGTTTGCTGTCACCTCGGTATAGAGAGAGAGAGAATGGTTTGCTGTCACCTCGGTGTAGGGAGAGAGAGAATGGCTTGCTGTCACCTCGGTGTGCTGAGAGTGAGGGAATGGTTTGCTGTCACCTCGTTGGTGTAGAGAGAGAGAGAGAATGGTTTGCTGTCACTGTCACCTCGGTGGAGAGAGAGAGAATGGTTTGCTGTCACCTCGTTGGTGTAGAGAGAGAATGCTTTGCTGTCACCTCGGTGTAGAGACAGAGAATGGTTTGCTGTCACCTCGGTGTAGCGAGAGAGAGAATGCTTTGCTGTTATCTCGGTGTAGAGAGAGAGAGAATGGTTTGCTGTCACCTCGTTGGTGTAGCGAGAGAGAGAATGGTTTGCTGTCACCTCGTTGCTGTAGAGACAGCGAATGATTTGCTGTCACCTCGTTGGTGTAGCGAGAGAGAGAATGGTTTGCTGTCACCTCGTTGGTGTAGAGAGAGAATGCTTTGCTGTCACCTCGGTGTAGAGACAGAGAATGGTTCGCTGTCACCTCGTTGGTGTAGAGAGAGAGAGAGAATGGTTTGCTGTCACCTCGGTGTAGCGAGAGAGAGAATGCTTTGCTGTTATCTCGTTGGTGTAGAGAGAGAGAGAATGGTTTGCTGTCACCTCGTTGGTGTAGCGAGAGAGAATGGTTTGCTGTCACCTCGTTGGTGTAGAGGAAGCGAATGATTTGCTGTCACCTCGTTGGTGTAGAGAGAGAGAGAATGGTTTGCTGTCACCTCGGTGTAGAGAGAGAGAGAATGGTTTGATGTCACCTCGGTGTAGAGAGAGAGAGAATGGTTTGCTGTCACTGTCACCTCGTTGGTGTAGAGAGAGGGAGAATGTTTTGCTGTCACCTCGGTGTAGAGAGAGAGAGAATGGTTTGCAGTCACTGTCACCCCGTTGGTGTAGAGAGACGGAGAATGGTTTGCTTTCACCTCATTGGTGTAGAGAGAGAGAGAATTGTTTGCTGTCACCTCGTTGGTGTAGAGAGAGAGAGACAATGGTTTGCTGTCACCTCGGTGTAGATAGAGAGTGAATGGTTTGCTCTCACCTCGTTGGTGTAGAGAGAGAATGGTTTGCTGTCACCTCATTGGTGTAGTGAGAGAATGGTTTGCTATCACCTCGTTGGTGTAGAGAGAGAATGGTTTGCTTTCACCTCATTGGTGTAGAGAGAGAATGGTTTGCTGTCACCTCGTTGGTGTAGAGAGAGAGAATGGTTTGCTGTTACCTCGTTGGTGTAGAGAGAGCGAGAATGGTTTTCTGTCACCTCGGTGTAGAGAGAGAGAGAATGGTTTGCTGTTACCTCGGTGTAGAGAGAGAGAGAATGGTTTGCTGCCACCTCATTGGTGTAGAGAGAGAGAATTGTTTGCTGTCACCTCGGTGTAGAGAGAGAGAGAATGGTTCGCTGTCACCTCGTTGGTGTAGAGAGAGAGAGAGAATGGTTTGCTGCCACCTCGGTGCAGCGAGAGAGAGAATGCTTTGCTGTTATCTCGTTGGTGTAGAGAGAGAGAGAATGGTTTGCTGTCACCTTGTTGGTGTAGAGAGAGAGAGAATGGTTTGCTGTCACATCGTTGGTGTAGAGAGAGAAGGGTTTGCTGTCACCTCGTTGGTGTAGAGAGAGAGGGAATGGTTTGCTGTCACCTCGGTTTAGAGAGAGAGAATGCTTTGCTGTCACCTCGTTGGTGTAGAGAGAGAATGGTTTGCTGCCACCTCATTGGTGTAGAGAGAGAGAATTGTTTGCTGTCACCTCGGTGTAGAGAGAGAGAGAATGGTTTGCTGTCACCTCGTTGGTGTAGAGAGAGAATGCTTTGCTGTCACCTTGGTGTAGAGACAGAGAATGGTTCGCTGTCACCTCGTTGGTGTAGAGAGAGAGAGAGAATGGTTTGCTGCCACCTCGGTGCAGCGAGAGAGAGAATGCTTTGCTGTTATCTCGTTGGTGTAGAGAGAGAGAGAATGGTTTGCTGTCACCTCGTTGTTGTAGCGAGAGAGAGAATGGTTTGCTGTCACCTCGTTGGTGTAGAGAAAGCGAATGATTTGCTGTCACCTCGTTGGTGTAGAGAGAGAGAATTGTTTGCTGTCACCTCGTTGGTGTAGAGAGAGAGAGAATGGTTTGCTGTCACCTCGTTGGTGTAGAGAGAGATTGCTTTGCTGTCACCTTGGTGTAGAGACAGAGAATGGTTCGCTGTCACCTCGTTGGTGTAGAGAGAGAGAGAGAATGGTTTGCTGCCACCTCAGTGTAGCAAGAGAGAGAATGCTTTGCTGTTATCTCGTTGGTGTAGAGAGAGAGAGAATGGTTTGCTGTCACCTCGTTGTTGTAGCGAGAGAGAGAATGGTTTGCTGTCACCTCGTTGCTGTAGAGACAGCGAATGATTTGCTGTCACCTCGTTGGTGTAGAGAGAGAGAGAATGGTTTGCTGTCACCTCGTTGGTGTAGAGAGAGAATGCTTTGCTGTCACCTCGGTGTAGAGACAGAGAATGGTTCGCTGTGACCTCGTTGGTGTAGAGAGAGAGAGAGAATGGTTTACTGTCACCTCGGTGTAGCGAGAGAGAGAATGCTTTCTGTTATCTCGTTGGTGTAGAGAGAGAGAGAATGGTTTGCTGTCACCTCGTTGGTGTAGCGAGAGAGAATGGTTTGCTGTCACCTCGTTGGTGTAGGGAAAGCGAATGATTTGCTGTCACCTCGTTGGTGTAGAGAGAGAGAGAATGGTTTGCTGTCACCTCGGTGTAGAGAGAGAGAGAATGGTTTGCTGTCACCTCGGTGTAGAGAAAGAGAGAATGGTTTGCTGTCACCTTGTTGGTGTAGAGAGAGAGCGAATGTTTCGCTGTCACCTTGGTGTAGGGAGAGAGAGAATGGTTTGCTGTCACCTCGTTGGTGTAGAGAGAGAGAGAGAATGGTTTGCTGTCACTGTCACCTCGGTGTAGAGAGAGAGAGAATGGTTTGCTGTCACCTCGGTATAGAGAGAGAGAGAATGGTTTGCTGTCACCTCGGTGTAGGGAGAGAGAGAATGGCTTGCTGTCACCTCGGTGTACTGAGAGTGAGGGAATGGTTTGCTGTCACCTCGTTGGTGTAGAGAGAGAGAGAGAATGGTTTGCTGTCACTGTCACCTCGGTGGAGAGAGAGAGAATGGTTTGCTGTCACCTCGTTGGTGTAGAGAGAGAATGCTTTGCTGTCACTTCGGTGTAGAGACAGAGAATGGTTTGCTGTCACCTCGGTGTAGCGAGAGAGAGAATGCTTTGCTGTTATCTCGGTGTAGAGAGAGAGAGAATGGTTTGCTGTCACCTCGTTGGTGTAGCGAGAGAGAGAATGGTTTGCTGTCACCTCGTTGCTGTAGAGACAGCGAATGATTTGCTGTCACCTCATTGGTGTAGCGAGAGAGAGAATGGTTTGCTGTCACCTCGTTGGTGTAGAGAGAGAGAGAATGGTTTGCTGTCACCTCGTTGGTGTAGAGAGAGAGAATGGTTTGCTGTTACCTCGTTGGTGTAGAGAGAGCGAGAATGGTTTGCTGTCACCTCGGTGTAGAGAGAGAGAGAATGGTTTGCTGTTACCTCGGTGTAGAGAGAGAGAGAATGGTTTGCTGTCACCTCGTTGGTGCAGAGACAGAGAAAGGTTTGCTGTCACCTCGGTGTAGAGAGAGGGAATGGTTTGCTGTCACCTCGTTGGTGTAGAGAGAGAGAGAATGGTTTGCTGTCACCTCGTTGGTGTAGCGAGAGAGAGAATGCTTTGCTGTTATCTCGTTGGTGTAGAGAGAGAGAGAATGGTTTGCTTTCACCTCATTGGTGTAGAGAGAGAGAGAATTGTTTGCTGTCACCTCGTTGGTGTAGAGAGAGAGAGACAATGGTTTGCTGTCACCTCGGTGTAGATAGAGAGTGAATGGTTTGCTGTCACCTCATTGGTGTAGTGAGAGAATGGTTTGCTATCACCTCGTTGGTGTAGAGAGAGAGAGAATGGTTTGCTTTCACCTCGTTGGTGTGGAGAGAGAATGGTTTGCTGTCACCTCGTTGGTGTAGAGAGAGCGAGAATGGTTTGCTGTCACCTCGGTGTAGAGAGAGAGAGAATGGTTTGCTGTTACCTCGGTGTAGAGAGAGAGAGAATGCTTTGCTGTCACCTCGGTGTAGAGACAGAGAATGGTTCGCTGTCACCTCGTTGGTGTAGAGAGAGAGAGAGAATGGTTTGCTGTCACCTCGGTGTAGCGAGAGAGAGAATGCTTTGCTGTTATCTCGTTGGTGTAGAGAGAGAGAGAATGGTTTGCTGTCACCTCGTTGGTGTAGCGAGAGAGAGAATGGTTTGCTGTCACCTCGTTGCTGTAGAGACAGCGAATGATTTGCTGTCACCTCGTTGGTGTAGAGAGAGAGAGAATGGTTTGCTGTCACCTCGGTGTAGAGAGAGAATGCTTTGCTGTCACCTCGGTGTAGAGACAGAGAATGGTTCGCTGTCACCTCGTTGGTGTAGAGAGACAGAGAGAATGGTTTGCTGTCACCTCGGTGTAGAGAGAGAATGCTTTGCTGTCACCTCGGTGTAGAGACAGAGAATGGTTCGCTGTCACCTCGTTGGTGTAGAGAGAGAGAGAGAATGGTTTGCTGTCACCTCGGTGTAGCGAGAGAGAGAATGCTTTGCTGTTATCTCGTTGGTGTAGAGAGAGAGAGAATGGTTTGCTGTCACCTCGTTGGTGTAGAGAAAGCGAATGATTTGCTGTCACCTCGTTGCTGTAGAGAGAGAGAGAATGGTTTGCTGTCACCTCGGTGTAGAGAGAGAGAGAGAATGGTTTGCTGTCACCTCGGTGTAGAGAAAGAGAGAATGGTTTGCTGTCACCTTGTTGGTGTAGAGAGAGAGCGAATGTTTCGCTGTCACCTCGGTGTAGAGAGAGAGAGAATGGTTTGCTGTCACCTCGTTGGTGTAGAGAGAGAGAGAGAATGGTTTGCTGTCACTGTCACCTCGGTGTAGAGAGAGTGAGAATGGTTTGCTGTCACCTCGTTGGTGTAGAGAGAGAGAGAATGGTTTGCTGTCACCTCGGTGTAGGGAGAGAGACAATGGTTTGCTGTCACCGCGGTGTAGAGAGAGAGACAATGGTTTGCTGTCACCTCATTGGTGTAGTGAGAGAATGGTTTGCTGTCACCTCGTTGGTGTAGAGCGAGAGAGAAAATGGTTTGCTGTCACCTCGGTGTAGCGAGCGAGAGAATGCTTTGCTGTTATCTCGGTGTAGAGAGAGGGAGAATGGTTTGCTATCACCTCGTTGGTGTAGCGAGAGGGAGAATGGTTTGCTGTCACCTCGTTGGTGTAGAGACAGAGAATGGTTTGCTGTCACCTCGTTGGTGTAGAGAGAGGTTTGCTGTCACCTCGGTGTTGAGAGAGAGAATGGTTTGCTGTCACCTTGTTGGTGTAGAGAGAGAGAGAATGGTTTGCTGTCACATCGTTGGTGTAGAGAGAGAAGGGTTTGCTGTCACCTCGTTGGTGTAGAGAGAGAGGGAATGGTTTGCTGTCACCTCGGTTTAGAGAGAGAGAATGCTTTGCTGTCACCTCGTTGGTGTAGAGAGAGAATGGTTTGCTGCCACCTCATTGGTGTAGAGAGAGAGAATTGTTTGCTGTCACCTCGGTGTAGAGAGAGAGAGAATGGTTTGCTGTCACCTCGTTGGTGTAGAGAGAGAATGCTTTGCTGTCACCTTGGTGTAGAGACAGAGAATGGTTCGCTGTCACCTCGTTGGTGTAGAGAGAGAGAGAGAATGGTTTGCTGCCACCTCGGTGTAGCGAGAGAGAGAATGCTTTGCTGTTATCTCGTTGGTGTAGAGAGAGAGAGAATGGTTTGCTGTCACCTCGTTGTTGTAGCGAGAGAGAGAATGGTTTGCTGTCACCTCGTTGGTGTAGAGAAAGCGAATGATTTGCTGTCACCTCGTTGGTGTAGAGAGAGAGAATTGTTTGCTGTCACCTCGTTGGTGTAGAGAGAGAGAGAATGGTTTGCTGTCACCTCGTTGGTGTAGAGAGAGATTGCTTTGCTGTCACCTTGGTGTAGAGACAGAGAATGGTTCGCTGTCACCTCGTTGGTGTAGAGAGAGAGAGAATGGTTTGCTGTCACCTCGTTGGTGTAGAGAGAGAATGCTTTGCTGTCACCTCGGTGTAGAGACAGAGAATGGTTCGCTGTGACCTCGTTGGTGTAGAGAGAGAGATAGAATGGTTTACTGTCACCTCGGTGTAGCGAGAGAGAGAGTGCTTTCTGTTATCTCGTTGGTGTAGAGAGAGAGAGAATGGTTTGCTGTCACCTCGTTGGTGTAGCGAGAGAGAATGGTTTGCTGTCACCTCGTTGGTGTAGGGAAAGCGAATGATTTGCTGTCACCTCGTTGGTGTAGAGAGAGAGAGAGAATGGTTTGCTGTCACCTCGGTGTAGAGAGAGAGAGAATGGTTTGCTGTCACCTCGGTGTAGAGGAAGAGAGAATGGTTTGCTGTCACCTTGTTGGTGTAGAGAGAGAGCGAATGTTTCGCTGTCACCTCGGTGTAGGGAGAGAGAGAATGGTTTGCTGTCACCTCGTTGGTGTAGAGAGAGAGAGAGAATGGTTTGCTGTCACTGTCACCTCGGTGTAGAGAGAGAGAGAATGGTTTGCTGTCACCTCGGTATAGAGAGAGAGAGAATGGTTTGCTGTCACCTCGGTGTAGGGAGAGAGAGAATGGCTTGCTGTCACCTCGGTGTACTGAGAGTGAGGGAATGGTTTGCTGTCACCTCGTTGGTGTAGAGAGAGAGAGAGAATGGTTTGCTGTCACTGTCACCTCGGTGGAGAGAGAGAGAATGGTTTGCTGTCACCTCGTTGGTGTAGAGAGAGAATGCTTTGCTGTCACCTCGGTGTAGAGACAGAGAATGGTTTGCTGTCACCTCGGTGTAGCGAGAGAGAGAATGCTTTGCTGTTATCTCGGTGTAGAGAGAGAGAGAATGGTTTGCTGTCACCTCGTTGGTGTAGCGAGAGAGAGAATGGTTTGCTGTCACCTCGTTGCTGTAGAGACAGCGAATGATTTGCTGTCACCTCATTGGTGTAGCGAGAGAGAGAATGGTTTGCTGTCACCTTGTTGGTGTAGAGAGAGAGAGAATGGTTTGCTGTCACCTCGGTGTAGAGAGAGAGAGAATGGTTTGCTGTCACCTCGTTGTAGAGAAAGAGAGAATGGTTTGCTGTCACCTTGGTGTAGAGAGAGAGCGAATGTTTCGCTGTCACCTCGGTGTAGGGAGAGAGAGAATGGTTTGCTGTCACCTCGTTGGTGTAGAGAGAGAGAGAGAATGGTTTGCTGTCACTGTCACCTCGGTGTAGAGAGAGAGAATGGTTTGCTGTCACCTCGGTATAGAGAGAGAGAGAATGGTTTGCTGTCACCTCGGTGTAGGGAGAGAGAGAATGGCTTGCTGTCACCTCGGTGTACTGAGAGTGAGGGAATGGTTTGCTGTCACCTCGTTGGTGTAGAGAGAGAGAGAGAATGGTTTGCTGTCACTGTCACCTCGGTGGAGAGAGAGAGAATGGTTTGCTGTCACCTCGTTGGTGTAGAGAGAGAATGCTTTGCTGTCACCTCGGTGTAGAGACAGAGAATGGTTTGCTGTCACCTCGGTGTAGCGAGAGAGAGAATGCTTTGCTGTTATCTCGGTGTAGAGAGAGAGAGAATGGTTTGCTGTCACCTCGTTGGTGTAGCGAGAGAGAGAATGGTTTGCTGTCACCTCGTTGCTGTAGAGACAGCGAATGATTTGCTGTCACCTCGTTGGTGTAGCGAGAGAGAGAATGGTTTGCTGTCACCTCGTTGGTGTAGAGAGAGAATGCTTTGCTGTCACCTCGGTGTAGAGACAGAGAATGGTTCGCTGTCACCTCGTTGGTGTAGAGAGAGAGAGAGAATGGTTTGCTGTCACCTCGGTGTAGCGAGAGAGAGAATGCTTTGCTGTTATCTCGTTGGTGTAGAGAGAGAGAGAATGGTTTGCTGTCACCTCGTTGGTGTAGCGAGAGAGAATGGTTTGCTGTCACCTCGTTGGTGTAGAGGAAGCGAATGATTTGCTGTCACCTCGTTGGTGTAGAGAGAGAGAGAATGGTTTGCTGTCACCTCGGTGTAGAGAGAGAGAGAATGGTTTGATGTCACCTCAGTGTAGAGAGAGAGAGAATGGTTTGCTGTCACTGTCACCTCGTTGGTGTAGAGAGAGGGAGAATGTTTTGCTGTCACCTCGGTGTAGACAGAGAGAGAATGGTTTGCAGTCACTGTCACCCCGTTGGTGTAGAGAGACGGAGAATGGTTTGCTTTCACCTCATTGGTGTAGAGAGAGAGAGAATTGTTTGCTGTCACCTCGTTGGTGTAGAGAGAGAGAGACAATGGTTTGCTGTCACCTCGGTGTAGATAGAGAGTGAATGGTTTGCTCTCACCTCGTTGGTGTAGAGAGAGAATGGTTTGCTGTCACCTCATTGGTGCAGTGAGAGAATGGTTTGCTATCACCTCGTTGGTGTAGAGAGAGAATGGTTTGCTTTCACCTCATTGGTGTGGAGAGGGAATGGTTTGCTGTCACCTCGTTGGTGTAGAGAGAGAGAATGGTTTGCTGTTACCTCGTTGGTGTAGAGAGAGCGAGAATGGTTTGCTGTCACCTCGGTGTAGAGAGAGAGTGAATGGTTTGCTGTTACCTCGGTGTAGAGAGAGAGAGAATGGTTTGCTGTCACCTCGTTGGTGCAGAGACAGAGAAAGGTTTGCTGTCACCTCGGTGTAGAGAGAGGGAATGGTTTGCTGTCACCTCGTTGGTGTAGCGAGAGAGAGAATGTTTTGCTGTCACCTCGTTGGTGTAGCGAGAGAGAGAATGCTTTGCTGTTATCTCGTTGGTGTAGAGAGAGAGAGAATGGTTTGCTTTCACCTCATTGGTGTAGAGAGAGAGAGAATTGTTTGCTGTCACCTCGTTGGTGTAGAGAGAGAGAGACAATGGTTTGCTGTCACCTCGGTGTAGATAGAGAGTGAATGGTTTGCTCTCACCTCGTTGGTGTAGAGAGAGAATGGTTTGCTGTCACCTCATTGGTGTAGTGAGAGAATGGTTTGCTATCACCTCGTTGGTGTAGAGAGAGAGAGAATGGTTTGCTTTCACCTCGTTGGTGTGGAGAGAGAATGGTTTGCTGTCACCTCGTTGGTGTAGAGAGAGAGAATGGTTTGCTGTTACCTCGTTGGTGTAGAGAGAGCGAGAATGGTTTGCTGTCACCTCGGTGTAGAGAGAGAGAGAATGGTTTGCTGTTACCTCGGTGTAGAGAGAGAGAGAATGCTTTGCTGTCACCTCGGTGTAGAGACAGAGAATGGTTCGCTGTCACCTCGTTGGTGTAGAGAGAGAGAGAGAATGGTTTGCTGTCACCTCGTTGGTGTAGCGAGAGAGAGAATGCTTTGCTGTTATCTCGTTGGTGTAGAGAGAGAGAGAATGGTTTGCTGTCACCTCGTTGGTGTAGCGAGAGAGAGAATGGTTTGCTGTCACCTCGTTGCTGTAGAGACAGCGAATGATTTGCTGTCACCTCGTTGGTGTAGAGAGAGAGAGAATGGTTTGTTGTCACCTCGGTGTAGAGAGAGAATGCTTTGCTGTCACCTCGGTGTAGAGACAGAGAATGGTTCGCTGTCACCTCGTTGGTGTAGAGAGAGAGAGAGAATGGTTTGCTGTCACCTTGTTGGTGTAGAGAGAGAGCGAATGTTTCGCTGTCACCTCGGTGTAGAGAGAGAGAGAATGGTTTGCTGTCACCTCGTTGGTGTAGAGAGAGAGAGAGAATGGTTTGCTGTCACTTTCACCTCGGTGTAGAGAGAGTGAGAATGGTTTGCTGTCACCTCGTTGGTGTAGAGAGAGAGAGAATGGTTTGCTGTCACCTCGGTGTAGGGAGAGAGACAATGGTTTGCTGTCACCGCGGTGTAGAGAGAGAGACAATGGTTTGCTGTCACCTCATTGGTGTAGTGAGAGAATGGTTTGCTGTCACCTCGTTGGTGTAGAGCGAGAGAGAAAATGGTTTGCTGTCACCTCGGTGTAGCGAGCGAGAGAATGCTTTGCTGTTATCTCGGTGTAGAGAGAGGGAGAATGGTTTGCTATCACCTCGTTGGTGTAGCGAGAGGGAGAATGGTTTGCTGTCACCTCGTTGGTGTAGAGACAGAGAATGGTTTGCTGTCACCTCGTTGGTGTAGAGAGAGGTTTGCTGTCACCTCGGTGTTGAGAGAGAGAATGGTTTGCTGTCACCTTGTTGGTGTAGAGAGAGAGAGAATGGTTTGCTGTCACATCGTTGGTGTAGAGAGAGAAGGGTTTGCTGTCACCTCGTTGGTGTAGAGAGAGAGGGAATGGTTTGCTGTCACCTCGGTTTAGAGAGAGAGAATGCTTTGCTGTCACCTCGTTGGTGTAGAGAGAGAATGGTTTGCTGCCACCTCATTGGTGTAGAGAGAGAGAATTGTTTGCTGTCACCTCGTTGGTGTAGAGAGAGAGAGAATGGTTTGCTGTCACTTCGTTGGTGTAGAGAGAGATTGCTTTGCTGTCACCTTGGTGTAGAGACAGAGAATGGTTCGCTGTCACCTCGTTGGTGTAGAGAGAGAGAGAGAATGGTTTGCTGCCACCTCAGTGTAGCAAGAGAGAGAATGCTTTGCTGTTATCTCATTGGTGTAGAGAGAGAGAGAATGGTTTGCTGTCACCTCGTTGTTGTAGCGAGAGAGAGAATGGTTTGCTGTCACCTCGTTGCTGTAGAGACAGCGAATGATTTGCTGTCACCTCGTTGGTGTAGAGAGAGAGAATGGTTTGCTGTCACCTCGTTGGTGTAGAGAGAGAATGCTTTGCTGTCACCTCGGTGTAGAGACAGAGAATGGTTCGCTGTGACCTCGTTGGTGTAGAGAGAGAGAGAGAATGGTTTACTGTCACCTCGGTGTAGCGAGAGAGAGAATGCTTTCTGTTATCTCGTTGGTGTAGAGAGAGAGAGAATGGTTTGCTGTCACCTCGTTGGTGTAGCGAGAGAGAATGGTTTGCTGTCACCTCGTTGGTGTAGGGAAAGCGAATGATTTGCTGTCACCTCGTTGGTGTAGAGAGAGAGAGAATGGTTTGCTGTCACCTCGGTGTAGAGAGAGAGAGAATGGTTTGCTGTCACCTCGGTGTAGAGAAAGAGAGAATGGTTTGCTGTCACCTTGTTGGTGTAGAGAGAGAGCGAATGTTTCGCTGTCACCTTGGTGTAGGGAGAGAGAGAATGGTTTGCTGTCACCTCGTTGGTGTAGAGAGAGAGAGAGAATGGTTTGCTGTCACTGTCACCTCGGTGTAGAGAGAGAGAGAATGGTTTGCTGTCACCTCGGTATAGAGAGAGAGAGAATGGTTTGCTGTCACCTCGGTGTAGGGAGAGAGAGAATGGCTTGCTGTCACCTCGGTGTACTGAGAGTGAGGGAATGGTTTGCTGTCACCTCGTTGGTGTAGAGAGAGAGAGAGAATGGTTTGCTGTCACTGTCACCTCGGTGGAGAGAGAGAGAATGGTTTGCTGTCACCTCGTTGGTGTAGAGAGAGAATGCTTTGCTGTCACCTCGGTGTAGAGACAGAGAATGGTTTGCTGTCACCTCGGTGTAGCGAGAGAGAGAATGCTTTGCTGTTATCTCGGTGTAGAGAGAGAGAGAATGGTTTGCTGTCACCTCGTTGGTGTAGCGAGAGAAAGAATGGTTTGCAGTCACTGTCACCTCGTTGGTGTAGAGAGACGGAGAATGGTTTGCTTTCACCTCATTGGTGTAGAGAGAGAGAGAATTGTTTGCTGTCACCTCGTTGGTGTAGAGAGAGAGAAAATGGTTTGCTTTCACCTCGGTGTAGAGAGAGAGTGAATGTTTTGCTCTCACCTCGTTGGTGTAGAGAGAGAATGGTTTGCTGTCACCTCATTGGTGTAGTGAGAGAATGGTTTGCTGTCACCTCGTTTGTGTTGAGAGAGAGAGAATGGTTTGCTTTCACCTCGGTGTGGAGAGAGAATGGTTTGCTGTCACCTCATTGGTGTAGAGAGAGAGAATTGTTTGCTGTTACCTCGTTGGTGTAGAGAGAGCGAGAATGGTTTGCTGTCACCTCGGTGTAGAGAGAGAGAGAATGGTTTGCTGTCACCTCGTTGGTGTAGAGAGAGAGAGAATGCTTTGCTGTCACCTCGGTGTAGAGAGAGAGAGAATGGTTTGCTGTCACCTTGTTGGTGTAGAGAGAGAGAATGGTTTGCTGTTACCTCGTTGGTGTAGAGAGAGAGAGAATGGTTTGCTGTCACCTCGGTGTAGAGAGAGAGAGAATGGTTTGCTGTTACCTCGGTGTAGAGAGAGAGAGAATGGTTTGCTGTCACCTCGGTGTAGAGAGAGAGAGAATGCTTTGATGTCACCTCGGTGTAGAGACAGAGAATGGTCTGCTGTCACCTTTTGGTGTAGAGAGAGAATGGTTTGCTGTCACCTCGTTGGTGTAGAGAGAGAGGGAATGTTTTGCTGTCACCTCGTTGGTGTAGAGACAGAGAATGGTTTGCTGTCACCTCGGTGTAGACAGAGGGAATGGTTTGCTGTCACGTCGTTGGTGTAGAGAGAGGGAGAGAATGGTTTGCTGTCACCTCAGTGTAGCGAGAGAGAGAACGCTTTGCTGTTATCTCGTTGGTGTAGAGAGAGAGAGAATGGTTTGCTGTCACCTCGTTGGTGTAGAGAGAGAGAGAATGGTTTGCTGTCACCTCGGTGTAGAGAGAGAGAGAATGGTTTGCTGTCACCTTGTTGGTGTAGAGAGAGAGAATGGTTTGCTGTTACCTCGTTGGTGTAGAGAGAGCGATAATGGTTTGCTGTCACCTCGGTGTAGAGAGAGAATGGTTTGCTGTCACCTCGTTGGTGTAGAGAGAGAGAGAGAGAATGCTTTGCTGTCACCTCGTTGGTGTAGAGAGAGAATGCTTTGATGTCACCTCGGTGTAGAGACAGAGAATGGTTTGCTGTCACCCTTTGGTGTAGAGAGAGAATGGTTTGCTGTCACCTCGTTGGTGTAGAGACAGAATGGTTTGCTGTCACCTCGGTGTAGAGAGAGGGAATGGTTTGCTGTCACGTCGTTGGTGTAGAGAGAGAGAGAGAGAGAATGGTTTGCTGTCACTTCGGTGTAGCGAGAGAGAGAATGCTTTGCTGTTATCTCGTTGGTGTAGAGAGAGTGAGAATGGTTTGCTGTCACCTCGTTGGTGTAGCGAGAGAGAGAATGGTTTGCTGTCACGTCGTTGGTGTAGAGACAGCGAATGATTTGCTGTCACCTCGTTGGTGTAGAGGGAGAGAGAATAGTTTGCTGTCACCTCGGTGTAGAGAGAGAGAGAGTGGTTTGCTGTCACCTTGTTGGTGTAGAGAGAGAGCGAATGGTTCGCTGTCACCTCGGTGTAGGGAGAGAGAGAATGGTTTGCTGTCACCTCGTTGGTGTACTGAAAGTGAGGGAATGGTTTGCTGTCACCTCGTTGGTGTAGAGAGAGAGAGAGAATGGTTTGCTGTCACTGTCACCTCGGTGTAGAGAGAGAGAGAATGGTTTGCTGTCACCTCGTTGGTGTAGAGAGAGAATGGTTTGCTGCTACCTCAGTGTAGGGAGAGAGAGAATGGTTTGCTGTCACCTCGTTGGTGTAGAGAGAGAGAGAGAATGGTTTGCTGTCACCTCGTTGGTGTAGACAGAGAGAGAATGGTTTGCTTTCACCTCGGTGTAGAGAGAGACTGAATGGTTTGCTGTCACCTCGTTGGTGTAGAGAGAGAGAGAGAGAGAGAATGGTTTGCTGTCAGCTCGGTGTAGAGAGAGAGACAATGGTTTGCTGTCACCTCGGTGTAGAGAGAGAGAGAGAATGGTTTGCTGTCACCTCGGTGTAGAGACAGAGAATGGTTTGCTGTCACCTCATTGGTGTAGAGACAGAATGCTTTGCTGTCACCTCGGTGTAGAGAGAGAGGGAATGGTTTGCTGTCACCTCGTTGTTGTAGAGAGAGAAAATGGTTTGCTGTCACTGTCACCTCGTTGGTGTAGAGAGAGGGAGAATGGTTTGCTTTCACCTCGTTGGTGTAGAGAGAGAGAGTGGTTTGCTTTCACCTCGTTGCTGTAGAGATAGAGACTGGTTTGCTGTCACCTTGTTGGTGTAGAGAGAGAGAGAATGGTTTGGTGTCACCTCGTTGGTGTAGAGAGAGAGAATGGTTTGCTGTCACCTCGGTGTAGAGAGAGAGAGAATGGTTTGCTGTCACCTTGTTGGTGTAGAGAGAGAGAATGGTTTGCTGTTACCTCGTTGGTGTAGAGAGAGCGAGAATGGTTTGCTGTCATCTCGGTGTAGAGAGAGAGAGAATGGTTTGCTGTCACCTCGGTGTAGAGAGAGGGAGAATGGTTTGCTGTCACCTCGTTGGTGTAGAGAGAGAGAGAATGCTTTGCTGTCACCTCGTTGGTGTAGAGAGAGAATGCTTTGATGTCACCTCGGTGTAGAGACAGAGAATGGTTTGCTGTCACCTTTTGGTGTAGAGAGAGAATGGTTTGCTGTCACCTCGTTGGTGTAGAGACAGAGAATGGTTTGCTTTCCCCTCGGTGTAGAGAGAGGGAATGGTTTGCTGTCACCTCGTTGGTGTAGAGAGAGAGAGAGAGAGAATGCTTTGCTGTCACCTCGTTGGTGTAGAGAGAGAATGCTTTGATGTCACCTCAGTGTAGAGACAGAGAATGGTTTGCTGTCACCTCGTTGATGTAGAGAGAGAATGGTTTGCTGTCACCTCGTTGGTGTAGAGAGAGAGGGAATTGTTTGCTGTCATCTCGTTGGTGTAGAGACAGAGAATGGTTTGCTGTCGCCTCGGTGTAGAGAGAGGGAATGGTTTGCTGTCACGTCGTTGGTGTAGAGAGAGAGAGAGAAAATGGTTTGCTGTCACCTCGGTGTAGCGAGAGAGAGAATGGTTTGCTGTCACCTCGTTGGTGTAGAGAGAGAGAATGGTTTGCTATCACCTCGGTGTCGAGAGAGAGAATGGTTTGCTGTCACCTCGTTGGTGCAGAGAGAGAGAATGGTTTGCTGCCACCTCGGTGTCGGGAGAGAGAGAATGGTTTGCCGTCACCTCGTTGGTGTACTGAGAGTGAGGGAATGGTTTGCTGTCACCTCGTTGGTGTAGAGAGAGAGAGAGAATGGTTTGCTGTCACTGTCACCTCGGTGTAGAGAGAGAGAGAACGGTTTGCTGTCACCTCGTTGGTGTAGAGAGAGAGAGAATTGTTTGCTGTCACCTCGGTGTAGAGAGAGAGAGAGAATGGTTTGCTGTCACCTCGGTGTAGAGAGAGAGAGAATGGTTTGCTGTCACCTCGGCGTAGAGAGAGACAGAATGGTTTGCTGTCACCTCGGTGTAGAGAGAGTGTTAATGCTTTGCTGTCACCTCGGTGTAGAGACAGAGAATGGTTTGCTGTCACCTCGTTGGTGTAGAGAGCGAGGGAATGGTTTGCTGTCACCTCGTAGGTGTAGCAAGAGAGAGAATGGTTTGCTGTCACCTCGTTGGTGTAGAGAGAGAGAGAATGGTTTGCAGTCACTGTCATCTCGTTGGTGTAGAGAGACGGAGAATGGTTTGCTTTCACCTCATTGGTGTAGAGAGAGAGAGAATTGTTTGCTGTCACCTCGGTGTAGAGAGAGAGTGAATGGTTTGCTGTCACCTCATTGGTGTAGAGAGAGAATCGTTTGCTGTCACCTCATTGGTGTAGTGAGAGAATGGTTTGCTGTCACCTCGTTGGTGTAGAGAGAGAGAATGGTTTGCTGTCACGTCGTTGGTGTAGAGACAGTGAATGATTTGCTGTCACCTCGTTGGTGTAGAGGGAGAGAGAATAGTTTGCTGTCACCTCGGTGTAGAGAGAGAGAGAGTGGTTTGCTGTCACTGTCAACTCGGTGTAGAGAGAGAGAGAATGGTTTGCTGTCACCTCGTTGGTGTAGAGAGAGAGAGAATGGTTTGCTGTCACCTCAGTGTAAGGAGAGAGAGAATGGTTTGCCGTCACCTCGTTGGTGTACTGAGAGTGAGGGAATGGTTTGCTGTCACCTCGTTGGTGTAGAGAGAGAGAGAGAATGGTTTGCTGTCACTGTCACCTCGGTGGAGAGAGAGAGAATGGTTTGCTGTCACCTCGTTGGTGTAGAGAGAGAGAGAATGGTTTGCTGTCACCTCGGTTTAGAGAGAATGAATGGTTTGCTGTCACCTCGTTGGTGTAGAGAGAGAGAGAGAGAATGGTTTGCTGTCACCTCGGTGTAGAGAGAGAGACAATGGTTTGCTGTCACCTCGGTGTAGAGAGAGAGAGAGAATGGTTTGCTGTCACCTTGTTGGTGTAGAGAGAGAGAATGGTTTGCTGTTACCTCGTTGGTGTAGAGAGAGCGAGAATGGTTTGCTGTCACCTCGGTGTAGAGAGAGAATGGTTTGCTGTCACCTCGTTGGTGTAGAGAGAGAGAGAGAGAATGCTTTGCTGTCACCTCGTTGGTGTAGAGAGAGAATGGTTTGCTGTCACCTCGTTGGTGTAGAGACAGAGAATGGTTTGCTGTCACCTCGGTGTAGAGAGAGGGAATGGTTTGCTGTCACCTCGGTGTAGAGAGAGGGAATGGTTTGCTGTCACGTCGTTGGTGTAGAGAGAGAGAGAGAGAATGGTTTGCTGTCACCTCGGTGTAGCGAGAGAGAGAATGGTTTGCTGTCACGTCGTTGGTGTAGAGACAGCGAATGATTTGCTGTCACCTCGTTGGTGTAGAGGGAGAGAGAATAGTTTGCTGTCACCTCGGTGTAGAGAGAGAGAGAGAGTGGTTTGCTGTCACCTTGTTGGTGTAGAGAGAGAGAGAATGGTTCGCTGTCACCTCGGTGTAGGGAGAGAGAGAATGGTTTGCCGTCACCTCGTTGGTGTACTGAAAGTGAGGGAATGGTTTGCTGTCACCTCGTTGGTGTAGAGAGAGAGAGAGAATGGTTTGCTGTCACCTCGGTGTAGAGAGAGAGACAATGGTTTGCTGTCACCTCGGTGTAGAGAGAGAGACAATGGTTTGCTGTCACCTCGGTGTAGAGAGAGAGAGAGAATGGTTTGCTGTCACCTCGGTGTAGAGAGAGAGGGAATGGTTTGCTGTCAGCTCGTTGTTGTAGAGAGAGAAAATGGTTTGCTGTCACTGTCACCTCGTTGGTGTAGAGAGAGGGAGAATGGTTTGCTTTCACCTCGTTGGTGTAGAGAGAGAGAGTGGTTTGCTTTCACCTCGTTGCTGTAGAGAGAGGGAATGGTTTGCTGTCACCTTGTTGGTGTAGAGAGAGAGAGAATGGTTTGGTGTCACCTCGTTGTGTAGAGAGAGAGAGAATGGTTTGCTGTCACCTTGTTGGTGTAGAGACAGAGAATGGTTTGCTGTTACCTCGTTGGTGTAGAGAGAGCGAGAATGGTTTGCTGTGACCTCGTTGGTGTAGAGAGAGAGAGAGAGAATGCTTTGCTGTCATCTCGTTGGTGTAGAGACAGAATGCTTTGATGTCACCTCGGTGTAGAGACAGAGAATGCTTTGCTGTCACCTTTTGGTGTAGAGAGAGAATGGTTTGCTGTCACCTCGTTGGTGTAGAGACAGAGAATGGTTTGCTGTCACCTCGGTGTAGAGAGAGGGAATGGCTTGCTGTCACCTCGTTGGTGTAGAGAGAGAGAGAGAATGCTTTGCTGTCACCTCGTTGGTGTAGAGAGAGAATGCTTTGATGTCACCTCGGTGTAGAGACAGAGAATGGTTTGCTGTCACCTCGTTGATGTAGAGAGGGAATGGTTTGCTGTCACCTCGGTGTAGATACAGAGAATGGTTTGCTGTCGCCTCGGTGTAGAGAGAGGGAATGGTTTGCTGTCACGTCGTTGGTGTAGAGAGAGAGAGAAAATGGTTTGCTGTCACCTCGTTGGTGTAGCGAGAGAGAGAATGGTTTGCTGTCACCTCGTTGGTGTAGAGAGAGAGAATGGTTTGCTGTCACCTCGGTGTCGAGAGAGAGTATGGTTTGCTGTCACCTCGGTGCAGAGAGAGAGAATGGTTTGCTGCCACCTCGGTGTCGGGAGAGAGAGAATGGTTTGCCGTCACCTCGTTGGTGTACTGAGAGTGAGGGAATGGTTTGCTGTCACCTCGTTGGTGTAGAGAGAGAGAGAGAATGGTTTGCTGTCACTGTCACCTCGGTGTAGAGAGAGAGAGAACAGTTTGCTGTCACCTCGTTGGTGTAGACAGAGAGAGAATGGTTTGCTGTCACCTCGGTGTAGAGATAGAGTGAATGGTTTGCTGTCACCTCGTTGGTGTAGAGGGAGAGAGAGAGAGAGAATGGTTTGCTGTCACCTCGGTGTAGAGAGAGAGACAATGGTTTGCTGTCACCTCGGTGTAGAGAGAGAGAGAGAATGGTTTGCTGTCGCCTCGGTGTAGAGACAGAGAATGGTTTGCTGTCACCTCATTGGTGTAGAGACAGAATGCTTTGCTGTCACCTCGGTGTAGAGAGAGAGGAAATGGTTTGCTGTCACCTCGTTGTTGTAGAGAGAGAAAATGGTTTGCTGTCACTGTCACCTCGTTGGTGTAGAGAGAGGGAGAATGGTTTGCTTTCACCTCGTTGGTGTAGAGAGAGAGAGTGGTTTGCTTTCACCTTGTTGCTGTAGAGAGAGAGAATGGTTTGCTGTCACCTTGTTGGTGTAGAGAGAGAGAGAATGGTTTGGTGTCACCTCGTTGGTGTAGAGAGAGAGAATGGTTTGCTGTCACCTCGGTGTAGAGAGAGAGAGAATGGTTTGCTGTCACCTTGTTGGTGTAGAGAGAGAGAATGGTTTGCTGTTACCTCGTTGGTGTAGAGAGAGAGAGAATGGTTTGCTGTCACCTCGGTGTAGAGAGAGAGAGAATGGTTTGCTGTCACCTTGTTGGTGTAGAGAGAGAGAATGGTTTGCTGTTACCTCGTTGGTGTAGAGAGAGAGAGAATGGTTTGCTGTCACCTCGTTTGTGTTGAGAGAGAGAGAATGGTTTGCTTTCACCTCGGTGTGGAGAGAGAATGGTTTGCTGTCACCTCATTGGTGTAGAGAGAGAGAATGGTTTGCTGTTACCTCGTTGGTGTAGAGAGAGCGAGAATGGTTTGCTGTCACCTCGGTGTAGAGAGAGAGAGAATGGTTTGCTGTCACCTCGTTGGTGTAGAGAGAGAGAGAATGCTTTGCTGTCACCTCGTTGGTGTAGAGAGAGAATGCTTTGATGTCACCTCGGTGTAGAGACAGAGAATGGTCTGCTGTCACCTTTTGGTGTAGAGAGAGAATGGTTTGCTGTCACCTCGTTGGTGTAGAGATAGAGGGAATGTTTTGCTGTCACCTCGTTGGTGTAGAGACAGAGAATGGTTTGCTGTCACCTCGGTGTAGACAGAGGGAATGGTTTGCTGTCACGTCGTTGGTGTAGAGAGAGAGAGAGAATGGTTTGCTGTCACCTCAGTGTAGCGAGAGAGAGAACGCTTTGCTGTTATCTCGTTGGTGTAGAGAGAGAGAGAATGGTTTGCTGTCACCTCGTTGGTGTAGAGAGAGAGAGAATGGTTTGCTGTCACCTCGGTGTAGAGAGAGAGAGAATGGTTTGCTGTCACCTTGTTGGTGTAGAGAGAGAGAATGGTTTGCTGTTACCTCGTTGGTGTAGAGAGAGCGAGAATGGTTTGCTGTCACCTCGGTGTAGAGAGAGAATGGTTTGCTGTCACCTCGTTGGTGTAGAGAGAGAGAGAGAGAATGCTTTGCTGTCACCTCGTTGGTGTAGAGAGAGAATGCTTTGATGTCACCTCGGTGTAGAGACAGAGAATGGTTTGCTGTCACCCTTTGGTGTAGAGAGAGAATGGTTTGCTGTCACCTCGTGGGTGTAGAGACAGAATGGTTTGCTGTCACCTCGGTGTAGCGAGAGGGAATGGTTTGCTGTCACGTCGTTGGTGTAGAGAGAGAGAGAGAGAATGGTTTGCTGTCACTTCGGTGTAGCGAGAGAGAGAATGCTTTGCTGTTATCTCGTTGGTGTAGAGAGAGTGAGAATGGTTTGCTGTCACCTCGTTGGTGTAGCGAGAGAGAGAATGGTTTGCTGTCACGTCGTTGGTGTAGAGACAGCGAATGATTTGCTGTCACCTCGTTGGTGTAGAGGGAGAGAGAATAGTTTGCTGTCACCTCGGTGTAGAGAGAGAGAGAGAGTGGTTTGCTGTCACCTTGTTGGTGTAGAGAGAGAGCGAATGGTTCGCTGTCACCTCGGTGTAGGGAGAGAGAGAATGGTTTGCTGTCACCTCGTTGGTGTACTGAAAGTGAGGGAATGGTTTGCTGTCACCTCGTTGGTGTAGAGAGAGAGAGAGAATGGTTTGCTGTCACTGTCACCTCGGTGGAGAGAGAGAGAATGGTTTGCTGTCACCTCGTTGGTGTAGAGAGAGAATGCTTTGCTGTCACCTCGGTGTAGAGACAGAGAATGGTTTGCTGTCACCTCGGTGTAGCGAGAGAGAGAATGCTTTGCTGTTATCTCGGTGTAGAGAGAGAGAGAATGGTTTGCTGTCACCTCGTTGGTGTAGCGAGAGAGAGAATGGTTTGCTGTCACCTCGTTGCTGTAGAGACAGCGAATGATTTGCTGTCACCTCGTTGGTGTAGAGAGAGAGAATGGTTTGCTGTTACCTCGTTGGTGTAGAGAGAGCGAGAATGGTTTGCTGTCACCTCGGTGTAGAGAGAGAGAGAATGGTTTGCTGTCACCTCGTTGGTGTAGAGAGAGAGAGAATGCTTTGCTGTCACCTCGTTGGTGTAGAGAGAGAATGCTTTGATGTCACCTCGGTGTAGAGACAGAGAATGGTCTGCTGTCACCTTTTGGTGTAGAGAGAGAATGGTTTGCTGTCACCTCGTTGGTGTAGAGATAGAGGGAATGTTTTGCTGTCACCTCGTTGGTGTAGAGACAGAGAATGGTTTGCTGTCACCTCGGTGTAGACAGAGGGAATGGTTTGCTGTCACGTCGTTGGTGTAGAGAGAGAGAGAGAATGGTTTGCTGTCACCTCAGTGTAGCGAGAGAGAGAACGCTTTGCTGTTATCTCGTTGGTGTAGAGAGAGAGAGAATGGTTTGCTGTCACCTCGTTGGTGTAGAGAGAGAGAGAATGGTTTGCTGTCACCTCGGTGTAGAGAGAGAGAGATGGTTTGCTGTCACCTTGTTGGTGTAGAGAGAGAGAATGGTTTGCTGTTACCTCGTTGGTGTAGAGAGAGCGAGAATTGTTTGCTGTCACCTCGGTGTAGAGAGAGAATGGTTTGCTGTCACCTCGTTGGTGTAGAGAGAGAGAGAGAGAATGCTTTGCTGTCACCTCGTTGGTGTAGAGAGAGAATGCTTTGATGTCACCTCGGTGTAGGAGACAGAGAATGGTTTGCTGTCACCCTTGGTGTAGAGAGAGAATGGTTTGCTGTCACCTCGTTGGTGTAGAGACAGAATGTTTGCTGTCACCTCGTGTTCGGAGAGGGGAATGGTTTGCTGTCACGTCGTTGGTGTAGAGAGAGAGAGAGAGAATGGTTTGCTGTCACCTCGGTGTAGCGAGAGAGAGAATGGTTTGCTGTCACCTTGTTGGTGTAGAGAGAGAGAGAATGGTTTGGTGTCACCTCGTTGGTGTAGAGAGAGAGAATGGTTTGCTGTCACCTTGTTGGTGTAGAGAGAGAGAATGGTTTGCTGTTACCTCGTTGGTGTAGAGAGAGAGAGAATGGTTTGCTGTCACCTCGGTGTAGAGAGAGAATGGTTTGCTGTCACCTCGTTGGTGTAGAGAGAGAGAGAGAGAATGCTTTGCTGTCACCTCGTTGGTGTAGAGAGAGAATGCTTTGATGTCACCTCGGTGTAGAGACAGAGAATGGTTTGCTGTCACCCTTTGGTGTAGAGAGAGAATGGTTTGCTGTCACCTCGTTGGTGTAGAGACAGAATGGTTTGCTGTCACCTCGGTGTAGCGAGAGGGAATGGTTTGCTGTCACGTCGTTGGTGTAGAGAGAGAGAGAGAGAATGGTTTGCTGTCACTTCGGTGTAGCGAGAGAGAGAATGCTTTGCTGTTATCTCGTTGGTGTAGAGAGAGTGAGAATGGTTTGCTGTCACCTCGTTGGTGTAGCGAGAGAGAGAATGGTTTGCTGTCACGTCGTTGGTGTAGAGACAGCGAATGATTTGCTGTCACCTCGTTGGTGTAGAGGGAGAGAGAATAGTTTGCTGTCACCTCGGTGTAGAGAGAGAGAGAGAGTGGTTTGCTGTCACCTTGTTGGTGTAGAGAGAGAGCGAATGGTTCGCTGTCACCTCGGTGTAGGGAGAGAGAGAATGGTTTGCTGTCACCTCGTTGGTGTACTGAAAGTGAGGGAATGGTTTGCTGTCACCTCGTTGGTGTAGAGAGAGAGAGAGAATGGTTTGCTGTCACTGTCACCTCGGTGTAGAGAGAGAGAGAATGGTTTGCTGTCACCTCGTTGGTGTAGAGAGAGAGAGAATGGTTTGCTGCCACCTCAGTGTAGGGAGAGAGAGAATGGCTTGCTGTCACCTCGTTGGTGTAGAGAGAGAGAGAGAATGGTTTGCTGTCACCTCGTTGGTGTAGAGAGAGAGAGAGAATGGTTTGCTGTCACCTCGTTGGTGTAGACAGAGAGAGAATGGTTTGCTGTCACCTCGGTGTAGAGAGAGACTGAATGGTTTGCTGTCACCTCGTTGGTGTAGAGAGAGAGAGAGAGAGAGAGAATGGTTTGCTGTCACCTCGGTGTAGAGAGAGAGACAATGGTTTGCTGTCACCTCGGTGTAGAGAGAGAGAGAGAATGGTTTGCTGTCACCTCGGTGTAGAGACAGAGAATGGTTTGCTGTCACCTCGTTGGTGTAGAGACAGAATGCTTTGCTGTCACCTCGGTGTAGAGAGAGAGGGAATGGTTTGCTGTCACCTCGTTGTTGTAGAGAGAGAAAATGGTTTGCTGTCACTGTCACCTCGTTGGTGTAGAGAGAGGGCGAATGGTTTGCTTTCACCTCGTTGGTGTAGAGAGAGAGAGTGGTTTGCTTTCACCTCGTTGCTGTAGAGATAGAGTACTGGTTTGCTGTCACCTTGTTGGTGTAGAGAGAGAGAGAATGGTTTGGTGTCACCTCGTTGGTGTAGAGAGAGAGAATGGTTTGCTGTCACCTCGGTGTAGAGAGAGAGAGAATGGTTTGCTGTCACCTTGTTGGTGTAGAGAGAGAGAATGGTTTGCTGTTACCTCGTTGGTGTAGAGAGAGCGAGAATGGTTTGCTGTCATCTCGGTGTAGAGAGAGAGAGAATGGTTTGCTGTCACCTCGGTATAGAGAGAGGGAGAATGGTTTGCTGTCACCTCGTTGGTGTAGAGAGAGAGAGAATGCTTTGCTGTCACCTCGTTGGTGTAGAGAGAGAATGCTTTGATGTCACCTCGGTGTAGAGACAGAGAATGGTTTGCTGTCACCTTTTGGTGTAGAGAGAGAATGGTTTGCTGTCACCTCGTTGGTGTAGAGACAGAGAATGGTTTGCTTTCCCCTCGGTGTAGAGAGAGGGAATGGTTTGCTGTCACCTCGTTGGTGTAGAGAGAGAGAGAGAGAGAATGCTTTGCTGTCACCTCGTTGGTGTAGAGAGAGAATGCTTTGATGTCACCTCAGTGTAGAGACAGAGAATGGTTTGCTGTCACCTCGTTGATGTAGAGAGAGAATGGTTTGCTGTCACCTCGTTGGTGTAGAGAGAGAGGGAATTGTTTGCTGTCATCTCGTTGGTGTAGAGACAGAGAATGGTTTGCTGTCGCCTCGGTGTAGAGAGAGGGAATGGTTTGCTGTCACGTCGTTGGTGTAGAGAGAGAGAGAGAAAATGGTTTGCTGTCACCTCGGTGTAGCGAGAGAGAGAATGGTTTGCTGTCACCTCGTTGGTGTAGAGAGAGAGAATGGTTTGCTATCACCTCGGTGTCGAGAGAGAGAATGGTTTGCTGTCACCTCGTTGGTGCAGAGAGAGAGAATGGTTTGCTGCCACCTCGGTGTCGGGAGAGAGAGAATGGTTTGCCGTCACCTCGTTGGTGTACTGAGAGTGAGGGAATGGTTTGCTGTCACCTCGTTGGTGTAGAGAGAGAGAGAGAATGGTTTGCTGTCACTGTCACCTCGGTGTAGAGAGAGAGAGAACGGTTTGCTGTCACCTCGTTGGTGTAGAGAGAGAGAGAATTGTTTGCTGTCACCTCGGTGTAGAGAGAGAGAGAGAATGGTTTGCTGTCACCTCGGTGTAGAGAGAGAGAGAATGGTTTGCTGTCACCTCGGCGTAGAGAGAGACAGAATGGTTTGCTGTCACCTCGGTGTAGAGAGAGTGTTAATGCTTTGCTGTCACCTCGGTGTAGAGACAGAGAATGGTTTGGTGTCACCTCGTTGGTGTAGAGAGAGAGAATGGTTTGCTGTCACCTCGGTGTAGAGAGAGAGAGAATGGTTTGCTGTCACCTCGTTGGTGTAGAGAGAGAGAGAATGGTTTGCAGTCACTGTCATCTCGTTGGTGTAGAGAGACGGAGAATGGTTTGCTTTCACCTCATTGGTGTAGAGAGAGAGAGAATTGTTTGCTGTCACCTCGGTGTAGAGAGAGAGTGAATGGTTTGCTGTCACCTCGTTGGTGTAGAGAGAGAATCGTTTGCTGTCACCTCATTGGTGTAGTGAGAGAATGGTTTGCTGTCACCTCGTTGGTGTAGAGAGAGAGAATGGTTTGCTGTCACGTCGTTGTTGTAGAGACAGCGAATGATTTGCTGTCACCTCGTTGGTGTAGAGGGAGAGAGAATAGTTTGCTGTCACCTCGGTGTAGAGAGAGAGAGAGTGGTTTGCTGTCACTGTCAACTCGGTGTAGAGAGAGAGAGAATGGTTTGCTGTCACCTCGTTGGTGTAGAGAGAGAGAGAATGGTTTGCTGTCACCTCAGTGTAAGGAGAGAGAGAATGGTTTGCCGTCACCTCGTTGGTGTACTGAGAGTGAGGGAATGGTTTGCTGTCACCTCGTTGGTGTAGAGAGAGAGAGAGAATGGTTTGCTGTCACTGTCACCTCGGTGGAGAGAGAGAGAATGGTTTGCTGTCACCTCGTTGGTGTAGAGAGAGAGAGAATGGTTTGCTGTCACCTCGGTTTAGAGAGAGAGTGAATGGTTTGCTGTCACCTCGTTGGTGTAGAGAGAGAGAGAGAGAGAATGGTTTGCTGTCACCTCGGTGTAGAGAGAGAGACAATGGTTTGCTGTCACCTCGGTGTAGAGAGAGAGAGAATGGTTTGCTGTCACCTTGTTGGTGTAGAGAGAGAGAATGGTTTGCTGTTACCTCGTTGGTGTAGAGAGAGCGAGAATGGTTTGCTGTCACCTCGGTGTAGAGAGAGAATGGTTTGCTGTCACCTCGTTGGTGTAGAGAGAGAGAGAGAGAATGCTTTGCTGTCACCTCGTTGGTGTAGAGAGAGAATGGTTTGCTGTCACCTCGTTGGTGTAGAGACAGAGAATGGTTTGCTGTCACCTCGGTGTAGAGAGAGGGAATGGTTTGCTGTCACCTCGGTGTAGAGAGAGGGAATGGTTTGCTGTCACGTCGTTGGTGTAGAGAGAGAGAGAGAGAATGGTTTGCTGTCACCTCGGTGTAGCGAGAGAGAGAATGGTTTGCTGTCACGTCGTTGGTGTAGAGACAGCGAATGATTTGCTGTCACCTCGTTGGTGTAGAGGGAGAGAGAATAGTTTGCTGTCACCTCGGTGTAGAGAGAGAGAGAGAGTGGTTTGCTGTCACCTTGTTGGTGTAGAGAGAGAGAGAATGGTTCGCTGTCACCTCGGTGTAGGGAGAGAGAGAATGGTTTGCCGTCACCTCGTTGGTGTACTGAAAGTGAGGGAATGGTTTGCTGTCACCTCGTTGGTGTAGAGAGAGAGAGAGAGAATGGTTTGCTGTCACCTCGGTGTAGAGAGAGAGACAATGGTTTGCTGTCACCTCGGTGTAGAGAGAGAGACAATGGTTTGCTGTCACCTCGGTGTAGAGAGAGAGAGAGAATGGTTTGCTGTCACCTCGGTGTAGAGAGAGAGGGAATGGTTTGCTGTCAGCTCGTTGTTGTAGAGAGAGAAAATGGTTTGCTGTCACTGTCACCTCGTTGGTGTAGAGAGAGGGAGAATGGTTTGCTTTCACCTCGTTGGTGTAGAGAGAGAGAGTGGTTTGCTTTCACCTCGTTGCTGTAGAGAGAGGGAATGGTTTGCTGTCACCTTGTTGGTGTAGAGAGAGAGAGAATGGTTTGGTGTCACCTCGTTGGTGTAGAGAGAGAGAGAATGGTTTGCTGTCACCTTGTTGGTGTAGAGACAGAGAATGGTTTGCTGTTACCTCGTTGGTGTAGAGAGAGCGAGAATGGTTTGCTGTGACCTCGTTGGTGTAGAGAGAGAGAGAGAGAATGCTTTGCTGTCACCTCGTTGGTGTAGAGACAGAGAATGCTTTGCTGTCACCTTTTGGTGTAGAGAGAGAATGGTTTGCTGTCACCTCGTTGGTGTAGAGACAGAGAATGGTTTGCTGTCACCTCGGTGTAGAGAGAGAGGAAATGGTTTGCTGTCACCTCGTTGTTGTAGAGAGAGAAAATGGTTTGCTGTCACTGTCACCTCGTTGGTGTAGAGAGAGGGAGAATGGTTTGCTTTCACCTCGTTGGTGTAGAGAGAGAGAGTGGTTTGCTTTCACCTTGTTGCTGTAGAGAGAGAGAATGGTTTGCTGTCACCTTGTTGGTGTAGAGAGAGAGAGAATGGTTTGGTGTCACCTCGTTGGTGTAGAGAGAGAGAATGGTTTGCTGTCACCTCGGTGTAGAGAGAGAGAGAATGGTTTGCTGTCACCTTGTTGGTGTAGAGAGAGAGAATGGTTTGCTGTTACCTCGTTGGTGTAGAGAGAGAGAGAATGGTTTGCTGTCACCTCGGTGTAGAGAGAGAGAGAATGGTTTGCTGTCACCTTGTTGGTGTAGAGAGAGAGAATGGTTTGCTGTTACCTCGTTGGTGTAGAGAGAGAGAGAATGGTTTGCTGTCACCTCGTTTGTGTTGAGAGAGAGAGAATGGTTTGCTTTCACCTCGGTGTGGAGAGAGAATGGTTTGCTGTCACCTCATTGGTGTAGAGAGAGAGAATGGTTTGCTGTTACCTCGTTGGTGTAGAGAGAGCGAGAATGGTTTGCTGTCACCTCGGTGTAGAGAGAGAGAGAATGGTTTGCTGTCACCTCGTTGGTGTAGAGAGAGAGAGAATGCTTTGCTGTCACCTCGTTGGTGTAGAGAGAGAATGCTTTGATGTCACCTCGGTGTAGAGACAGAGAATGGTCTGCTGTCACCTTTTGGTGTAGAGAGAGAATGGTTTGCTGTCACCTCGTTGGTGTAGAGATAGAGGGAATGTTTTGCTGTCACCTCGTTGGTGTAGAGACAGAGAATGGTTTGCTGTCACCTCGGTGTAGACAGAGGGAATGGTTTGCTGTCACGTCGTTGGTGTAGAGAGAGAGAGAGAATGGTTTGCTGTCACCTCAGTGTAGCGAGAGAGAGAACGCTTTGCTGTTATCTCGTTGGTGTAGAGAGAGAGAGAATGGTTTGCTGTCACCTCGTTGGTGTAGAGAGAGAGAGAATGGTTTGCTGTCACCTCGGTGTAGAGAGAGAGAGAATGGTTTGCTGTCACCTTGTTGGTGTAGAGAGAGAGAATGGTTTGCTGTTACCTCGTTGGTGTAGAGAGAGCGAGAATGGTTTGCTGTCACCTCGGTGTAGAGAGAGAATGGTTTGCTGTCACCTCGTTGGTGTAGAGAGAGAGAGAGAGAATGCTTTGCTGTCACCTCGTTGGTGTAGAGAGAGAATGCTTTGATGTCACCTCGGTGTAGAGACAGAGAATGGTTTGCTGTCACCCTTTGGTGTAGAGAGAGAATGGTTTGCTGTCACCTCGTTGGTGTAGAGACAGAATGGTTTGCTGTCACCTCGGTGTAGAGAGAGGGAATGGTTTGCTGTCACGTCGTTGGTGTAGAGAGAGAGAGAGAGAATGGTTTGCTGTCACTTCGGTGTAGCGAGAGAGAGAATGCTTTGCTGTTATCTCGTTGGTGTAGAGAGAGTGAGAATGGTTTGCTGTCACCTCGTTGGTGTAGCGAGAGAGAGAATGGTTTGCTGTCACGTCGTTGGTGTAGAGACAGCGAATGATTTGCTGTCACCTCGTTGGTGTAGAGGGAGAGAGAATAGTTTGCTGTCACCTCGGTGTAGAGAGAGAGAGAGTGGTTTGCTGTCACCTTGTTGGTGTAGAGAGAGAGCGAATGGTTCGCTGTCACCTCGGTGTAGGGAGAGAGAGAATGGTTTGCTGTCACCTCGTTGGTGTACTGAAAGTGAGGGAATGGTTTGCTGTCACCTCGTTGGTGTAGAGAGAGAGAGAGAATGGTTTGCTGTCACTGTCACCTCGGTGTAGAGAGAGAGAGAATGGTTTGCTGTCACCTCGTTGGTGTAGAGAGAGAGAGAATGGTTTGCTGCCACCTCAGTGTAGGGAGAGAGTGAATGGTTTGCTGTCACCTCGTTGGTGTAGAGAGAGAGAGAGAATGGTTTGCTGTCACCTCGTTGGTGTAGAGAGAGAGAGAGAATGGTTTGCTGTCACCTCGTTGGTGTAGACAGAGAGAGAATGGTTTGCTGTCACCTCGGTGTAGAGAGAGACTGAATGGTTTGCTGTCACCTCGTTGGTGTAGAGAGAGAGAGAGAGAGAGAATGGTTTGCTGTCACCTCGGTGTAGAGAGAGAGACAATGGTTTGCTGTCACCTCGGTGTAGAGAGAGAGAGAGAATGGTTTGCTGTCACCTCGGTGTAGAGACAGAGAATGGTTTGCTGTCACCTCGTTGGTGTAGAGACAGAATGCTTTGCTGTCACCTCGGTGTAGAGAGAGAGGGAATGGTTTGCTGTCATCTCGTTGTTGTAGAGAGAGAAAATGGTTTGCTGTCACTGTCACCTCGTTGGTGTAGAGAGAGGGCGAATGGTTTGCTTTCACCTCGTTGGTGTAGAGAGAGAGAGTGGTTTGCTTTCACCTCGTTGCTGTAGAGATAGAGACTGGTTTGCTGTCACCTTGTTGGTGTAGAGAGAGAGAGAATGGTTTGGTGTCACCTCGTTGGTGTAGAGAGAGAGAATGGTTTGCTGTCACCTCGGTGTAGAGAGAGAGAGAATGGTTTGCTGTCACCTTGTTGGTGTAGAGAGAGAGAATGGTTTGCTGTTACCTCGTTGGTGTAGAGAGAGCGAGAATGGTTTGCTGTCATCTCGGTGTAGAGAGAGAGAGAATGGTTTGCTGTCACCTCGGTGTAGAGAGAGGGAGAATGGTTTGCTGTCACCTCGTTGGTGTAGAGAGAGAGAGAATGCTTTGCTGTCACCTCGTTGGTGTAGAGAGAGAATGCTTTGATGTCACCTCGGTGTAGAGACAGAGAATGGTTTGCTGTCACCTTTTGGTGTAGAGAGAGAATGGTTTGCTGTCACCTCGTTGGTGTAGAGACAGAGAATGGTTTGCTTTCCCCTCGGTGTAGAGAGAGGGAATGGTTTGCTGTCACCTCGTTGGTGTAGAGAGAGAGAGAGAGAGAATGCTTTGCTGTCACCTCGTTGGTGTAGAGAGAGAATGCTTTGATGTCACCTCAGTGTAGAGACAGAGAATGGTTTGCTGTCACCTCGTTGATGTAGAGAGAGAATGGTTTGCTGTCACCTCGTTGGTGTAGAGAGAGAGGGAATTGTTTGCTGTCATCTCGTTGGTGTAGAGACAGAGAATGGTTTGCTGTCGCCTCGGTGTAGAGAGAGGGAATGGTTTGCTGTCACGTCGTTGGTGTAGAGAGAGAGAGAGAAAATGGTTTGCTGTCACCTCGGTGTAGCGAGAGAGAGAATGGTTTGCTGTCACCTCGTTGGTGTAGAGAGAGAGAATGGTTTGCTATCACCTCGGTGTCGAGAGAGAGAATGGTTTGCTGTCACCTCGTTGGTGCAGAGAGAGAGAATGGTTTGCTGCCACCTCGGTGTCGGGAGAGAGAGAATGGTTTGCCGTCACCTCGTTGGTGTACTGAGAGTGAGGGAATGGTTTGCTGTCACCTCGTTGGTGTAGAGAGAGAGAGAGAATGGTTTGCTGTCACTGTCACCTCGGTGTAGAGAGAGAGAGAACGGTTTGCTGTCACCTCGTTGGTGTAGAGAGAGAGAGAATTGTTTGCTGTCACCTCGGTGTAGAGAGAGAGAGAGAATGGTTTGCTGTCACCTCGGTGTAGAGAGAGAGAGAATGGTTTGCTGTCACCTCGGCGTAGAGAGAGACAGAATGGTTTGCTGTCACCTCGGTGTAGAGAGAGTGTTAATGCTTTGCTGTCACCTCGGTGTAGAGACAGAGAATGGTTTGCTGTCACCTCGTTGGTGTAGAGAGCGAGGGAATGGTTTGCTGTCACCTCGTAGGTGTAGCAAGAGAGAGAATGGTTTGCTGTCACCTCGTTGGTGTAGAGAGAGAGAGAATGGTTTGCAGTCACTGTCATCTCGTTGGTGTAGAGAGACGGAGAATGGTTTGCTTTCACCTCATTGGTGTAGAGAGAGAGAGAATTGTTTGCTGTCACCTCGGTGTAGAGAGAGAGTGAATGGTTTGCTGTCACCTCGTTGGTGTAGAGAGAGAATCGTTTGCTGTCACCTCATTGGTGTAGTGAGAGAATGGTTTGCTGTCACCTCGTTGGTGTAGAGAGAGAGAATGGTTTGCTGTCACGTCGTTGTTGTAGAGACAGCGAATGATTTGCTGTCACCTCGTTGGTGTAGAGGGAGAGAGAATAGTTTGCTGTCACCTCGGTGTAGAGAGAGAGAGAGTGGTTTGCTGTCACTGTCAACTCGGTGTAGAGAGAGAGAGAATGGTTTGCTGTCACCTCGTTGGTGTAGAGAGAGAGAGAATGGTTTGCTGTCACCTCAGTGTAAGGAGAGAGAGAATGGTTTGCCGTCACCTCGTTGGTGTACTGAGAGTGAGGGAATGGTTTGCTGTCACCTCGTTGGTGTAGAGAGAGAGAGAGAATGGTTTGCTGTCACTGTCACCTCGGTGGAGAGAGAGAGAATGGTTTGCTGTCACCTCGTTGGTGTAGAGAGAGAGAGAATGGTTTGCTGTCACCTCGGTTTAGAGAGAGAGTGAATGGTTTGCTGTCACCTCGTTGGTGTAGAGAGAGAGAGAGAGAGAATGGTTTGCTGTCACCTCGGTGTAGAGAGAGAGACAATGGTTTGCTGTCACCTCGGTGTAGAGAGAGAGAGAATGGTTTGCTGTCACCTTGTTGGTGTAGAGAGAGAGAATGGTTTGCTGTTACCTCGTTGGTGTAGAGAGAGCGAGAATGGTTTGCTGTCACCTCGGTGTAGAGAGAGAATGGTTTGCTGTCACCTCGTTGGTGTAGAGAGAGAGAGAGAATGCTTTGCTGTCACCTCGTTGGTGTAGAGAGAGAATGGTTTGCTGTCACCTCGTTGGTGTAGAGACAGAGAATGGTTTGCTGTCACCTCGGTGTAGAGAGAGGGAATGGTTTGCTGTCACCTCGGTGTAGAGAGAGGGAATGGTTTGCTGTCACGTCGTTGGTGTAGAGAGAGAGAGAGAGAATGGTTTGCTGTCACCTCGGTGTAGCGAGAGAGAGAATGGTTTGCTGTCACGTCGTTGGTGTAGAGACAGCGAATGATTTGCTGTCACCTCGTTGGTGTAGAGGGAGAGAGAATAGTTTGCTGTCACCTCGGTGTAGAGAGAGAGAGAGAGTGGTTTGCTGTCACCTTGTTGGTGTAGAGAGAGAGAGAATGGTTCGCTGTCACCTCGGTGTAGGGAGAGAGAGAATGGTTTGCCGTCACCTCGTTGGTGTACTGAAAGTGAGGGAATGGTTTGCTGTCACCTCGTTGGTGTAGAGAGAGAGAGAGAGAATGGTTTGCTGTCACCTCGGTGTAGAGAGAGAGACAATGGTTTGCTGTCACCTCGGTGTAGAGAGAGAGACAATGGTTTGCTGTCACCTCGGTGTAGAGAGAGAGAGAGAATGGTTTGCTGTCACCTCGGTGTAGAGAGAGAGGGAATGGTTTGCTGTCAGCTCGTTGTTGTAGAGAGAGAAAATGGTTTGCTGTCACTGTCACCTCGTTGGTGTAGAAAGAGGGAGAATGGTTTGCTTTCACCTCGTTGGTGTAGAGAGAGAGAGTGGTTTGCTTTCACCTCGTTGCTGTAGAGAGAGGGAATGGTTTGCTGTCACCTTGTTGGTGTAGAGAGAGAGAGAATGGTTTGGTGTCACCTCGTTGGTGTAGAGAGAGAGAGAATGGTTTGCTGTCACCTTGTTGGTGTAGAGACAGAGAATGGTTTGCTGTTACCTCGTTGGTGTAGAGAGAGCGAGAATGGTTTGCTGTGACCTCGTTGGTGTAGAGAGAGAGAGAGAGAATGCTTTGCTGTCACCTCGTTGGTGTAGAGACAGAGAATGCTTTGCTGTCACCTTTTGGTGTAGAGAGAGAATGGTTTGCTGTCACCTCGTTGGTGTAGAGACAGAGAATGGTTTGCTGTCACCTCGGTGTAGAGAGAGGGAATGGCTTGCTGTCACCTCGTTGGTGTAGAGAGAGAGAGAGAATGCTTTGCTGTCACCTCGTTGGTGTAGAGAGAGAATGCTTTGATGTCACCTCGGTGTAGAGACAGAGAATGGTTTGCTGTCACCTCGTTGATGTAGAGAGGGAATGGTTTGCTGTCACCTCGGTGTAGAGACAGAGAATGGTTTGCTGTCGCCTCGGTGTAGAGAGAGGGAATGGTTTGCTGTCACGTCGTTGGTGTAGAGAGAGAGAGAAAATGGTTTGCTGTCACCTTGTTGGTGTAGCGAGAGAGAGAATGGTTTGCTGTCACCTCGTTGGTGTAGAGAGAGAGAATGGTTTGCTGTCACCTCGGTGTCGAGAGAGAGTATGGTTTGCTGTCACCTCGGTGCAGAGAGAGAGAATGGTTTGCTGCCACCTCGGTGTCGGGAGAGAGAGAATGGTTTGCCGTCACCTCGTTGGTGTACTGAGAGTGAGGGAATGGTTTGCTGTCACCTCGTTGGTGTAGAGAGAGAGAGAGAATGGTTTGCTGTCACTGTCACCTCGGTGTAGAGAGAGAGAGAACAGTTTGCTGTCACCTCGTTGGTGTAGACAGAGAGAGAATGGTTTGCTGTCACCTCGGTGTAGAGATAGAGTGAATGGTTTGCTGTCACCTCGTTGGTGTAGAGAGAGAGAGAGAGAGAATGGTTTGCTGTCACCTCGGTGTAGAGAGAGAGACAATGGTTTGCTGTCACCTCGGTGTAGAGAGAGAGAGAGAATGGTTTGCTGTCGCCTCGGTGTAGAGACAGAGAATGGTTTGCTGTCACCTCATTGGTGTAGAGACAGAATGCTTTGCTGTCACCTCGGTGTAGAGAGAGAGGAAATGGTTTGCTGTCACCTCGTTGTTGTAGAGAGAGAAAATGGTTTGCTGTCACTGTCACCTCATTGGTGTAGAGAGAGGGAGAATGGTTTGCTTTCACCTCGTTGGTGTAGAGAGAGAGAGTGGTTTGCTTTCACCTCGTTGCTGTAGAGAGAGAGAATGGTTTGCTGTCACCTTGTTGGTGTAGAGAGAGAGAGAATGGTTTGGTGTCACCTCGTTGGTGTAGAGAGAGAATGGTTTGCTGTCACCTCGGTGTAGAGAGAGAGAGAATGGTTTGCTGTCACCTTGTTGGTGTAGAGAGAGAGAATGGTTTGCTGTTACCTCGTTGGTGTAGAGAGAGAGAGAATGGTTTGCTGTCACCTCGGTGTAGAGAGAGAGAGAATGGTTTGCTGTCACCTCGTTGGTGTAGAGAGAGAGAGAGAGAATACTTTGCTGTCACCTCGTTGGTGTAGAGAGAGAATGCTTTGATGTCACCTCGGTGTAGAGACAGAGAATGGTTTGCTGTCACCTCGTTGGTGTAGCGAGAGAGAGAATGGTTTGCTGTCACGTCGTTGGTGTAGAGACAGCGAATGATTTGCTGTCACCTCGTTGGTGTAGAGGGAGAGAGAATAGTTTGCTGTCACCTCGGTGTAGAGAGAGAGAGAGTGGTTTGCTGTCACCTTGTTGGTGTAGAGAGAGAGCGAATGGTTCGCTGTCACCTCGGTGTAGGGAGAGAGAGAATGGTTTGCTGTCACCTCGTTGGTGTACTGAAAGTGAGGGAATGGTTTGCTGTCACCTCGTTGGTGTAGAGAGAGAGAGAGAATGGTTTGCTGTCACTGTCACCTCGGTGTAGAGAGAGAGAGAATGGTTTGCTGTCACCTCGTTGGTGTAGAGAGAGAGAGAATGGTTTGCTGCCACCTCAGTGTAGGGAGAGAGTGAATGGTTTGCTGTCACCTCGTTGGTGTAGAGAGAGAGAGAGAATGGTTTGCTGTCACCTCGTTGGTGTAGAGAGAGAGAGAGAATGGTTTGCTGTCACCTCGTTGGTGTAGACAGAGAGAGAATGGTTTGCTGTCACCTCGGTGTAGAGAGAGACTGAATGGTTTGCTGTCACCTCGTTGGTGTAGAGAGAGAGAGAGAGAGAGAATGGTTTGCTGTCACCTCGGTGTAGAGAGAGAGACAATGGTTTGCTGTCACCTCGGTGTAGAGAGAGAGAGAGAATGGTTTGCTGTCACCTCGGTGTAGAGACAGAGAATGGTTTGCTGTCACCTCGTTGGTGTAGAGACAGAATGCTTTGCTGTCACCTCGGTGTAGAGAGAGAGGGAATGGTTTGCTGTCATCTCGTTGTTGTAGAGAGAGAAAATGGTTTGCTGTCACTGTCACCTCGTTGGTGTAGAGAGAGGGCGAATGGTTTGCTTTCACCTCGTTGGTGTAGAGAGAGAGAGTGGTTTGCTTTCACCTCGTTGCTGTAGAGATAGAGACTGGTTTGCTGTCACCTTGTTGGTGTAGAGAGAGAGAGAATGGTTTGGTGTCACCTCGTTGGTGTAGAGAGAGAGAATGGTTTGCTGTCACCTCGGTGTAGAGAGAGAGAGAATGGTTTGCTGTCACCTTGTTGGTGTAGAGAGAGAGAATGGTTTGCTGTTACCTCGTTGGTGTAGAGAGAGCGAGAATGGTTTGCTGTCATCTCGGTGTAGAGAGAGAGAGAATGGTTTGCTGTCACCTCGGTGTAGAGAGAGGGAGAATGGTTTGCTGTCACCTCGTTGGTGTAGAGAGAGAGAGAATGCTTTGCTGTCACCTCGTTGGTGTAGAGAGAGAATGCTTTGATGTCACCTCGGTGTAGAGACAGAGAATGGTTTGCTGTCACCTTTTGGTGTAGAGAGAGAATGGTTTGCTGTCACCTCGTTGGTGTAGAGACAGAGAATGGTTTGCTTTCCCCTCGGTGTAGAGAGAGGGAATGGTTTGCTGTCACCTCGTTGGTGTAGAGAGAGAGAGAGAGAGAATGCTTTGCTGTCACCTCGTTGGTGTAGAGAGAGAATGCTTTGATGTCACCTCAGTGTAGAGACAGAGAATGGTTTGCTGTCACCTCGTTGATGTAGAGAGAGAATGGTTTGCTGTCACCTCGTTGGTGTAGAGAGAGAGGGAATTGTTTGCTGTCATCTCGTTGGTGTAGAGACAGAGAATGGTTTGCTGTCGCCTCGGTGTAGAGAGAGGGAATGGTTTGCTGTCACGTCGTTGGTGTAGAGAGAGAGAGAGAAAATGGTTTGCTGTCACCTCGGTGTAGCGAGAGAGAGAATGGTTTGCTGTCACCTCGTTGGTGTAGAGAGAGAGAATGGTTTGCTATCACCTCGGTGTCGAGAGAGAGAATGGTTTGCTGTCACCTCGTTGGTGCAGAGAGAGAGAATGGTTTGCTGCCACCTCGGTGTCGGGAGAGAGAGAATGGTTTGCCGTCACCTCGTTGGTGTACTGAGAGTGAGGGAATGGTTTGCTGTCACCTCGTTGGTGTAGAGAGAGAGAGAGAATGGTTTGCTGTCACTGTCACCTCGGTGTAGAGAGAGAGAGAACGGTTTGCTGTCACCTCGTTGGTGTAGAGAGAGAGAGAATTGTTTGCTGTCACCTCGGTGTAGAGAGAGAGAGAGAATGGTTTGCTGTCACCTCGGTGTAGAGAGAGAGAGAATGGTTTGCTGTCACCTCGGCGTAGAGAGAGACAGAATGGTTTGCTGTCACCTCGGTGTAGAGAGAGTGTTAATGCTTTGCTGTCACCTCGGTGTAGAGACAGAGAATGGTTTGCTGTCACCTCGTTGGTGTAGAGAGCGAGGGAATGGTTTGCTGTCACCTCGTAGGTGTAGCAAGAGAGAGAATGGTTTGCTGTCACCTCGTTGGTGTAGAGAGAGAGAGAATGGTTTGCAGTCACTGTCATCTCGTTGGTGTAGAGAGACGGAGAATGGTTTGCTTTCACCTCATTGGTGTAGAGAGAGAGAGAATTGTTTGCTGTCACCTCGGTGTAGAGAGAGAGTGAATGGTTTGCTGTCACCTCGTTGGTGTAGAGAGAGAATCGTTTGCTGTCACCTCATTGGTGTAGTGAGAGAATGGTTTGCTGTCACCTCGTTGGTGTAGAGAGAGAGAATGGTTTGCTGTCACGTCGTTGTTGTAGAGACAGCGAATGATTTGCTGTCACCTCGTTGGTGTAGAGGGAGAGAGAATAGTTTGCTGTCACCTCGGTGTAGAGAGAGAGAGAGTGGTTTGCTGTCACTGTCAACTCGGTGTAGAGAGAGAGAGAATGGTTTGCTGTCACCTCGTTGGTGTAGAGAGAGAGAGAATGGTTTGCTGTCACCTCAGTGTAAGGAGAGAGAGAATGGTTTGCCGTCACCTCGTTGGTGTACTGAGAGTGAGGGAATGGTTTGCTGTCACCTCGTTGGTGTAGAGAGAGAGAGAGAATGGTTTGCTGTCACTGTCACCTCGGTGGAGAGAGAGAGAATGGTTTGCTGTCACCTCGTTGGTGTAGAGAGAGAGAGAATGGTTTGCTGTCACCTCGGTTTAGAGAGAGAGTGAATGGTTTGCTGTCACCTCGTTGGTGTAGAGAGAGAGAGAGAGAGAATGGTTTGCTGTCACCTCGGTGTAGAGAGAGAGACAATGGTTTGCTGTCACCTCGGTGTAGAGAGAGAGAGAATGGTTTGCTGTCACCTTGTTGGTGTAGAGAGAGAGAATGGTTTGCTGTTACCTCGTTGGTGTAGAGAGAGCGAGAATGGTTTGCTGTCACCTCGGTGTAGAGAGAGAATGGTTTGCTGTCACCTCGTTGGTGTAGAGAGAGAGAGAGAGAATGCTTTGCTGTCACCTCGTTGGTGTAGAGAGAGAATGGTTTGCTGTCACCTCGTTGGTGTAGAGACAGAGAATGGTTTGCTGTCACCTCGGTGTAGAGAGAGGGAATGGTTTGCTGTCACCTCGGTGTAGAGAGAGGGAATGGTTTGCTGTCACGTCGTTGGTGTAGAGAGAGAGAGAGAGAATGGTTTGCTGTCACCTCGGTGTAGCGAGAGAGAGAATGGTTTGCTGTCACGTCGTTGGTGTAGAGACAGCGAATGATTTGCTGTCACCTCGTTGGTGTAGAGGGAGAGAGAATAGTTTGCTGTCACCTCGGTGTAGAGAGAGAGAGAGAGTGGTTTGCTGTCACCTTGTTGGTGTAGAGAGAGAGAGAATGGTTCGCTGTCACCTCGGTGTAGGGAGAGAGAGAATGGTTTGCCGTCACCTCGTTGGTGTACTGAAAGTGAGGGAATGGTTTGCTGTCACCTCGTTGGTGTAGAGAGAGAGAGAGAGAATGGTTTGCTGTCACCTCGGTGTAGAGAGAGAGACAATGGTTTGCTGTCACCTCGGTGTAGAGAGAGAGACAATGGTTTGCTGTCACCTCGGTGTAGAGAGAGAGAGAGAATGGTTTGCTGTCACCTCGGTGTAGAGAGAGAGGGAATGGTTTGCTGTCAGCTCGTTGTTGTAGAGAGAGAAAATGGTTTGCTGTCACTGTCACCTCGTTGGTGTAGAAAGAGGGAGAATGGTTTGCTTTCACCTCGTTGGTGTAGAGAGAGAGAGTGGTTTGCTTTCACCTCGTTGCTGTAGAGAGAGGGAATGGTTTGCTGTCACCTTGTTGGTGTAGAGAGAGAGAGAATGGTTTGGTGTCACCTCGTTGGTGTAGAGAGAGAGAGAATGGTTTGCTGTCACCTTGTTGGTGTAGAGACAGAGAATGGTTTGCTGTTACCTCGTTGGTGTAGAGAGAGCGAGAATGGTTTGCTGTGACCTCGTTGGTGTAGAGAGAGAGAGAGAGAATGCTTTGCTGTCACCTCGTTGGTGTAGAGACAGAGAATGCTTTGCTGTCACCTTTTGGTGTAGAGAGAGAATGGTTTGCTGTCACCTCGTTGGTGTAGAGACAGAGAATGGTTTGCTGTCACCTCGGTGTAGAGAGAGGGAATGGCTTGCTGTCACCTCGTTGGTGTAGAGAGAGAGAGAGAATGCTTTGCTGTCACCTCGTTGGTGTAGAGAGAGAATGCTTTGATGTCACCTCGGTGTAGAGACAGAGAATGGTTTGCTGTCACCTCGTTGATGTAGAGAGGGAATGGTTTGCTGTCACCTCGGTGTAGAGACAGAGAATGGTTTGCTGTCGCCTCGGTGTAGAGAGAGGGAATGGTTTGCTGTCACGTCGTTGGTGTAGAGAGAGAGAGAAAATGGTTTGCTGTCACCTTGTTGGTGTAGCGAGAGAGAGAATGGTTTGCTGTCACCTCGTTGGTGTAGAGAGAGAGAATGGTTTGCTGTCACCTCGGTGTCGAGAGAGAGTATGGTTTGCTGTCACCTCGGTGCAGAGAGAGAGAATGGTTTGCTGCCACCTCGGTGTCGGGAGAGAGAGAATGGTTTGCCGTCACCTCGTTGGTGTACTGAGAGTGAGGGAATGGTTTGCTGTCACCTCGTTGGTGTAGAGAGAGAGAGAGAATGGTTTGCTGTCACTGTCACCTCGGTGTAGAGAGAGAGAGAACAGTTTGCTGTCACCTCGTTGGTGTAGACAGAGAGAGAATGGTTTGCTGTCACCTCGGTGTAGAGATAGAGTGAATGGTTTGCTGTCACCTCGTTGGTGTAGAGAGAGAGAGAGAGAGAATGGTTTGCTGTCACCTCGGTGTAGAGAGAGAGACAATGGTTTGCTGTCACCTCGGTGTAGAGAGAGAGAGAGAATGGTTTGCTGTCGCCTCGGTGTAGAGACAGAGAATGGTTTGCTGTCACCTCATTGGTGTAGAGACAGAATGCTTTGCTGTCACCTCGGTGTAGAGAGAGAGGAAATGGTTTGCTGTCACCTCGTTGTTGTAGAGAGAGAAAATGGTTTGCTGTCACTGTCACCTCATTGGTGTAGAGAGAGGGAGAATGGTTTGCTTTCACCTTGTTGCTGTAGAGAGAGAGAATGGTTTGCTGTCACCTTGTTGGTGTAGAGAGAGAGAGAATGGTTTGGTGTCACCTCGTTGGTGTAGAGAGAGAGAGAGAATGCTTTGGCTGTCACCTCGTTGGTGTAGAGAGAGAATGCTTTGATGTCACCTCGGTGTAGAGAGAGAGAATGGTTTGCTGTCACCCTTGTTGGTGTAGAGAGAGAATGGTTTGCTGTCACCTCGTTGGTGTAGAGAGAGAGAATGGTTTGCTGTCACCTCGGTGTAGAGAGAGAGGAATGGTTTGCTGTCACCTCGTTGGTGTAGAGAGAGAGAGAGAGAATGGTTTGCTGTCACCTTCGGTGTAGCGAGAGAGAGAATGCTTTGCTGTTATCCTCGTTGTGTAGAGAGAGAGAATGGTTTGCTGTCACCTCGTTGGTGTAGCGAGAGAGAGAATGGTTTGCTGTCACGTCGTTGGTGTAGAGACAGCGAATGATTTGCTGTCACCTCGTTGGTGTAGAGGGAGAGAGAATAGTTTGCTGTCACCTCGGTGTAGAGAGAGAGAGAGTGGTTTGCTGTCACCTTGTTGGTGTAGAGAGAGAGCGAATGGTTCGCTGTCACCTCGGTGTAGGGAGAGAGAGAATGGTTTGCTGTCACCTCGTTGGTGTACTGAAAGTGAGGGAATGGTTTGCTGTCACCTCGTTGGTGTAGAGAGAGAGAGAGAATGGTTTGCTGTCACTGTCACCTCGGTGTAGAGAGAGAGAGAATGGTTTGCTGTCACCTCGTTGGTGTAGAGAGAGAGAGAATGGTTTGCTGCCACCTCAGTGTAGGGAGAGAGAGAATGGTTTGCTGTCACCTCGTTGGTGTAGAGAGAGAGAGAGAATGGTTTGCTGTCACCTCGTTGGTGTAGAGAGAGAGAGAGAATGGTTTGCTGTCACCTCGTTGGTGTAGACAGAGAGAGAATGGTTTGCTGTCACCTCGGTGTAGAGAGAGACTGAATGGTTTGCTGTCACCTCGTTGGTGTAGAGAGAGAGAGAGAGAGAGAATGGTTTGCTGTCACCTCGGTGTAGAGAGAGAGACAATGGTTTGCTGTCACCTCGGTGTAGAGAGAGAGAGAGAATGGTTTGCTGTCACCTCGGTGTAGAGACAGAGAATGGTTTGCTGTCACCTCGTTGGTGTAGAGACAGAATGCTTTGCTGTCACCTCGGTGTAGAGAGAGAGGGAATGGTTTGCTGTCACCTCGTTGTTGTAGAGAGAGAAAATGGTTTGCTGTCACTGTCACCTCGTTGGTGTAGAGAGAGGGCGAATGGTTTGCTTTCACCTCGTTGGTGTAGAGAGAGAGAGTGGTTTGCTTTCACCTCGTTGCTGTAGAGATAGAGACTGGTTTGCTGTCACCTTGTTGGTGTAGAGAGAGAGAGAATGGTTTGGTGTCACCTCGTTGGTGTAGAGAGAGAGAATGGTTTGCTGTCACCTCGGTGTAGAGAGAGAGAGAATGGTTTGCTGTCACCTTGTTGGTGTAGAGAGAGAGAATGGTTTGCTGTTACCTCGTTGGTGTAGAGAGAGCGAGAATGGTTTGCTGTCATCTCGGTGTAGAGAGAGAGAGAATGGTTTGCTGTCACCTCGGTGTAGAGAGAGGGAGAATGGTTTGCTGTCACCTCGTTGGTGTAGAGAGAGAGAGAATGCTTTGCTGTCACCTCGTTGGTGTAGAGAGAGAATGCTTTGATGTCACCTCGGTGTAGAGACAGAGAATGGTTTGCTGTCACCTTTTGGTGTAGAGAGAGAATGGTTTGCTGTCACCTCGTTGGTGTAGAGACAGAGAATGGTTTGCTTTCCCCTCGGTGTAGAGAGAGGGAATGGTTTGCTGTCACCTCGTTGGTGTAGAGAGAGAGAGAGAGAGAATGCTTTGCTGTCACCTCGTTGGTGTAGAGAGAGAATGCTTTGATGTCACCTCAGTGTAGAGACAGAGAATGGTTTGCTGTCACCTCGTTGATGTAGAGAGAGAATGGTTTGCTGTCACCTCGTTGGTGTAGAGAGAGAGGGAATTGTTTGCTGTCATCTCGTTGGTGTAGAGACAGAGAATGGTTTGCTGTCGCCTCGGTGTAGAGAGAGGGAATGGTTTGCTGTCACGTCGTTGGTGTAGAGAGAGAGAGAGAAAATGGTTTGCTGTCACCTCGGTGTAGCGAGAGAGAGAATGGTTTGCTGTCACCTCGTTGGTGTAGAGAGAGAGAATGGTTTGCTATCACCTCGGTGTCGAGAGAGAGAATGGTTTGCTGTCACCTCGTTGGTGCAGAGAGAGAGAATGGTTTGCTGCCACCTCGGTGTCGGGAGAGAGAGAATGGTTTGCCGTCACCTCGTTGGTGTACTGAGAGTGAGGGAATGGTTTGCTGTCACCTCGTTGGTGTAGAGAGAGAGAGAGAATGGTTTGCTGTCACTGTCACCTCGGTGTAGAGAGAGAGAGAACGGTTTGCTGTCACCTCGTTGGTGTAGAGAGAGAGAGAATTGTTTGCTGTCACCTCGGTGTAGAGAGAGAGAGAGAATGGTTTGCTGTCACCTCGGTGTAGAGAGAGAGAGAATGGTTTGCTGTCACCTCGGCGTAGAGAGAGACAGAATGGTTTGCTGTCACCTCGGTGTAGAGAGAGTGTTAATGCTTTGCTGTCACCTCGGTGTAGAGACAGAGAATGGTTTGCTGTCACCTCGTTGGTGTAGAGAGCGAGGGAATGGTTTGCTGTCACCTCGTAGGTGTAGCAAGAGAGAGAATGGTTTGCTGTCACCTCGTTGGTGTAGAGAGAGAGAGAATGGTTTGCAGTCACTGTCATCTCGTTGGTGTAGAGAGACGGAGAATGGTTTGCTTTCACCTCATTGGTGTAGAGAGAGAGAGAATTGTTTGCTGTCACCTCGGTGTAGAGAGAGAGTGAATGGTTTGCTGTCACCTCGTTGGTGTAGAGAGAGAATCGTTTGCTGTCACCTCATTGGTGTAGTGAGAGAATGGTTTGCTGTCACCTCGTTGGTGTAGAGAGAGAGAATGGTTTGCTGTCACGTCGTTGTTGTAGAGACAGCGAATGATTTGCTGTCACCTCGTTGGTGTAGAGGGAGAGAGAATAGTTTGCTGTCACCTCGGTGTAGAGAGAGAGAGAGTGGTTTGCTGTCACTGTCAACTCGGTGTAGAGAGAGAGAGAATGGTTTGCTGTCACCTCGTTGGTGTAGAGAGAGAGAGAATGGTTTGCTGTCACCTCAGTGTAAGGAGAGAGAGAATGGTTTGCCGTCACCTCGTTGGTGTACTGAGAGTGAGGGAATGGTTTGCTGTCACCTCGTTGGTGTAGAGAGAGAGAGAGAATGGTTTGCTGTCACTGTCACCTCGGTGGAGAGAGAGAGAATGGTTTGCTGTCACCTCGTTGGTGTAGAGAGAGAGAGAATGGTTTGCTGTCACCTCGGTTTAGAGAGAGAGTGAATGGTTTGCTGTCACCTCGTTGGTGTAGAGAGAGAGAGAGAGAGAATGGTTTGCTGTCACCTCGGTGTAGAGAGAGAGACAATGGTTTGCTGTCACCTCGGTGTAGAGAGAGAGAGAATGGTTTGCTGTCACCTTGTTGGTGTAGAGAGAGAGAATGGTTTGCTGTTACCTCGTTGGTGTAGAGAGAGCGAGAATGGTTTGCTGTCACCTCGGTGTAGAGAGAGAATGGTTTGCTGTCACCTCGTTGGTGTAGAGAGAGAGAGAGAGAATGCTTTGCTGTCACCTCGTTGGTGTAGAGAGAGAATGGTTTGCTGTCACCTCGTTGGTGTAGAGACAGAGAATGGTTTGCTGTCACCTCGGTGTAGAGAGAGGGAATGGTTTGCTGTCACCTCGGTGTAGAGAGAGGGAATGGTTTGCTGTCACGTCGTTGGTGTAGAGAGAGAGAGAGAGAATGGTTTGCTGTCACCTCGGTGTAGCGAGAGAGAGAATGGTTTGCTGTCACGTCGTTGGTGTAGAGACAGCGAATGATTTGCTGTCACCTCGTTGGTGTAGAGGGAGAGAGAATAGTTTGCTGTCACCTCGGTGTAGAGAGAGAGAGAGAGTGGTTTGCTGTCACCTTGTTGGTGTAGAGAGAGAGAGAATGGTTCGCTGTCACCTCGGTGTAGGGAGAGAGAGAATGGTTTGCCGTCACCTCGTTGGTGTACTGAAAGTGAGGGAATGGTTTGCTGTCACCTCGTTGGTGTAGAGAGAGAGAGAGAGAATGGTTTGCTGTCACCTCGGTGTAGAGAGAGAGACAATGGTTTGCTGTCACCTCGGTGTAGAGAGAGAGACAATGGTTTGCTGTCACCTCGGTGTAGAGAGAGAGAGAGAATGGTTTGCTGTCACCTCGGTGTAGAGAGAGAGGGAATGGTTTGCTGTCAGCTCGTTGTTGTAGAGAGAGAAAATGGTTTGCTGTCACTGTCACCTCGTTGGTGTAGAGAGAGGGAGAATGGTTTGCTTTCACCTCGTTGGTGTAGAGAGAGAGAGTGGTTTGCTTTCACCTCGTTGCTGTAGAGAGAGGGAATGGTTTGCTGTCACCTTGTTGGTGTAGAGAGAGAGAGAATGGTTTGGTGTCACCTCGTTGGTGTAGAGAGAGAGAGAATGGTTTGCTGTCACCTTGTTGGTGTAGAGACAGAGAATGGTTTGCTGTTACCTCGTTGGTGTAGAGAGAGCGAGAATGGTTTGCTGTGACCTCGTTGGTGTAGAGAGAGAGAGAGAGAATGCTTTGCTGTCACCTCGTTGGTGTAGAGACAGAGAATGCTTTGCTGTCACCTTTTGGTGTAGAGAGAGAATGGTTTGCTGTCACCTCGTTGGTGTAGAGACAGAGAATGGTTTGCTGTCACCTCGGTGTAGAGAGAGGGAATGGCTTGCTGTCACCTCGTTGGTGTAGAGAGAGAGAGAGAATGCTTTGCTGTCACCTCGTTGGTGTAGAGAGAGAATGCTTTGATGTCACCTCGGTGTAGAGACAGAGAATGGTTTGCTGTCACCTCGTTGATGTAGAGAGGGAATGGTTTGCTGTCACCTCGGTGTAGAGACAGAGAATGGTTTGCTGTCGCCTCGGTGTAGAGAGAGGGAATGGTTTGCTGTCACGTCGTTGGTGTAGAGAGAGAGAGAAAATGGTTTGCTGTCACCTCGTTGGTGTAGCGAGAGAGAGAATGGTTTGCTGTCACCTCGTTGGTGTAGAGAGAGAGAATGGTTTGCTGTCACCTCGGTGTCGAGAGAGAGTATGGTTTGCTGTCACCTCGGTGCAGAGAGAGAGAATGGTTTGCTGCCACCTCGGTGTCGGGAGAGAGAGAATGGTTTGCCGTCACCTCGTTGGTGTACTGAGAGTGAGGGAATGGTTTGCTGTCACCTCGTTGGTGTAGAGAGAGAGAGAGAATGGTTTGCTGTCACTGTCACCTCGGTGTAGAGAGAGAGAGAACAGTTTGCTGTCACCTCGTTGGTGTAGACAGAGAGAGAATGGTTTGCTGTCACCTCGGTGTAGAGATAGAGTGAATGGTTTGCTGTCACCTCGTTGGTGTAGAGAGAGAGTAGAGAGAGAATGCTTTGATGTCACCTCGGTGTAGAGACAGAGAATGGTCTGCTGTCACCTTTTGGTGTAGAGAGAGAATGGTTTGCTGTCACCTCGTTGGTGTAGAGATAGAGGGAATGTTTTGCTGTCACCTCGTTGGTGTAGAGACAGAGAATGGTTTGCTGTCACCTCGGTGTAGACAGAGGGAATGGTTTGCTGTCACGTCGTTGGTGTAGAGAGAGAGAGAGAATGGTTTGCTGTCACCTCAGTGTAGCGAGAGAGAGAACGCTTTGCTGTTATCTCGTTGGTGTAGAGAGAGAGAGAATGGTTTGCTGTCACCTCGTTGGTGTAGAGAGAGAGAGAATGGTTTGCTGTCACCTCGGTGTAGAGAGAGAGAGAATGGTTTGCTGTCACCTTGTTGGTGTAGAGAGAGAGAATGGTTTGCTGTTACCTCGTTGGTGTAGAGAGAGCGAGAATGGTTTGCTGTCACCTCGGTGTAGAGAGAGAATGGTTTGCTGTCACCTCGTTGGTGTAGAGAGAGAGAGAGAGAATACTTTGCTGTCACCTCGTTGGTGTAGAGAGAGAATGCTTTGATGTCACCTCGGTGTAGAGACAGAGAATGGTCTGCTGTCACCTTTTGGTGTAGAGAGAGAATTGTTTGCTGTCACCTCGTTGGTGTAGAGAGAGAGGGAATGTTTTGCTGTCACCTCGTTGGTGTAGAGACAGAGAATGGTTTGCTGTCACCTCGGTGTAGACAGAGGGAATGGTTTGCTGTCACGTCGTTGGTGTAGAGAGAGAGAGAGAGAATGGTTTGCTGTCACCTCGGTGTAGCGAGGGAGAGAACGCTTTGCTGTTATCTCGGTGTAGAGAGAGAGAGAATGGTTTGCTGTCACCTCGTTGGTGTAGAGAGAGAGAGAATGGTTCGCTGTCACCTCGGTGTAGGGAGAGAGAGAATGGTTTGCCGTCACCTCGTTGGTGTACTGAGAGTGAGGGAATGGTTTGCTGTCACCTCGTTGGTGTAGAGAGAGAGAGAGAATGGTTTGCTGTCACTGTCACCTCGGTGTAGAGAGAGAGAGAATGGTTTGCTGTCACCTCGTTGGTGTAGAGAGAGAGAGAATGGGTTTGCTGTCACCTTGTTGGTGTAGAGAGAGAGAATGGTTTGCTGTTACCTCGTTGGTGTAGAGAAAGCGAGAATGGTTTGCTGTCACCTCGGTGCAGAGAGAGAATGGTTTGCTGTCACCTCGTTGGTGTAGAGAGAGAGAGAGAGAATGGTTTGCTTTCACCTCGTTGGTGTAGAGAGAGTGAGTGGTTTGCTTTCACCTCGTTGCTGTAGAGAGAGAGAATGGTTTGCTGTCACCTTGTTGGTGTAGAGAGAGAGAGAATGGTTTGGTGTCACCTCGTTGGTGTAGAGAGAGAGAATGGTTTGCTGTCACCTCGGTGTAGAGAGAGAGAGAATGGTTTGCTGTCACCTTGTTGGTGTAGAGAGAGAGAATGGTTTGCTGTTACCTCGTTGGTGTAGAGAGAGCGAGAATGGTTTGCTGTCACCTCGGTGTAGAGAGAGAGAGAATGGTTTGCTGTCACCTCGTTGGTGTAGAGAGAGAGAGAGAGAATGCTTTGCTGTCACCTCGTTGGTGTAGAGAGAGAATGCTTTGATGTCACCTCGGTGTAGAGACAGAGAATGCTTTGCTGTCACCTTTTGGTGTAGAGAGAGAATGGTTTGCTGTCACCTCGTTGGTGTAGAGACAGAGAATGGTTTGCTGTCACCTCGGTGTAGAGAGAGGGAATGGTTTGCTGTCACCTCGTTGGTGTAGAGAGAGAGAGAGAGAGGGAATGCTTTGCTGTCACCTCGGTGTAGAGAGAGAATGCTTTGATGTCACCTCGGTGTAGAGACAGAGAACGGTTTGCTGTCACCTCGTTGATGTAGAGAGAGAATGGTTTGCTGTCACCTCGTTGGTGTAGAGAGAGAGGGAATGGTTTGCTGTCACCTCGTTGGTGTAGTGAGAGTATGGTTTGCTGTCACCTCGTTGGTGTAGAGAGAGAGAATGGTTTGCTGTCACGTCGTTGTTGTAGAGACAGCGAATGATTTGCTGTCACCTCGTTGGTGTAGAGGGAGAGAGAATAGTTTGCTGTCACCTCGGTGTAGAGAGAGAGAGTGGTTTGCTGTCACTGTCAACTCGGTGTAGAGAGAGAGAGAATGGTTTGCTGTCACCTCGTTGGTGTAGAGAGAGAGAGAATGGTTTGCTGTCACCTCAGTGTAAGGAGAGAGAGAATGGTTTGCCGTCACCTCGTTGGTGTACTGAGAGTGAGGGAATGGTTTGCTGTCACCTCGTTGGTGTAGAGAGAGAGAGAGAATGGTTTGCTGTCACTGTCACCTCGGTGGAGAGAGAGAGAATGGTTTGCTGTCACCTCGTTGGTGTAGAGAGAGAGAGAATGGTTTGCTGTCACCTCGGTTTAGAGAGAGAGTGAATGGTTTGCTGTCACCTCGTTGGTGTAGAGAGAGAGAGAGAGAGAATGGTTTGCTGTCACCTCGGTGTAGAGAGAGAGACAATGGTTTGCTGTCACCTCGGTGTAGAGAGAGAGAGAATGGTTTGCTGTCACCTTGTTGGTGTAGAGAGAGAGAATGGTTTGCTGTTACCTCGTTGGTGTAGAGAGAGCGAGAATGGTTTGCTGTCACCTCGGTGTAGAGAGAGAATGGTTTGCTGTCACCTCGTTGGTGTAGAGAGAGAGAGAGAGAATGCTTTGCTGTCACCTCGTTGGTGTAGAGAGAGAATGGTTTGCTGTCACCTCGTTGGTGTAGAGACAGAGAATGGTTTGCTGTCACCTCGGTGTAGAGAGAGGGAATGGTTTGCTGTCACCTCGGTGTAGAGAGAGGGAATGGTTTGCTGTCACGTCGTTGGTGTAGAGAGAGAGAGAGAGAATGGTTTGCTGTCACCTCGGTGTAGCGAGAGAGAGAATGGTTTGCTGTCACGTCGTTGGTGTAGAGACAGCGAATGATTTGCTGTCACCTCGTTGGTGTAGAGGGAGAGAGAATAGTTTGCTGTCACCTCGGTGTAGAGAGAGAGAGAGAGTGGTTTGCTGTCACCTTGTTGGTGTAGAGAGAGAGAGAATGGTTCGCTGTCACCTCGGTGTAGGGAGAGAGAGAATGGTTTGCCGTCACCTCGTTGGTGTACTGAAAGTGAGGGAATGGTTTGCTGTCACCTCGTTGGTGTAGAGAGAGAGAGAGAATGGTTTGCTGTCACCTCGGTGTAGAGAGAGAGACAATGGTTTGCTGTCACCTCGGTGTAGAGAGAGAGACAATGGTTTGCTGTCACCTCGGTGTAGAGAGAGAGAGAGAATGGTTTGCTGTCACCTCGGTGTAGAGAGAGAGGGAATGGTTTGCTGTCAGCTCGTTGTTGTAGAGAGAGAAAATGGTTTGCTGTCACTGTCACCTCGTTGGTGTAGAAAGAGGGAGAATGGTTTGCTTTCACCTCGTTGGTGTAGAGAGAGAGAGTGGTTTGCTTTCACCTCGTTGCTGTAGAGAGAGGGAATGGTTTGCTGTCACCTTGTTGGTGTAGAGAGAGAGAGAATGGTTTGGTGTCACCTCGTTGGTGTAGAGAGAGAGAGAGAATGGTTTGCTGTCACCTTGTTGGTGTAGAGACAGAGAATGGTTTGCTGTTACCTCGTTGGTGTAGAGAGAGCGAGAATGGTTTGCTGTGACCTCGTTGGTGTAGAGAGAGAGAGAGAGAATGCTTTGCTGTCACCTCGTTGGTGTAGAGACAGAGAATGCTTTGCTGTCACCTTTTGGTGTAGAGAGAGAATGGTTTGCTGTCACCTCGTTGGTGTAGAGACAGAGAATGGTTTGCTGTCACCTCGGTGTAGAGAGAGGGAATGGCTTGCTGTCACCTCGTTGGTGTAGAGAGAGAGAGAGAATGCTTTGCTGTCACCTCGTTGGTGTAGAGAGAGAATGCTTTGATGTCACCTCGGTGTAGAGACAGAGAATGGTTTGCTGTCACCTCGTTGATGTAGAGAGGGAATGGTTTGCTGTCACCTCGGTGTAGAGACAGAGAATGGTTTGCTGTCGCCTCGGTGTAGAGAGAGGGAATGGTATGCTGTCACGTCGTTGGTGTAGAGAGAGAGAGAAAATGGTTTGCTGTCACCTCGTTGGTGTAGCGAGAGAGAGAATGGTTTGCTGTCACCTCGTTGGTGTAGAGAGAGAGAATGGTTTGCTGTCACCTCGGTGTCGAGAGAGAGTATGGTTTGCTGTCACCTCGGTGCAGAGAGAGAGAATGGTTTGCTGCCACCTCGGTGTCGGGAGAGAGAGAATGGTTTGCCGTCACCTCGTTGGTGTACTGAGAGTGAGGGAATGGTTTGCTGTCACCTCGTTGGTGTAGAGAGAGAGAGAGAATGGTTTGCTGTCACTGTCACCTCGGTGTAGAGAGAGAGAGAACAGTTTGCTGTCACCTCGTTGGTGTAGACAGAGAGAGAATGGTTTGCTGTCACCTCGGTGTAGAGATAGAGTGAATGGTTTGCTGTCACCTCGTTGGTGTAGAGAGAGAGAGAGAGAGAATGGTTTGCTGTCACCTCGGTGTAGAGAGGGAGAGAGAATGGTTGCTGTCACCTCGGTGTAGAGACAGAGAATGGTTTGCTGTCACCTCGTTGGTGTAGAGACAAAATGCTTTGCTGTCACCTCGGTGTAGAGAGAGAGGGAATGGTTTGCTGTCACCTCGTAGTTGTAGAGAGAGAAAATGGTTTGCTGTCACTGTCACCTCGTTTGTGTAGAGAGAGGGAGAATGGTTTGCTTTCACCTCGTTGGTGTAGAGAGAGAGAGTGGTTTGCTTTCAGCTCGTTGCTGTAGAGAGAGAGAATGGTTTGCTGTCACCTTGTTGGTGTAGAGAGAGAGAGAATGGTTTGGTGTCACCTCGTTGGTGTAGAGAGAGAGAGAATGCTTTGCTGTCACCTCGTTGGTGTAGGGAGATAGAGAATGGTTTGCTGTCACCTTGTTGGTGTAGAGAGAGAGAGAATGGTTTGGTGTCACCTCGTTGGTGTAGAGAGAGAATGGTTTGCTGTCACCTCGGTGTAGAGAGAGAGAGAATGGTTTGCTGTCACCTCGTTGGTGTAGAGAGAGAGAGAGAGAATACTTTGCTGTCACCTCGTTGGTGTAGAGAGAGAATGCTTTGATGTCACCTCGGTGTAGAGACAGAGAATGGTCTGCTGTCACCTTTTGGTGTAGAGAGAGAATTGTTTGCTGTCACCTCGTTGGTGTAGAGAGAGAGGGAATGTTTTGCTGTCACCTCGTTGGTGTAGAGACAGAGAATGGTTTGCTGTCACCTCGGTGTAGACAGAGGGAATGGTTTGCTGTCACGTCGTTGGTGTAGAGAGAGAGAGAGAGAATGGTTTGCTGTCACCTCGGTGTAGCGAGGGAGAGAACGCTTTGCTGTTATCTCGGTGTAGAGAGAGAGAGAATGGTTTGCTGTCACCTCGTTGGTGTAGAGAGAGAGAGAATGGTTCGCTGTCACCTCGGTGTAGGGAGAGAGAGAATGGTTTGCCGTCACCTCGTTGGTGTACTGAGAGTGAGGGAATGGTTTGCTGTCACCTCGTTGGTGTAGAGAGAGAGAGAGAATGGTTTGCTGTCACTGTCACCTCGGTGTAGAGAGAGAGAGAATGGTTTGCTGTCACCTCGTTGGTGTAGAGAGAGAGAGAATGGGTTTGCTGTCACCTTGTTGGTGTAGAGAGAGAGAATGGTTTGCTGTTACCTCGTTGGTGTAGAGAAAGCGAGAATGGTTTGCTGTCACCTCGGTGCAGAGAGAGAATGGTTTGCTGTCACCTCGTTGGTGTAGAGAGAGAGAGAGAGAATTGTTTGCTTTCACCTCGTTGGTGTAGAGAGAGTGAGTGGTTTGCTTTCACCTCGTTGCTGTAGAGAGAGAGAATGGTTTGCTGTCACCTTGTTGGTGTAGAGAGAGAGAGAATGGTTTGGTGTCACCTCGTTGGTGTAGAGAGAGAGAATGGTTTGCTGTCACCTCGGTGTAGAGAGAGAGAGAATGGTTTGCTGTCACCTTGTTGGTGTAGAGAGAGAGAATGGTTTGCTGTTACCTCGTTGGTGTAGAGAGAGCGAGAATGGTTTGCTGTCACCTCGGTGTAGAGAGAAAGAGAATGTTTTGCTGTCACCTCGTTGGTGTAGAGAGAGAGACAGAGAATGCTTTGCTGTCACCTTTTGGTGTAGAGAGAGAATGGTTTGCTGTCACCTCGTTGGTGTAGAGACAGAGAATGGTTTGCTGTCACCTCGGTGTAGAGAGAGGGAATGGTTTGCTGTCACCTCGTTGGTGTAGAGAGAGAGAGAGAGAGAGAATGCTTTGCTGTCACCTCGTTGGTGTAGAGAGAGAATGCTTTGATGTCACCTCGGTGTAGAGACAGAGAACGGTTTGCTGTCACCTCGTTGATGTAGAGAGAGAATGGTTTGCTGTCACCTCGTTGGTGTAGAGAGAGAGGGAATGGTTTGCTGTCACCTCGTTGGTGTAGAGACAGAGAATGGTTTGCTGTCGCCTCGGTGTAGAGAGAGGGAATGGTTTGCTGTCACGTCGTTGGTGTAGAGAGAGAGAGAAAATGGTTTGCTGTCACCTCGTTGGTGTAGCGAGAGAGAGAATGGTTTGCTGTCACCTCGTTGGTGTAGAGAGAGAGAATGGTTTGCTGTCACCTCGGTGTCGAGAGAGAGTATGGTTTGCTGTCACCTCGTTGGTGCAGAGAGAGAGAATGGTTTGCTGCCACCTCGGTGTCGGGAGAGAGAGAATGGTTTGCCGTCACCTCGTTGGTGCACTGAGAGTGAGGGAATGGTTTGCTGTCACCTCGGTGTAGAGAGAAAGAGAGAATGGTTTGCTGTCACTGTCACCTCGGTGTAGAGAGAGAGAGAACGGTTTGCTGTCACCTCATTGGTGTAGAGAGAGAGAGAATGGTTTACTGTCACCTCGGTGTAGAGAGAGAGAGAGAATGGTTTGCTGTCACCTCGGTGTAGAGAGAGAGAGAATGGTTTGCTGTCACCTCGGCGTAGAGAGAGACAGAATGGTTTGCTGTCACCTCGGTGTAGAGAGAGTTAATGCTTTGCTGTCACCTCGGTGTAGAGACAGAGAATGGTTTGCTGTCACCTCGTTGGTGTAGAGAGAGAGGGAATGGTTTGCTGTCACCTCGTAGGTGTAGCGAGAGAGAGAATGGTTTGCTGTCACCTCGTTGCTGTAGAGAGAGGGAATGGTTTGCTGTCACCTCGTAGGTGTAGCGAGAGAGAGAATGGTTTGCAGTCACTGTCACCTCGTTGGTGAAGAAAGAGGGAGAATGGTTTGCTGTCACCTCGTTGCTGTTGAGAGAGAGAGAATGGTTTGCAGTCACTGTCATCTCGTTGGTGTAGAGAGACGGAGAATGGTTTGCTTTCACCTCATTGGTGTAGAGAGAGAGAGAATTGTTTGCTGTCACCTCGTTGATGTAGAGAGAGAGACAATGGTTTGCTGTCACCTCGGTGTAGAGAGAGAGTGAATGGTTTGCTCTCACCCTGTTGGTGTAGAGAGAATGGTTTGCTGTCACCTCATTGGTGTAGTGAGAGAATGGTTTGCTGTCACCTCGTTGGTGTAGAGAGAGCGAGAATGGTTTGCTGTCACCTCGTTGGTGTAGAGAGAGCGAGAATGGTTTGCTTTCACCTCGTTGGTGTAGAGAGAGAGAGAGTGGTTTGCTTTCACCTCGTTGCTGTATAGAGAGAGAATGGTTTGCTGTCACCTTGTTGGTGTAGAGAGAGAGAGAATAGTTTGGTGTCACCTCGTTGGTGTAGAGAGAGAATGGTTTGCTGTCACCTCGGTGTAGAGAGAGAGAGAATGGTTTGCTGTCACCTTGTTGGTGTAGAGAGAGAGAATGGTTTGCTGTTACCTCGTTGGTGTAGAGAGAGCGAGAATGGTTTGCTGTCATCTCGGTGTAGAGAGAGAGAGAATGTTTTGCTGTCACCTCGTTGGTGTAGAGAGAGAGAGAGAGAATGCTTTGCTGTCACCTCGTTGGTGTAGAGAGAGAATGCTTTGATGTCACCTCGGTGTAGAGACAGAGAATGGTTTGCTGTCACCTTTTGGTGTAGAGAGAGAATGGTTTGCTGTCACCTCGTTGGTGTAGAGACAGAGAATGGTTTGCTGTCACCTCGGTGTAGAGAGAGGGAATGGTTTGCTGTCACGTCGTTGGTGTAAAGAGAGAGAGAGAGAATGGTTTGCTGTCACCTCGGTGTAGCGAGAGAGAGAATGCTTTGCTGTTATCTCGTTGGTGTAGAGAGAGTGAGAATGGTTTGCTGTCACCTCGTTGGTGTAGCGAGAGAGAGAATGGTTTGCTGTCACGTCGTTGGTGTAGAGACAGCGAATGATTTGCTGTCACCTTGTTGGTGTAGAGAGAGAGAGAATAGTTTGCTGTCACCTCAGTGTAGAGAGAGAGAGAGTGGTTTGCTGTCACCTTGTTGGTGTAGAGAGAGAGCGAATGGTTCGCTGTCACCTCGGTGTAGGGAGAGAGAGAATGGTTTGCCGTCACCTCGTTGGTGTACTGAAAGTGAGGGAATGGTTTGCTGTCACCTCGTTGGTGTAGAGAGAGAGAGAGAATGGTTTGCTGTCACTGTCACCTCGGTGTAGAGAGAGAGACAATGGTTTGCTGTCACCTCGCTGGTGTAGAGAGAGAGAGAATGGTTTGCTGTCACCTCAGTGTAGGGAGAGAGAGAATGGTTTGCCGTCACCTCGTTGGTGTACTGAGAGTGAGGGAATGGTTTGCTGTCACCTCATTGGTGTAGAGAGAGAGAGAGAATGGTTTGCTTTCACTGTCACCTCGGTGGAGAGAGAGAGAATGGTTTGCTGTCACCTCGTTGGTGTAGACAGAGAGAATGGTTTGCTGTCACCTCGGTGTAGAGAGAGAGTGAATGGTTTGCTGTCACCTCGTTGGTGTAGAGAGAGAGAGAGAGAGAATGGTTTGCTGTCACCTCGGTGTAGAGAGGGAGAGAGAATGGTTGCTGTCACCTCGGTGTAGAGACAGAGAATGGTTTGCTGTCACCTCGTTGGTGTAGAGACAAAATGCTTTGCTGTCACCTCGGTGTAGAGAGAGAGGGAATGGTTTGCTGTCACCTCGTAGTTGTAGAGAGAGAAAATGGTTTGCTGTCACTGTCACCTCGTTTGTGTAGAGAGAGGGAGAATGGTTTGCTTTCACCTCGTTGGTGTAGAGAGAGAGAGTGGTTTGCTTTCACCTCGTTGCTGTAGAGAGAGAGAATGGTTTGCTGTCACCTTGTTGGTGTAGAGAGAGAGAGAATGGTTTGGTGTCACCTCGTTGGTGTAGAGAGAGAGAGAATGCTTTGCTGTCACCTCGTTGGTGTAGGGAGATAGAGAATGGTTTGCTTTCACCTTGTCGGTGTAGAGAGAAACAATGGTTTGCTGTTACCTCGTTGGTGTAGAGAGAGAGAGAATGGTTTGCTGTAACCTCGGTGTAGAGAGAGAATGCTTTGATGTCACCTAGGTGTAGACACAGAGAATGGTTTGCTGTCGCCCCGTTGATGTAGAGAGAGAATGGTTTGCTGTCACCTCGTTGGTGTAGAGAGAGAGGGAATGGTTTGCTGTCACCTCGTTGGTGTAGAGACAGAGAATGGTTTGCTGTCACCTCGGTGTCGAGAGAGAGAATGGTTTGCTGTCACCTCGTTGGTGCAGAGAGAGAGAATGGTTTGCTGCCACCTCGGTGTCGAGAGAGAGAATGGTTTGCTGTCACCTCGTTGGTGCAGAGAGAGAGAATGGTTTGCAGCCACCTCGGTGTAGGGAGAGAGCGAATGGTTTGCCGTCACCTTGTTGGTGTACTGAGAGTGCGGGAATGGTTTGCTGTCACCTCGTTGCTGTAGAGAGAGAGAGAGAATGGTTTGCTGTCACTATCACTTCGGTGTAGAGAGAGAGAGAATGGTTTGCTGTCACCTCGTTGGTGTAGAGAGAGAGAGAGAATGGTTTGCTGTCACTATCACTTCGGTGTAGAGAGAGAGAGAGAATGGTTTGCTGTCACCTCGGTGTAGAGAGAGAGAGAGAATGGTTTGCTGTCACCTCGGTGTAGAGGGAGAGAGAATGGTTTGCTGTCACCTCGGCGTAGAGAGAGACAGAATGGTTTGCTGTCACCTCGGTGTAGAGAGAGAGTGAATGCTTTGCTGTCACCTTGGTGTAGAGACAGAGAATGGTTTGCTGTCACCTCGTTGGTGTAGAGAGAGAGGGAATGGTTTGCTGTCACCTCGTAGGTGTAGCGAGAGAGAGAATGGTTTGCTGTCACCTCGTTGGTGTAGAGAGAGAGAGAATGGTTTGCAGTCACTGTCACCTCGTTGGTGAAGAGAGAGGGAGAATGGTTTGCTGTCACCTCATTGCTGTTGAGAGAGAGAGAATGGTTTGCAGTCACCTCGTTGGTGTGGAGAGAGAATGGTTTGCTTTCACCTCATTGGTGTAGAGAGAGAGAGAATTGTTTGCTGTCACCTCGTTGATGTAGAGAGAGAGACAATGGTTTGCTGTCACCTCGGAGTAGAGAGAGTGAATGGTTTGCTGTCACGTCGTTGGTGTAGAGAGAGAGAATGGTTTGCTGTTATCTCGTTGGTGTAGAGAGAGAGAGAATGGTTTGCTGTATCCTCGTTGGTACAGAGAGAGAGAGAATGCTTTGCTGTCACCTCGGTGTAGTGTGAGAGAGATTGGTTTGCTGTCACCTCGTTGTAGAGAGAGAGAGAATGCTTTGCTGTCACCTCGTTGGTCTAGAGAGAGAGAGAGATTGGTTTGCTGTCACCTCGTTGGTGTAGAGAGAGAATGGTTTGCTGTTCCCTCGGTGTAGAGAGAGAGAGAATGGTTTGCTGTCACCTCGTTGGTTTAAGAGAGAGAGAGAATGGCTTGCTATCACTTCGGTGTAGAGAGAGAGAATGGTTTGCTGTCACCTTGTTGGTGTAGAGAGAGAGAGAAAATGCTTTGCTGTCGCCTCGGTGTAGAGAGAGAGAGAATGGTTTGCTGTCACCTCGTTGGTGTAGAGAGAGAGAGGTAGAGAATGGCTTGCTGTCACCTCGGTGTAGAGAGAGAGAGAATGGTTTGCTGTCACCTCGTTGGTGTAGAGACAGAGAATAGTTTGCTGTCACCTCGTTGGTGTAGAGACAGAATGCTTTGCTGTCACCTCGTTGGTGTGGAGATAGAGGGAATGGTTTGCTTTCACCTCGTTGTTGGAGAGAGAGAATGGTTTGCTGTCACTGTCACCTCGGTGTAGAGAGAGGGAGAATGATTTGCTTTCACCTTGTTGGTGTAGAGAGAGAGAATGGTTTGCTTTCACCTCGTCGGTGTAGACAGAGAGAATGGTTTGCTGTCACCTTGTTGGTGTAGAGAGAGAGAGAATGGTTTGGTGTCACCTCGTTGGTGTAGAGAGAGAGAGGATGCTTCGCTGTCACCTCGTTGGTGTAGTGAGAGAGAGAATGGTTTGCTGTCACCTCGGTGTAGAGAGAGAAAGAATGGTTTGCTGTCACCTCGTTGGTGTAGAGAGAGAGAGAATGGTTTGCTGTCACCTCGGTGTAGAGATAGGGAATGGTTTGCTGTCACCTTGTTGGTGTAGAGAGAGAATGGTTTGCTGCCACCTCGGTGTAGGGAGAGAGAGAATGGTTTGCCGTCACCTCGTTGGTGTACTGAGAGTGAGGGAATGGTTTGCTGTCACCTCGTTGGTGTAGAGAGAGAGAGAGAATGGTTTGCTGTCACTGTCACCTCAGTGTAGAGAGAGAAAGAATGGTTTGCTGTCACCTCGTTGGTGTAGAGAGATAGAATGGTTTGCTGTCACCTCGGTGTAGAGAGAGAGAGAATGGTTTGCTCTCACCTCGGTGTAGAGAGAGAGAATGGTTTGCTGTCACCTTGTTGGTGTAGAGAGAGAATGGTTTGCTGCCACCTCGGTGTAGGGAGAGAGAGAATGGTTTGCTGTCACCTCGTTGGTGTACTGAGAGTGAGGGAATGGTTTGCTGTCACCTTATTGGTGTAGAGAGAGAGAGAATGGTTTGGTGTCACCTTGTTGGTGTAGAGAGAGAGAGGATGCTTCGCTGTCACCTCGGTGTACTGAGAGTGAGGGAATGGTTTGCTGTCACCTCGTTGGTGTAGAGAGAGAGAAAGAATGGTTTGCTGTCACCTCGTTGGTGTAGAGAGAGAGAGAATGGTTTGTTGTTACCTCGTTGGTGTAGAGAGATAGAGAATGGTTTGCTGTCACCTCGGTGTAGAGAGAGAGAGAGAATGGTTTGCTGTTACCTCGTTGGTGTAGAGAGAGAGAATAGTTTGCTGTCACTGTCACCTCGGTGTTGAGAGAAAGAGAATGGTTTGCTGTCACCTCGTTGGTGTATAGAGAGAGAATGGTTTGCTGTCACCTCGTTGGTGTAGAGAGAGCAAGAGAATGGTTTGCTGTCACATCGTTGGTGTAGCAACAGCCTGTGCCTCAATGCGCAAATATTTCTGATTTACAATAGTTAAATGAGCCATTTCCTCATTGCTTTGGGTTTTGTTCCAGAGCAGCAGCACCAACTGAGATACAGTGTAAACTGTTCCTTGCTGCTTTGGTGGAGGTAGGGAAGCGAGACACCTTGTTGCAAAAAAAACAATGTATTGATGTTGCACATCAATGTATTCTGAAAAAGAATGCTGCACATTGTGAGGTTAGTTGCCAATATGTAGCCTCCTCATCAACATTGTTGGAACCGCAAGAGATGGTGGGATTGGAAATTGATCTATATGTATTGCTATTTAGCAATGTGTCATTATTCCTTCTTAGCATGCATCTTCAGATGTGGAAAGGATGATACTGGGAAACAAGTGTGATATGAATGAGAAAAGGCAGGTGTCAAAAGAACGAGGAGAGAAGGTAAGGCTGCTAGAAATCATTCACCTTTCATTTAAGACTGAGTCCTATGGCTCAGGTATAAATTGGCCTTATTTCTATGTGTGACTTATAATCCTTTTCATTGCTTTTCCAGTTAGCGATAGATTATGGGATTAAGTTCCTGGAGACCAGTGCAAAATCCAGCATAAATGTTGAAGAGGTAAGAAATCTGAGGAATTATTTGTGTACTGATCACAATGACAAATTTACACACTACAGTCTGAGCAAAACCAAGCAGTTTATATTGAACCTAAAGCAGATCTTGAAATTCTAAAGCATAGTCAAAGTGTGACAAATAGGCAGTTTCCATTCTAAATTTAAACGTTTATGATGAAAATCCTGTGTACACATTTGTTATAGATAACTCTGATAAGGTTAGATGTTGGGGTTTTATGGAACAATTTTTAATGAACTCCCTGTAACAAACCTTGTTCCTGCAATCCGATGGCTGAGCATTGATTCTGAATTTGCCGTATGCAATGCTGTGTAACCCAAGGGCTAACAATTCCCCCAATTGGATAAAGACTGGAATTGGCTCTAGAACTGAGGCTCGATAAAAATTCAGACAAAGTCAGTAATAATTCTGTAACTGGGAAAGCTGATTCGCATACATCACACTGGGATATGGCTGCCTCCCCCTAGACTCAGAAAGTAGGGAGGGGGAGGCAGCTTCACAGGGGTCCTGGCAGATCAGGAAGGTCATCAGATTTACTGCATTGTTCATATTCATTGACTTAATTTTTCTGTTGCTCTATATTAACATATGTTTCACAATTATACCACTTTGAGTAACTGAAACTATGTATTAGAAATTAGGGTGGGGGCCTCAGTGTTAATCTGAGGAGCCCCCAATTGAGTTTCAGAGCCATTGGCTTAATTATTGTTGATGGCAAAATTAATTTGACCATGCTAAAAGCAATGCAGTACTCAAATATGGATGTAATAATGCCCATAGTGGGCTGCATAGTCCTTTCAAAAGCTTTTCCAGTAGCTGAGAAAATAGTTTTAATAATCAGTCCAACAAGAAAAATATTAAACATCTCCCCATGACAGTCAACAGAATTACCATTGCTGAATCCTTCACTATTAACATCCTGGGATTATCATTTATTAGAAATTGAACTAGACTAGCCATATAAATACTGTGGCTACACAAGCAGATCAAAGACTGGGAATTCTGGGACGAGTAACTCACCTCCTGACTCTCCAAAGCATAGCCACCACCTACAAGGCAGAAGTCGGAAGTGTGATGAAATACTGTGCAACTTCCTAGGTAAGTACGGTGTCAACAACATCCGAAGCTCAACACCATCCAGGATGAAGCAACCCACTTGATTGGCACCCCACTCACCACATTAAACATCCTGTCCCTCCACCACTGATGCACATTGGCAGCAGTATGCTGTATTTACCAGATACGCTGCAAAAACTCACCAAGACTCCTTCGACAGCACCTTCCAAACCTGCAACCTCTACCATCTAGAAGGACAAGGGCAGCAGATGCATGGGAGCACCACCACCTGCAAGTTCCACTCCAAGCTGTACACCATCCTTAGTTGGAAATGTATCGCCATTCCTTCACTGCCCCGGAACTCCTTTTCTTACAGCACTGTGGATGTACCTACACCACGTGGACTGCAGCGGTTCAAGCAGGCAGCTCACCGCCACCTTCTCAAGAGCAATTAGGGATGGGCAATAAATGCTGGTCCAGCCAACATCCTGTGAAAGAATAAATAAATATACATAGTTGAACCATTTCTGCCAAACTTGTCTCTCTTAGCTTGTGCGGTCACATTGCACACCTTCAACCTGATGCACCTAACCCTGGCTTTTTCATGGGCGATCATCCTTTCGACTTCATCTTGGAGCTTGCAGTGAGTGCCAGATCTGCAGTCAGTTTCAGTTCTTTCCTACCAGCTTATTCCCCTCCAGCTACTGGTCCTCCCACATTTCCCTTCTCATTCATCTACTTCATCAACCTGCCCCTAGCCAAGACAGTTTCTTAGAGCAGCATGTCCTGGAACCAACCAGAGAACAGGCTATTTTGGCATTGTTATGTGACAGGATTAATTAATGACCTCGGGTCTTAAACTTAAATTAGGACAACTATGCGGGCATGAAAACTGAGCTAGCTGAAGTGAACTGGGAAACTAGGCTAGGGGATAGATCAATAGAGAAGCAGTGACAGACATTTGAGGGGATATTTCAGAATACGTATATTCCTACTATAAAAGATTCTAAAGGGAGGACCCACCATCCGTGGTAAACTAAAGTTAAGGAAAAAGCATATAATTGTGCAAAGATGAGTGACAGGTCAGATGATTGGACAGAATGTGAAGAACTTCAGAATGACTAAAAGATTAATCAGGAGAAAGAAATCAGAGTATTGGAGGAAGTTAGCTAGAAATGTGAAAATGGATAACAAGAGTTCCTATAGGTATTTAAAAAGGAAAAGAGTAAAGTGAGTGTTGATCCTTTATAGAATGAGAATAGGGTGTTATTAGTAGATAATGAGGAAATGGCAGATGAAATGAACAAAATATTTTGCTTCTGTCTTTAATATAGAGGATACAAAAAACTGTCCAGTAATAGCTGTAAATCAGGAGGTGGAAAGAAGAGAGGAACTTGGTGAAATTGAAACCACTAAGGAAGCTGTACCTAGCAAACTGATGGGGTTGCGGGCTGATAAGTCTTTGGGTTCTGATGGACTTCATCCTAGGGTCTTAAAAGAGGTGGCTACTGAGGTAGCAAATGCATTGATGTTCGTTTTCCAAAATGCACTAAATTTCGGAAAGGCTATATCAGACTTGAAAGTAGCAAATATAACCTCTATTCAAGAAGGGAGGGAGGTAGAAAATAGGAAACTATGTTAACTTGACATCTGTAGTGGGGAAGGTTTTAAAGAGATTATAGCTGGGCATTTAGAAAAACCCGATAGTTGGGAAGAGTCAGCATGGTTTTATGAAAGGGAAAATCGTGTTTAACCAATTTTTTAGAGTTCTTTGAAGGAGTAAATGTGCATTGGATAAAGGGGAGCCTGTAGACTCCCAGATTTCCAGATAGGTATCAAAGGTTATTGCGGAAAATGAAAGCTCATGGGTGTAGGGGGTAACATATTAGCCTGGATAGAGGGTTGACTGACTGGCAGAAAACAGAGTATGTATAAATGGGTCTTTGATTGGCAAGATATGACGAGTGGAATCCTACAGGGCTCTGTGCTGGGGTCTCAACTTTTTACAATTTATATCAATGACTTAGATGAGGGGAGTGAAGGCATGGTAGCTAAATTTGTAGACACAAAGATAGGTAGGAAAGTATGTTGTGAAGAAAACATAAGGAGTTTGCAGACATCCTATAGATAGGTTGAGTGAGGGCAAAAATCTGGCAGATTGAGTATAATGTGGGAAAATGTGAAGTTGTTCATATTGGCAGGAAGAGTATTGAAGCAGAGCATTACTTAAACCAGGAACGACTGCAGAATTCTGAGGTGCAAAGGGATCAAAGTGTTCTGGTGCATGAGTTACAATAAATTAGTATGTAGGTACATCGTGTAATAAAGAAGGCCAATGGAATGCTATCCTTTATGATTAGAGGAATTGAACTTGAAACTAAGGGTGTTATTTTTCAGTTATACAGAGCATCGGTGAAACTACATCTCGAGTACCGTGTGGAGTTTTGGTCTCCGTATTTAAGGAAGGATATAAATGCATTGGAGGCAGTACAGAGGATGTTTACTAGATTGATACCTGGAATGAGCAGATTGTCTTATAAGGATAGGTTAGATAGGGTGGGCTTGTTTTCACTAGAGTTTAGAAGAGTGAGGGATGACTTGATTGAAGTATATAAGATCCTGAACCACCTGGTCTTGACAAGGTAGATGTGGAAAGGATGTTTCCTCTTATGGGTGAGCCCAGAATTAGGGGGGCACAGTTTTAAAATTAGGGGTCACCCTTTTAGGATAGAGATGAGGAGAAATTTTTTGAGGGTTGTGAGACTTTGGAACACTCTGCCTCAGAAGACGAGGTCATTGAATATTTTTAGGCGGAGGTCACATTCAATTTGATTCTTGTTAGGTTATCGGGGGTGGATGGAAATGTGGAATTTGAAAACAAACTGATCAGCCATGGTCATCTTGATGGTGGAGCAAACTTAAGGGGCCAAATGGCGTACTTCTGTTCCTATTTCATATGCTTGTATCCCCTCCAGCTTGGTTGATATTTCATTCAAAATTTTAACCACTCTGTCCTCAAAAATATTGTTAACTCTAATCCGTTTCCCTAGCTGCACCCTTGGGGCAGAAATTTCCATTCAGCGGGTGGGTGGGTGCCTGCCTGACCCACTCGAGCATGAAATGACACGCTTTGACGTTGGCCGAGTGTGATGACATCAATGCACAGTCGCACAATAGTTTGGTTGGCAGGTGCGCGCCGGAGTTAGCAGTGTGTCCACCGACAATTAAAAGGCCTGTTAAGGCCATTAGTTAATTAAATTAGGTTCAACGGGCAGGCAAAAAGGCCAAGCGGCCTTTGCATTTTTCAGAAACCTCATCCATGGGCGGGATGAGGTTTCCAAAAGCAAATAAAAATGAAATAAAAGTTTTGAAATTGAATTAATAAATTTAATCAATTAAGTAAATAATTGATCATTAATGTTTTTATTTTTTTTTAAAAATGCTTCACCTCCCTTTCAAGCACCCACTCGCATGTGTGTGTGATGTTCAAGCTCAGCCTGCTCACTGCCCTCCCCCTGCCCCTTGCATTTCACATTGGGTGGGCCTTAATTGGCTCACCAGTGTGAAATCGCGGTGTGGTCGTGATCGCCCCCGCTGAGCCCACTCGCCAAGGGTATAATTCTGCCCTTAATTTTGTAAAGCCCTGTGAAAACATGTAGCCTTATAACGTGTTACTCTCTCTCCTCTCCCTGCCTGTGTTCCTTTACACAAACACAACAATCACTCTGATATTGGCATTTCAGTGTCTGGCACTCAATTGTTTTTTCGAGAAACTTTGCTGTGAATTTGGGATTCGATTCCTCTAATGTTAGAACCATGGAACCATAGAAAAGTTACAGCACAGAAGGAGGCCATTCGGCCCATCTTGTCCATGCCAGCCCGAGGACACCCAGGTGCCCTTTCTAATCCCACCTTCCTGCACCCGGCCCATAGCCCTGCAGCTTACAGCAGTTAAGGTGCAGATTCAGGTATTTTTTAAGAGTTTAAAGTTTCTGTCTCTACCACCAACTTGGGCACTGAATTCCAGACACCCACTACCCTCTGTGTAAAAAAAGTTCTTCCTCATGTCCCCCCTATACCTTCTGCCACTTACCTTGAATCTATGTCCCCTGGTTCTAGAATTCTCCACCAAGGGAAACAATTTTATCCTGTCCACTCTATCTATTCCCCTCATAATTTTGTACACCTCAATCAAGTCACCTCTCAGCCTTCTTTGTTCCAGGGAAAATAACCCCAACCTATCCCATCTCTCCTTGTAGCTATACTTTCTAACCCTGGCAACATTCTTGTAAACCTCCTCTGCACTCTCTCCAGAGCTATTGCGTCCTTCCTGTAATGTGGTGACCAGAATACTCCACAATACTCCAGTTGTGGCCTCCCCAGTGTTTTATACAATTCCAACATTATATCCTTACTTTTATATTCTATACCTCTGCCAATGAGGGAGACCATTCCATATGCCTTCTTTACAACCTTGTCTACTTGAACTGCTGCCTTCAGGGAGCTGTGTACTTGTACACCAAGATCTCTCACTTCATCTATCCCTCTTAGTATATTCCCAATTATTATGTAATCCCTGTAACTGTTTGACCTCCCTAAATGTATGACCTCACACTTCTCTATGTTAAAATCCATCTGCCACTTTACCGCCCACTCCAACAACCCATCTATTTTGTTTTGGAGATTATGGCTATCCTCTACACTATCCACTATTCGGCCAATCTTTGTGTCATCTGCAAATTTCCCAATCGTGCCCCCCGCGTTCACGTCCAAATTGTTAATATATAACACAAACAGCAAGGGTCCCAACACCGAGCCCTGTGGAACACCACTTGAGACAACTTTCTACTCGCAAGAGCATCCATTGACCATTACCCTTTGTTTCCTGTTACAAAGCCAACCTTTTATCCAGTTTGCCACATTACCCTGAATCCTATGGGCTTTTACTTTCCTGACCAATCTGCCATGTGGGACCTTGTCAAATGCCTTGCTAAAATCCATGTACATAACATCCACTGCACTACCTTCATCAACCCTTCTTGTCACTTCCTCAAAGAATTCAATTAAATTTGTGAGGGTGAGGCAAGATGTTCCTTTAACAAATCCATGCTGACCATCCCTGACTAGTCCATGCCTTTCCATATGACAATTAATCCTGTCTCTCAGGATTGATTCTACTAATTTGCACACCACAGATGTAAGACTAACTGGTCTATAATTGTTTGGCATTTCCTTTGAACTCTTTTTGAACAATGGAACTACGTTTGCATTTCTCCAGTCCTCCGGTACCTCCCCTGTATCTAGTGAAGATTGGAAAATCATCCTCAGAGCATCTGCTATCTCCTCCCTGACTACCTTCAGCAGCCTCGGAAACAATCCATCTGGCCCTGGTGACTTATCAACTTTCAAGGATTTCAACCCTTCAAGTACTTCCTCTCTCTTTATGACTATCCCATCCAGTATCTCGCAGTGTTCCTCCTAGACTGCTATATCTACATCCTCCCTTTCCTTTGTAAACACAGAGACAAAATATTCATTCAAAACCCTTCCCACAGCCTCTGCATCTACACACAAGTTTCCATCTTCATCTCTGATAGGTCTCACTTTTTCCTTAACCAACCTTTTAGCTTTAATGTATTGGTAAAACATCCTTGGGTTATCTTTAACTTTACTTGCTTATCTTTTTTCATGCCCTCTCTTTGATTTCCTTATTTCCTTTTTACTTCGTCCCTGCACTTCCTATATTTGTCTAGGCTGTCTGCAGTGCTTAGTTCTTTGTGCCTATCGTACGCTTTCTTTTTCTGTTTATCTTCCCCTGTATTCCTCTAGACAGCCAGGGAGGTCTGGATCTCACTTTTTAGTGCTTCCCACTGGTTTTCCACTGTTTTATCCTCCAGCAGTGCTGTCCAGTCCACCTCAGCCAAGTCCCTTCTCATTTCTGCAAAATTTGCCTTCCCCGAGTTCAAAACTTTTACTCCTGCCTTATCTCTGTCCTTTTCCATGGTAATGCTAAATCTACCTGAATTGTGATCACTGTCCCCGATATGGTCGCCAACTGTCACTTCACCCACTCACCCTTCTTCGTTCCCCAAGACTAGGTCTAGAATTGCATCTTGTCTCATTGCGTTTGTCACTAATTGGTTGAAAAAATTTGCCTGGACACACTGCATGAATTTTTCTCCCTCAGTGCCCCTTATATTGTTTGAATCCCTGTTCATATTAGGATAGTTGAAGTCTCCTACTATTATTGCCCTTTTGTTCTTACAATTTGCCTACGTATTTGTTCTTTTATCTCCCTTTCATTATTTGGGGGGTCTGTAGTATACTCCCAGTAGTGTGACTGCCCCTTTTTTATTTCTAAGCTCAATCCATAAAGCCTCGTTTGTTGACCCATTTAGTATCTCACAACTGGAATTGATTCTTTAACCATTTGTGCTACCCCCCCCCCCCTCCTTTTTTATCTCCTACTCTATCGTGTCAGAAGACACTGTAACCAAGGATATTTAACTGCCAGTTTTGTCCCTCCTTTAGCCAGGTCTCCATTATAGCAATGACATCCTGTTGCCATGTGTCTACCTGTGCCCTTAACTCATCTACCTTGTTTGTAATACTCCTTGCATTGAAGTATAAACAGTTTAACCCTGTCAATTTCCCTTGCTGGACACTTTTTGAACTTTGCTTCTCCTGTAACTCCCTGTCTATCACAACGTCCCTAGTTCCACCTCCATTTTTCTGATCTGAGTCTGACCTATCTGATTCTACTCCTGGGATCCCATCCCCCTGCCACACTAGTTTAAATAATCCCCAACAGAACTAGCAAAAGCCCCCGCAAGGACACTGGTCCCAGCTCTGCCTGGGTGCAGTCCGTCCGGTTTGTACAGGTCCCACCTTCCCCAGAACCGGTCCCAGTGCCTCGAGACTCTGAATCCCTCCCGGCTACACCATCTCTCCAACCACATGTTCATTTGGTCTATCCTTTTATTCCTGCTCTCGCTAGCACGTGAGCTGGGAGTAATCCTGAGATTACTACGTTTGAGGTCCTGCATTTTAATTTATCTCCTAACTCCCTGTACTGAGCTTGCAGGTCCTCATCCCTTAGTTTACCTATGTCGTTGGTACCAATGTGTACCACGACCACTGGCTACCTTCCCCAGAATGTTGAAATTGTATGTGGTCATCTCTTTAGAGCAAGATTTAGACGTCTTGGATCCAAGCATACCTGGATTGTGCTGTCTTTTTTCAGTATGTGTGTAATGCAGTTACACCAGTCACTGTGCTGATACACATGGCATTTACTGTTACTGTTACGCTCTGTCACCCAACTCGCTCTTAAGCTTCTCCTATATTTGCACACTGCACTTCCAAGGAGGGTCAATTGATGGGATTGCATCTTCTTTGAGATGTAGTACAGCAGCACCTCTGAAATTTCCTATTACATTGAATCTGTATATCTCAGACCAACACAATGCAATTATCCTTGACCCTTTTTGCTGCACTTGGCACATTGGTAATCTCGTATATAGTCACCTCTACCTCTGACTTGCCATCTCCCATATTTGATCCCTTTTCCCTCCCATCTCCTTGGTTTGATATCCACATTGCTCTGTAACCTGTTCGAAGAAGCTGGTTTTACATAATAAATGTGTTGTCCGTTCAATTCCATTGCGGTTGACGAGATAATATTTAGATGTCGTGTCACAGGGCAGCTTGGTGATTAGGTGAAATGGGATGAGATCACGTCCACACACATGATAAACTGTTGGATTTATTTTTTTAAGTTTTAAAAGTAAAGCCATTCATTTGCAGCCAGAGGCTGTGTGGTTAATGACCTGCTGAAATCAAAACTATCAATCTATGGAACACTCAGTAACTTTTTTCCAAAATTGTAAATCTTTGGAGTGTTGACAGAAACGGGTATATCGCATGGGTAAAATCAAGAGTGAGATTCTGAAAAAATGGGACAGCAGTGTTTCCAAAATCAGATCCACTTTTAACTTTGTGCCTCAAGTTACATATGCAAATAATTCCAGATGTGCCTATGAATTGTCTGCACGTTCTGATCACTTCAATCAAAAGTTTCCTGTGCAAGAAAATTTTTATTTTTACAAAGGAAGAAACTAAGCTGACAAGGAAATACCACTAAAACAAAAACAAAAATACCTGGAAAATCTCAGCAGGTCTGGCAGCATCTGCGGAGAGGAACACAGTTAATGTTTCGAGTCTGTATGACTCTTCAGAAGAACAGTTCTGTTGAAGAGTCATACTGACTCGAAACATTAACTGTGTTCCACTTCGCAGATGCTGCTAGACCTGCTGAGTTTTTCCAGGTATTTTTATTTTTGTTTTGGATTTCCAGCATCCGCAGTTTTTTGCTTTTATCTTAAGCAAATGCTGAACCCCACCTTGTGACAGCATGGTCATAGAGTTAACAGCTTGCACATCAGTTTGAACACTTGTGCAAAATCACACAGAGGAAGCTGTGAAGTTATTCATTTTGTCCCTGTCACCTGCAGGCAGAATGCAACTTCCATGGATATCTCTTGCTTTTGCGTACTTGCCACCTTCTGGATTTGAGTGGAGAGTGTACATAGTTCACATTGTAATAACTTGATGAACTGTCAGGAAGGCACAACTTGTCTTTTTTGGGTTGTGGTATCAAACATGCAGTGCTGAGCACCATGATAGCATTTCCTGAAAGACAGGTGCATTGAACAGCAGTTACCTGCGTATCAGTGATTTTTTTTTTCTTTTCTTTGCAGGCATTTATTACCCTTGCACGAGATATCATGACAAAGCTCAACAGGAAAATGGTATGTAAATATTTCTAAAACATTGAGGTTATGTTTTTAGAACTTGGTATTTAGATGCAGTTGGAAATGCTGAGGATTGACTGTGTTCACTTGGTGTATCTGTAAATAACAATCATCTGATGAGATTTCATCAGAATTTCACAGCACATGTTCTCCATGGTTTCCCCCCCATTTTTCCTAACATGTCCTTCCATGTATGAAGGTCTCCAGACTTTTCTGACTTCCTTCATTGCTGGATTGTGACAAATGAGCAGAAGCTGGTGGTTGCTCCAAGTCCCATTTCCAGCAGACTTGTTCATGTGAGCTGTGACTTAGGCAGTGCCCTCATGTTTGCTTACATTGTCCCGAGATGAGCTTCCAAACCATTTGTTGGTTTCCTTTTTCATTTTTAGTTAATTTTTTTTGAGCTGCTTAGTCTTTTGTTTTAAAGATATTTTAAAGTAAGGTGGGACAAGCAACTAATAGTCACAACCCTTTAAAAAGAATCCATTGGTTACAAGGTGCTTTCGACATTCACCGGGTGCAATTTAGATTCAAGTTTGTTCTTTTAATCGCTTTCTGAGTGAAGGAATGTCCCCAAAGTAAGTTCCACAGTTATTTTGTAAAAGGTTGAGTACAGTGTAGAGATCAGTTGAAGAACTGTGAAGCTCTCCTTCACACAATGTTAGGTAAGCCTCACAACAAGGAACTAGTGAAATAAAACCAGAAAATGCTGGAAATACTCAGTAGCTCTGCAGCATCTTTGGAGAGAAAAACAGAGTTAACTTTTCTAACTGTTGACCTTTCAATCAGGTCAGGAAACTGTACCCCTTAGTTCTAGCTGCTCCCATGAGGGGAAATATCCTCTCAGCAACTACCATGTCAAGCTCCCTTACATCATCCCTTTCAATAAGATCAACTCTTACTCTTAATTCCAGTGAGTGTAGGCCCAATCTACTCAGCCTTTGCTCATTAAGGCAACCCCTTCATCCCAGGAATCAACCTAGTGACCCTGCTCTGAACTGCCTCCAAAACAAGTATATCCCTCCACATGTTATACACCAATGCTATGTGAGGGATAAGTCATCTGAAAGATTGAAAACTATTAGAAAAGGTAACTGTCAAATTCAATCGTAAATGATCCAGGAACTCCTCCTGTGTTGCGAGAATAATGATCTGTCAGTGATGTGTTGATGTCTTACAGCTAACAGTGGCGTGGAGCATTTTTTTCCCTAATCCTGTCAGAGCAGCTAATAAAACTACTGAGACCTGATTATCCACTGTCTTCACATTGTCCTAGAGACTCTAGTTATCATTTCCCAAATTATTTGTTTCACTTCCGTCCCACATTGATGAAAGAATGGGCATTGGAGTAAACTGAAGAGTGCACCTTTTGCTAAACTAAATAATTAGACTTGGACAGAATCATGTATAGCAATGGTCTTGGGGGAGCTGCAGCATTTGGACATAGAGAATGCAACGAGATGATGGCAAGAGTCCAGTCAAGATTACTCTTGATTGTATGATAATTGATAAATTCCTTGTAGCTCAACATAATAACTTCTAATATATTTCTTTGTCTCTAGAATGAAAACAGCCCTCCAGGAAGCAGTGGGCAAGTTAAAATCACCACAAAGAACCAGTCAAAGAAAAGCAGCTTCTTTCGATGTACGCTGCTTTGACGGACTTAGAACGACAGACTCTGCAGCAACCTTTTTTGCTTCTCTGAAAGCAGTGTTGATCAGCCTCCGAAATAAATTCCACCTTCTGCTGCTGAGAGCTCGCTGTTTGCAGATGACCCATTGGTCTTGCTGAGTGGGCTGTGCAGGTACACACTCGTGTGTTCCTTCCTCCCCCCCACCACCAACCACCCCCCACCCCCTGCCCTTCACCTCTCCCCCCACCTCCCCTCCCCCAACCCATATTCATCATGACAATGATGAAAATGGAAATTGCCGAATTGGAGATGCGGGAATAATTTGTGTAGACTTTAACCTGAACTGCCTGTTGCAAAAGCTGTTGTCTGTGTCTGGAACCATCGTAAGTTACGTATGCCAGAAGTTAGCCCCCTGCTGCCACTCCAGAAAAATTTGTTGGCCAGTCATATCCTCTCCTAACACTCCCACGCCAAAATTACTTCCATTTTTGATCTCTTTTCCCTCTTCACCTTTTCCCACCCTGTCCTTCACCAAAGACAAATGGATTTGTATCTCATGCTATCATTTTGTATCTCATTTCATTTTGGGTAACAGAGTTTGGCAAAACTAGATTAACATGAGCAGAAAATGGATATTATAAGTAAGAATACATGCAGTCCTGGACTGGTGGAGCTTCTCTGGACAGTTTTTTTACTTTGTCAAGTGCTCTGAAGTAAAAGTTGGTTAGCTGACTGCTGACTTTATCTTTTTAGTGAAACTTTCCTTTTGTGATTGGTTGTGCCACCAACCCTAGAAACAGTTAACTGTTCCCTGCCAATAGCAGAAGTGCCACAGTGGGAATCAGTCAGTGCCCCTTGATCAATATGGGGAACATCAGCCAAGATTTCTCTGATCTACTTTCTCTCCTCCTCCTGCACTGCCACCTTCCCCACAACACCTCAACTGAATTTGTGTCATGAGGTGGGTCAAAGACAGGTTAAGGCTCAGTCTGATGCTCCCTGTGGTTAAATAGCCTGTCTAGGGCTCACATTTACAATGTCTACTTTGGTGATGTACCCCAGGATGCTCATCGGCTGATATCTCAGCAAGGAGTCCATACCTTCCTTGTGAGGCAGAGCAATGGAATTGAGAACAGAAAACACACAAATTATGTGACAATAAATTTTAGGGAGAGGAAATGGGGTGTGGGTGCTAAAGAAGGAAGATCATTTGAAGGACAGCAACATGAGTATATACGATGTGTGACTGGTTTTGAATATTGATTGAATGCAAGCTCTCACTGGTTATCTTAGACTGACTCTGATTACTGTCTGCACCACTCTCTTTGGAACTCCGCTTAAGTGACTGCACCATTTCTGTTCTGTTCCTCTTGAGCAGCCTCTCCTCAGCCCTCTGAGGACTTTTGAAATCTCACCCTCCCACTGGTATGCATACGTACTTCATTGACAACCCCTCTGTATTTAGCGCTTTTACTTTTTACTGCCTCTTGCTACCAACACTAACTGCCTTTGTCTCTTCTAATGCATTGTAATCTGCATAATCAGGTTCAAGTGGCTTTCTCTTACAGCACCAAGGTCTGTGTGCACAAACTGCTGGAACGTTAAGAGTGATGACTGCTTCTTTCAAACCATAGCATTGCGCATTGTGTGGTGGTAGCAGAGTATTTGTGGCATGCTTTTTACATTTGTCAAACTGCAGTAGCATGTTCTGGATTGTCTACAGGTTCAAGTGTGGTTAACAACATTAAACTAATTTCTTTATTTAATTTTTTTAAAAAAGTAAACAAACTGGCTATTGTCAAGAGCACATGTGAAATTTCAGTTGAGTCTCAGGTGTTTTAGAAGCTGTAACTTCATTTGATAAGTGACTGTTTACTGGGAATTGCTTTGCTGTAGGAATGTGTACACACATATATGCCCGACTCCAAGTACAACTTTCTCCAGCCTCTAAGGATTAAATCAGATGTGCTTCTTGGTCCAGCAGTATGCTGGAGTAAATGCTCTGATGTATAAAATGTTTGCTATTTTCTTAAACGTAGCTATGCTAAATTGTAAATACATCGCAGAAGGTCGTAGGAAGTTCACTTTCCACATGGCAAGAGTGAGGTTTCTAAAAGAAACGATTTGCATTGGTAATAAATGCTTTCTTATTGTGAACTTATTCACAACACTGTAACAGTAAGACTGCAAAACTGGGGGTTGGCTTGCAGTAAAGATACGAATTATCTGTGGATTTTACCGAAGTAACTTTATTTCATAAAATGATCATTGTGTATGGTTTACAAGAGACTCGACTATAGAAGAAAATGCATATTTGCAGCAGTATTACTGTTTCCAGGGCTGCACTTTATTATCGTTAATTCTTAATAAACTACTTCAGTGTTTATTTTTAATCTTGGTCCTGTGGAATGCAGAGTGTGGCATCAAGTGAGTTTGCGGTAATTCAGCACATGTAATTTGTGCCCATGATGGTATCATGTTGCATAAAGCCTGTTCACTCCACTTCTAGATAGAAATAACAATATGCTGTTTTTCTATGGCCTTACAGATAGTCTGCCGAAGACACTTAACAGGGACCATCATTATTTTAATGCATTGTATTACATTAAGATAAATCGCAACACACTCCCTTCCTCCTTTCTTGCCCCCTTAAGAAGAACCGCTTTAGAAATTTTAAATGTTTTTTTAAACTTTTAAGCATCTCTAAGCGTATTTGCAAGTCCCTGCCAGTATTGTAAGTTCTTGCAGCTAAATGAATGGGATGAGTTCCTATGACAAGTGTTTTAACATTTGAATCGGATTAATTCACATGTACTGATGTTCTGTTAAGTAAACTTGATGGGTTTTATTATTCCGTGTGGACTTTTTTTATAATGAGTCTGAAATAAAGATTAAATGGCAAAATGAGCACTCTGGTCTTTAGTTGACCATAATGGTATGGTCAGGCTGTGCATTAGACAATAAGTGACTTCTGGAAACTTGAACCCCACTGTGCATCACCAGTCCAGGAACATATGAATAAGAGTACCACGTGGTTCTGTCATTTCAGCTCGAGTTTGGTCTGCCATTTACGTAATCGTGACTGATCTGCATCTTGACTATGGCAACTGGCCCCTCCACCAGTTCCATAACCCTTAATACCTTTGCTTGACAAAAATCTTATCTATCTCAACTTTCAATTGATCCCCAGTCTCAATAGTTTTTTTTTGGGGGGTGGGGGGTGCGGGGGGAACTGTTGGGGAATGGAACTCCAAGTTTCCTCCTTTTATAAATGTTTTTTCTCCTCCCATTCTCACCTCTTATATATCCTTAGTCTTAATTGCTCCATCATTAGAGGCTGCGTCTTCAGCTGCCCAGGCCCTAAGCATTGAAATTTCCTCCCTAAACCTCTCCAGCTTTCTTCTCCACTGACATTCCTTAAAATCTACTTCATTGACCAAGCATTTGATCATTGCCCTATCTCATGGGATAAAAACAAAATGCTGGAAATACTAAGGTTTAGTTAGCTTCTGTGGAGGGAGAAATTTCACCTCCCTGATATTTCTGCAGAACTGGAAAAGTAATAATGAAATAGGTTTTGAGCAAGGGGTATGTGGGGCAAGGACAAAAGGAAGTTCTTTGATAGGGTAGAAGGCAGGAGCTATTAAATGACAGGGCCAGAGTGAATGGTGATGGGGCGAGGAAAGATGTTCCTAGAGCTGCCTGAAAGCAAAAATAAGAGAAAAACCAAAATGAATAAAGGAAACAAGGGGAGCTGAGATTATGGTCTCAAGTTTAATGAACTCAAAGTTGAGCCTGGAGGGCTGTAAAGTGCCTAATTGAAGGACAAGATGCTGTTTCTGAAGATTACGCTAAGCTTCATTGGAACAGTGCAGCAGGCTGAGGACAGAGACATCAGCGTGAGAGCAAAGGTGGAAAATTCAAATGACAGGAAGCCTGGGGTTTATGCTTGCAGACTAAAGAGTTATCCTCCAGCAATCACCCAATCTGGTCTCCCGGTGTAGAGACCACATTGTGAGCAGTACAGTAGACTAGATTGAAAGAAGTACATGTAAATCTCTATTTGACCTGGAAGGCAGTGTTTGTGGTGTTCCAATCCCCAGCTGAGGTTACCCCTGAACAAGACTGATCCCAGGATGGAACCTAGCTTGATAGATCCTAACTTTTATTTATTTGTTTGTTTAGATACATGGAGAGTAGCTACTGAACAGAGTCACAGGAGTCAGCTGAATAACTTTTAACAAAAGAATGAAACATTTATTAAACAAGAAAAGATGAACTATATTACAATACTCCTTCACACACAACTATACCTTTACAGATGTATTTTGGTTTGTAAGGATAACAAGTTACAAAACCTATCTTATATTCTAATGTTCACAGTAGGTACACAGTCCATGTAAACCAATTGCGATGGTGGTCAGACATGTCATACTGTGAAACCAAGTTACAGATGCCGCCTCAACCAGATGCTATGGGTCTCTCATCAACTCCCCCCAGACGCTTATCACACTGTGAGCCGACCAGTCTCACTGAACTCCGTCTTTCATACAAGGGTTTTCAATCTCCACTTTCCAAGTTTGCGCTTCGGAATCGACTCCCAAACCGCCTCTTGCTCTCAAGACGCCTTCCCCAAGGGTTCACCTCCAAGGTTTCGAACTCTCCTCCTGATGTTCCTCTTCCCTGGGTCATAACATGCACTCAAGCTGTCTTCCATGCATTCTCTCCACGGACTCAACCGCCAACAGTACACCACTGCTTTGCATGCCCATAGCAAAGAGTTACAGACCTGCTGCCATCTCTTTGGACCTGCTGGCTTCTTGCAAGCAGTTCTCGCTTTAAACCTGCTTTCTGCAGCTTTTGCCTCTTTAAATTTGAAGCTTGGAGCCTTTCGCTCTGCCCTACACTCTTCACTTCATTAACAGGACCTTTTCCAGGTCCCTGTTCTTTCCTTTGACTAGAAGGTCTGCTTGGGACTTTCTCCTGTTCCACTTCCCTGGATTATTGGGCCTTTTCTTTAGTTTGGAACTGACTATCTAGTTTCTCCTGGCAGCAACTTCAAAGCCAACTGAACTCAAACAGCTTCTAAATCAAACTGCTGTTTCTAGTTTGTGTCCATGTCTGTGGGAGGGACCTGCCTCTTTGGACCCCTGTTGCTAGGCAACAGCCCAGTTTCTCTCCTCTTGTTTCTTTAACTTAGCAATGGTTGTAAAATTCGAATTAGAATTGCAGGCACCTATTTAAAGTGAAATGAAAGCAAAATTTGATCTTTTCGTAACACAAATACAGAAATACAAATCAAACTTAAATATTAAAGCTAAAACTGATTTGTAATACCCACAAGTACCAATATACCTTACTTAAATTATCTCTATTTCCTAACACCTCTCACTTTACAGGAAAGAAAGCTTCATAACAGTGAAGATTTCTTTACAATGGTCTTGCATCCACCTCATACAAACTTAACATCAAACAATAACTTCTTATCTATTATACAAACAAATCTTCCATCTGATTACATGTTATTGTGCAATTACATAAATGTAATGAAATTAGCAGAATTTGTACACCATAGTATTATCATCACTCAACCCTGATGTCTCTTCTTACTAGTCTTTAACTCGACGAAGAGTGTTTCATTTAAGTCTACAGCCCAATTGTCCTTCTCATTAGCTATAGGCCTAATTGCATTTTCTAGCTCACTTCCCAAACTCAGATGTGATAAATTCCCATTTTGATTTAGCAAAGTCAAAAGGATATTGTTGTGAATTAACATCTCATTTCTTCTCTGATCAAAATCCCTTCACTGTTTCAAGGATGTTATTAAGATGCCTCTTATGTTCACACAAAAGGGTTCCGTACTCCTGCTTGGTTAACTCTTTAAACTTTTTATGATTTTGTCTCTCTAGATCCCATTTCAAACAGGTCTTTTCCATTTCTCTTTGAGCAATGTCAATGGCATTACCATCACTGGATGCCCTCCTGCACTCTTCATTGAACCAGGGTTTATCCCCTGGTTTGATGGTAATGGTAGAGTGGAGGATATGCCTGGCCATGAGGTTGCTGATTGTACAATTCTGCTGCTGCTGATGGCCCACAGCGCCTCATGGATGCCCTGTCTTGAGTTGCTAGATCTGCTCGAAATCTATCCCATTTAGCTGGCTCCTAGTGCCACACAACATGATGGAGGGTATCCTCAATGTGAAGGTGGGACTTCGTCTCCACAATGGCTGTGCGGTGGTTACTCCTACCAGTACTGTCATGGACAGATGCATCTGCGGCAGGCAGGTTGGTGAGGATGAGTACATTCTGCACCCTTGGCACCCTCAGTGCTTCTTCAACAAGGTGTTCAACATGAAGGATCACTGATTCATCGGCTGGGGGGGTGGGGGGAAGGTGCAGCAAATGGTAATCAGCAGGAGCTTTCCTTGCCCACGTTTGACCTGATGCCATGAGACTTCTTGATATTGACTCCCAGGGCAACTCCCCCACCCCTCGGCTGTATGTCCTGAGGGAACACATTTCACCTGTACCACTGCTACACTTTTATCAAACATTTAATTTCCTGATGCAAGCTTTCCTGAGAATTCACTAGGCATTCCTACTATAGCAATAGGTCTACCATTTAATCTCCACCAATCTGCCCTAGCATGTCCCACTTGTTAGAATGAAAATGCTTAGGCTTTCAACTCTCACTTCCACTCAGTACTTTCCTCTCTAGTCTGAGGAGAAATTTGCAGCAAATTCCCAGTTGTCCTTTCTCTTCCCTGGCTACTTGCCTTCCTTTCACCTTCCCATCTTCTATCCTTCTGAGGTTTATGGGGATGACAGAAAAAGGTTTTGGATTTATGGACCAGTTTATAATCATCAGCGATTTCTACTACCTGTCTTGCTGTTTTAACCTTCTGGTTTCATCCAACATGGGTTCTAACTACAGGAGGAAGTGAATCTTTAAATTCTTCAAAGAGAATTATTTCCCGAAGGGCTTCATACGTTGTCTTTACGTTCAATGCCCATATCAAATGGTCAAAATTACTTTACGCTCTTAAACTCAATATAGTCTGCCATGGTGTTTCCTTATGTTCCAAAATTAATGCCTGTATGCCTCAGGGACTAACTCATATGGACTCAGAATCCACCAATACCTCTCCTGAAAGTGAAGCATAAACCTCTTGAGCTCTATCTATCAACCTACTCTGTAAAAGTAATGTTCAGATTTCTTTTGGCCAATTCGATTGCTTAGTTGCCTTTTCAAATGAAATAAAGAATGCTTCTACATCCCTTTCCTCGAATTTTGGGAGAGCTTGCACAAATTTAAACCTCCCCACTAGGTTTTGGATTGAAGGTTTTTTTCATCATCAGAACCTTTCTCGGTACCTGGGATCTTTCTTTAAAGTCCAGCCTTTTACGTCGATATTCCCTTTCTCGTTCTTTCTCTCTTCGGCTTGCAGCTCTTTCTTTATCCTTCTCCCTGGCCTGAAATTCCAGCTTCCTTTCTCTCTCCTTCCTTTCTGCTTGCTCCCTTTGAGATGCCCCTTCTTTGCTTTCTCCTCTAGCTTTTTCAATTCCAATTCTTTTTCTTCTGCCTCGAATTCCAAGTTTTTTCAGTCCCTTTTCAAGTTCACATTGCTTCAATTCCAACTGGATCTTAGCTAACTCAATTGACTCACCCCATGGAGAATGAGATCTCTCTAGTATCCCTTCCAGTTTTATATGCTGTGCCATTATCTCAACTATGTCTGCTTTCCTCACCCCCTTCAGGTAATTCTAACTTCAGTTTATTTGCCAATTCCATTAGCTTACTCTTGGTTAATTTCTGTAAACCAGTCAGAGTTACATTTTCCACCTGTAAAAAAAAATCTTTGCAATCTCCATGGCCACTTTGAATTCCAACTAGTATAATACACTTCACAGCAACTCCAATTCCTATATCCAGTGCCTTTGGATATCCACCTACTCGTTTTAAGGATTCACAGATCCCACAAACGTCAAGGATTTCCAATCCCACCTTATTACCGATCATCCTGGACCAATTATTATCCCACGGCCAATCACCTGCCTGCGTTTCAAATCCTGCAAGGGCCCCCAATTTGTTCATCACTGTCATTGAGTGACACTCACACGGACAGAGGGCGACACTCAAATTGTCAGTGAGCAGCAGTCATGTTGTCAATGAGTGACACCCACATGGACCTAGGAAGACACTCACAATGTCAACAAGCGACGCACAGGCATGGAGAGCAGCACTCATATTATCAACAAGTGACGCTCACAATGTCAGCGAGTGACGCTCATATTGTCAACAAGCGACACGGATGGAGGGCGACGCTAACATTGTCAATGAGCGACACTCACAGGAAGGGACAGCAACGTTCATATTGTCAAGGAGGGACACACATTGTTGTCAACGAGCGATAGTCATGTCAATGAGCGACACATTGTCAGCGAGTGACACAGGGACGGAGAGCAACACACATTGTCAACGAACGAGACTCAGACGGAGTGCGATACTCATTGTCAACGAGCGACACTCATTGTCATCGAGTGACACTCATTGTCAGCGAGCGACAGTCATATTGTCAACGAGATGATACACTTTGGAAGGAGTAATTTGAGAAGGAAGTATTCAATGAACGGCATGGCTCTAGGAAGTTCTGAGGAACAAAAGGAACTTGGTGTGTGTGTCCACCAATCTCTGAAGATGGAGGGGCATGTTAGTGGGGTGATGAAAAAGGCATATGGGACTCTTGCCTTTATCAATTGAGGCGATACTAGACTTGACTAGACAATACTCGACTCGACTTGACGATACTCGACTCGACTAGATACTCGACTGGACTAGATACGATACTCGACTCGAATAGACATACTCAACTCGACAATACTCGGCTCAACGGTACTAATAAAGACGATACTAATTCGTCTAGACGATACTCGACTCAAAGATACTAGTTCGACTAGATACTCGACTAGACGATACTCGACTGGACGATATTCAACTGGACGATACTCGACTGGACGATACTCGACTAGACTAGACAAGACGAGACTCGACGATACTCGACTCGACTAGATGATACTCGACTCGACTAGTTACTCGACTGGATGATACTCGACTCGACTAGATGAGACTTGAGACTTTACTCAACGATACTCGACTAGGCGATACTCGACTCGGACTAGACGATACTTGACTAGACGATACTTGACTCGACGATACTCGATTCGACCCGACTAGACGATACTCAACTCGATACTCGACTAGACGATACTCGACTAGATGATACTCAACTCAACTTGACGAGACGATACTCGACTCGACTAGACGATACTTGACTCGATTCGACTAGACAGTACTCGACTCGACTAGACGATACTTAACTCGACTAAACGATACACGACTTGACTAGACAATACTCGAATCGACTCACGATACTTGACGATACTCGACTCGCGATACTCGACTCGCGATACTCGACTCGTGAAACTCGACTCGACGATACTCGACTGGGCGATACTCGACTGGGCGATACTCGACTGGGCGATACTCGACTTGCGATACTCGACTCGACTCGACTAGACGATACTCGACTAAGTGATACTCGACTTGATACTCGACTTGACTCGCGATATTCGACTAGATGATACTCGACTCAACTCGATACTCGACTTGACTCGTGATACTCGACTTGATTAGACGATACTAGACTTGACTAGACGATACTAGACTTGACTAGGCGATACTCGACTCAACTAGATGATTCTCGACTTGACTAGACGATACTTGACTAGCCGATACACGACTCGACTAGGCGATACTCGACTTGACTCGACGATACTCGACTCGACTAGACGATACTAGACTTGACTAGACGATACTAGACTCGACTCAACTAGATGATACTAGACTCAACTCGACGATACTCGACTAGGCGATACTCGACTCGATTTGACCCGACTAGACGATACTCGACTCGATTCGACTTGAGGCGATACTCGACTCGACTCGATGATACTCGACTGGACGATACTCGACTGGACGATACTCGACTCGACGATACTCGACTGGACGATGACTCGACTCGACGATACTCGACTCGACTGGACTATACACGACTCGACTAGATGGTACTCGACTGGACTAGACGATATACGACTCGACTAGATGATACACGACTAGATGATACACGACTCGAAAAGACGATACTCGACTTGACTCGCGATACTCGACTCGACGATGCTCAACTCGTCTCGATACTCGACTTGACTAGATGATACTCGACTAGATGATACTAGACTTGACTAGATGATACTAGACTCGACTCGACGATACTCGACTCGACGATACTCGACTCGCGATACTCGACGATACTCGACTAAACGATTCTCCACTCAACGATACTCAACTCGCGATACTCAACAATACTCGACTAGACGATACTAGACTTGAATCGACTAGACGATACTAGACTCGACTCAACTAGATGATACTAGACTCGACTAGACGATACTAGACTTGACTCGACTAGACGATACAAGACTCGACTCGACTGGTTGATACTCGACTCGACTAGATGATACTAGACTAGACGATACTAGACTCGACTAGTTGATACTCGACTCGACTAGATGATACTAGACTCGACTAAACGATACTCGACCTGACGATACTCTACTTGACCCGATGATACTTGACTAGACGATACTCGACTCGACTTGATTCGACTAGGCGATACTCGACTCGACTCGACTAGACACTCACATTGTCAATGAGCGACACACATTATTAATGAGCGAGTGCCACCCTCGGACGGAGTGCAACACTCATATTGTCAATGAGTGACACTCATTGTCAACGAGTGACACATTGTCAACCAGTGACACTCATTGTCAGCGAGCAACAGTCATATTGTCAATGAGGTGATACACTTTGGAAGGAGTAATTTGACAAGGAAGTATTTAATGAACGGCATGGCTCTAGGAAGTTCTGAGGAACAAAAGGACCTTGGCGTGTGTGTCCAGCAATCTCTGAAGGTGGAGGGGCATGTTAATGGGATGATGAAAAAGGCATATGGGACACTTGCCTTTATGAATCGAGGTGATACTCGACTCGACTAGACGATACTAGACTCGACTAGATGGTACTCGACTCGACTAGACGATACTCGATTCAACTAGATGATACTTGACTCGACTCAACTAGACAATATTCGGCTCGACGATACTAATTCATCTAGACGACACTTGTTCGTCTAGACGATACTTGACTCGATACTAGTTCGACTAGACGATACTCGACTAGATGATACTCGACTCGATTGGATGATACTCGACTCAACTAGACGCTACTCGACTAGATGATACTCGACTCGACTAGACGATACTTGACTAGACAATACTCGACTCGACTAGACGATACACGACTCGACTAGACGATACACGACTCGACTAGACGGTGCTCAACTCGACTCGACTAGACGATACTCGACTCAACTCGACAATACACGACTAGACGAGACTCAACTCGACTTGACGATACTCGACTTGACGATACTCGACTTGACGATACTCGACTCGACTGGACGATAGTCGACTCAACTGGATGATACTGGACTCGACAATACTCGACTCGACTCAACGATACTCGACTAGATGATACTCGACTCAACTCAACTAGACGATACTCGACTCAATGATTCTCGATTCCACGATACTCGACTCGAAGATACTCAACTCGGACTAGACGATACTCGACTCGATTCGACCCGACTAGACAATACTCTACTCGACTCGATGATACTCGACTCGACTGGACTAGACGACATTCGACTCGACTAGATGATACTCGACTCAACTGGATGATACTCGACTCGACTAGACGATACTTGACTCAACTAGATGATACTCAACTCGACTCAACTAGACAATACTCGACTCAACTATATGAGACTCGACTCGACTAGACGATACTCGACTCAACTAGATGATACTCGACTTGACTCGACTGGATGATACTCGTTTCGACTCGACTAGATGATACTCGACTCGACTAGATGATATTCGACTCGACTCGACTAGATGGTACTCGACTCGACTAGATGATACCCGACTCGACTAGACGATACCCGACTCGACTAGACGATACCCGACTCGACTAGACGATACCCGACTCGACTAGACGATACTCGACTCGACTAGACAATACTCGTCTCGATGATACTCGACTTGACTAGACGATACTTGACTAGCTGATACATGACTCGACTAGGCGATGCTCGACTCGACTCGATACTCGACTTGATTCATGATACTCGACTAGATGATACTCGACTCAACTCAATACTCGACTTGACTCGCGATACTCAACTGGACTAGACGATACTAGACTTGACTAGGCGATACTCGACTCAACTAGATGATTCTCGACTTGACTAGATGATACTTGACTAGCCGATACACGACTTGATAAGGCGATACTCAACTCGACTCGATACTCGACTTGACTCGACGATACGCGACTCGACTAGACAATACTAGACCCGACTAGACGATACTAGACTCGACTCAACTAGATGATACTAGACTTGACTCGACTAGACGATACTAGACTCGACTCAACTAGATGATACTAGACTTGACTCGACTAGACGATACTAGACTCGACTCGACTAGACGATACTAGACTCGACTCGACGATACTCGACTAGGCGATACTCGACTTGATTCGACCCGACTAGACAATACTCGACTCGATTTGACCCAACTAGATGATACTCGACTCGACTCGACTGGACAATACTTGACTAGATGATACTCGACTCGATGATACTCGACTCGACTCGACAATACTCGACTTGATGATACTCGACTCGACTAGACGGTACTCGACTCGACTGGATGATACTTGACTCGACTAGACGATACACAACTCGACTAGATGATACACGACTAGACGATACACGACTCGACTAGACGATACACGATTCGACTAGACGATACACGACTCGACTAGATGATACACGACTAGATGATACACGAGTCGACTAGATGATACTCGACTTGACTCGTGATATTCGACTCGACGATACTCAACTCGTCTCGATACTCGACTTGACTAGACGATACTCGACTAGATGATACTAGACTTGACTAGACGATACTAGACTCCACAAGACGATACTAGATTCTAGATGATACTAGACTCGACTAGACAACACTAGACTTGACTAGACGATACTCGACTAGTCGATACTCTAATCGACTAGACGGTACTCGACTCAATGATACTCGACTAGACGATACTCACTTGACTCGATGATACTCGACTAGATGATACTCGACTCGACTAGACACTCACATTGTCAACAAATGACACACATTAGCAATGAGCGAGCGCACTCTTGGATGGAGTGCGACACTCATATTGTCAATGAGTGACACTCACATTGTCAACGAGTTGCACTCGCATTGTCAATGAGTTACACTCACATTATCAACAAGTTGCACTCACATTGTCAATGAGTGACACTCGCATTGTCAATGAGTGACACTCGCATTGTCAATGAGTGACACTCGCATTGTCAATGAGTGACACTCGCATTGTCAATGAGTGACACTCGCATTGTCAATGAGTGACACATTGTCAATGAGTGACACTTGCATTGTCAATGAGTGACACATTGTCAACCAGTGACACTCATTGTCAGAGAGCAACAGTCATATTGTCAACGAGGTGATACACTTTGGAAGGAGTAATTTGACAAGGAAGTATTCAATGAACGGCATCTAGGAAGTTCTGAGGAACAAAAGGACCTTGGCGTGTGTGTCCAGCAATCTCTGAAGGTGGAGGGGCATGTTAATGGGATAATGAAAAAGGCATATGGGACACTTGCCATTATGAATCGAGGTGATACTCGACATGACTAGACGATACTAGACTCGACTAGATGGTACTTGACTCGACTAGACGATACTCGATTCGACTAGACGATACTCAACTCGACTAGACATACTCGACTCGACGATGCTAATTCATCCAGACGACACTTGTTCGTCTAGACGATACTCGACTCGACGATACTAGTTTGACTAGACGATACTCGACTAGATGATACTCGACTTGATTGGATGATACTCGACTCAACTAGACGCTACTAGACTAGATGATACTCGACTCAACTAGACGATACTCGACTCGACTAGACAATACTCGACTCGACTAGACGGTGCTCAACTCGACTCGACTAGACAATACTCGACTCAACTCGATGATAAACGACTCGACTAGAAGATACTCGACTCAACTAGACAATACTCGACACAACTAGATGATACTCGACTAGACGATACTTGACTCAACTAGATGATACTCGACTTGACTAGACGATACTCGACTAGCCGATACATGACTCGACTAGGCAATACTCGACTCGACTCGATACTCGACTTGATTCATGATACTCGACTAGATGATACTCGACTCAACTCAATACTCGACTTGACTCGCGATACTCAACTCGACTAGACGATACAAGACTTGACTAGACGATACTCGACTTGACTAGACGATACTTGACTAGCCGATACACGACTCGACAAGGCAATACTCAACTCGACTCAATACTCGACTTGACTCGATGATACTCGACTCGACTAGACAATACTAGACTTGACTAGACGATACTAGACTCGACTCAACTAGATGATACTAGACTTGACTCGACTTGACGATACTAGACTCGACTCAACTAGATGATACTAGACTCGACTCAACGATACTCGACTAGGCGATACCCGACTTGATTCAACCCGACTAGACAATACTCGACTCGAATGGACGATACTTGACTAGATGATACTCGACTCGACGATACTCGACTCGACTCGATACTCGAATTGATTCATGATACTTGACTAGATGATACTCGACTCAACTCAATACTCGACTTGACTCGACGATACTCGACTCGACTCGACTGGACGATACTAGACTCGACTCAACTAGGTGATACTAGACTTGACTCGACTAGACGATACTAGACTCGACTCAACTAGATGATACTAGATTTGACTCGACAATACTCGACTAGGCGATGCTCGACTCGATTCGACCTGACTAGACAATACTCGACTCGATTTGACCCGACTAGACGATACTCGACTCAACCCGACTGGACAATACTCGACTAGATGATACTCGACTCGACTTGACGATACTCGACTCGACTCGATGATACTCGACTCGACTAGATGGTACTCGACTCGACTAGATGATACACAACTCGACTAGATGATACACGACTAGACGATACACGACTCGACTAGATACACGACTCGACTAGACGATACACGACTCCACTAGATGATACACGACTAGATGATTCACGACTTGACTAGACGATACTCGACTTGACTCATGATACTCGACTCGACGATACTCAACTCGTCTCGATACTCGACTTGACTAGACGATACTCGACTAGATGATACTAGACTTGACTAGACGATACTAGACTCAACAAGACGATACTAGACTCCACTCGACTAGACGAAACTAGACTTTAGACGATACTAGACTAGACGATACTAGACTCGACTAGATAATACTAGTCTCGACTAGACGATACTCGACTCGACTAGTCGATACTCTAATCGACTAGACGATACTCGACTCGACTCAATGATACTCGACTAGACGATACTCTACTTGACTCGATGATACTCGACTAGACGATACTCGACTCGACTCGACTAGAAACTCACATTGTCAACGAATGACACACATTATCAATGAGCGAGTGCCACTCTTGTACGGAATGCGACACTCATATTGTCAATGAGTGACACTCGCATTGTCAACGAGTTGCACTTGCATTGTCAATGAGTTACACTCACATTATCAACAAGTTGCACTCGCATTGTCAACGAGTGACACTCGCATTGTCAATGAGTGACACTCGCATTGTCAACGAGTGACACATTGTCAATGAGTGACACATTGTCAATGAGTGACACATTGTCAATGAGTGATACTTGCATTGTCAACGAGTGACAGTCATATTGTCAATGAGTGACACATTGTCAATGAGTGACACTCGCTTCGTCAACGAGTGACACTCGCTGTGTCAACGAGTGACACTCGCAGTGTCAACGAGTGACACAAGCATTGTCAACGATTGACCCTCAGTGTCAACGATTGACCCTCAGTGTCAACAAGTGACATGCATTGTCAACGAGTGACAGTCATATTGTCAATGAGTGGCACATTGTCAACGAGTGACACAATGTCAACGAGGGACACTCACAGTGTCAACGAGTGACACTCGCATTGTCAACGAGTGAGTCATATTGTCAATGAGTGACACATTGTCAGCGAGTGACACATTGTCAACGAGTGACACTTGCATTGTCAATGAGTGACACTTGCATTGTCAACGAGTGACACTTGCATTGTCAACGAGTGACAGTCATATTGTCAATGAGTGACACATTGTCAACGAGTGACACTCGCACTGTCAACGAGTGACACTCGTATTGTCAACGAGGGACACTCGTATTGTCAACGAGGGACACTCGTATTGTCAACGAGGGACACTCGCATTGTCAACGAGGGACAATCATATTGTCAATGAGGTGATACACTTGGAAGGAGTAATTTGGCAAGGAAGTATTCAATGACACTAGGAAGTTCTGAGGAACAAAAGGACCTTGGCGTGTGTGTCCACCAATCTCTGAAGATGGAGGGGCATGTTAGTGGGGTGATGAAAAAGGCATATAGGACACTTGCCTTTATCAATTGAGGTGATACTAGACTCGACTAGATGATACTAGACTCGACTAGATGATACTCTACTCGACTAGACGCTACTCGACTCGACTAGATACTAGACTCGACTCGACTAGACGATACTAGACTCGACTCGACTAGATGTTACTAGACGCGACTCGACTAGATGATACTAGACTCGACTCGACTAGACAATACTCGACTCGACTAGACGATACTCAACTCGACAATATCTGTTCGACTAGATGATACTCGACTCAACGATACTAGTTCGACTAGATGATACTCGACTCAACTCGACTAGACGATACTCGACTCGACTAGACGATGCTCGACTCGACTCAACTAGACGATACTAGACTTGACTTGACTAGACGATACTAGACTCAACTCGACTAGATGTTACTAGACGCGACTCGACTAGACGATACTAGACTCGACTCGTCTAGACAATACTCGACTCGACTAGACGATACTCGACTCGACAATACCGGTTCGACTAGATGATACTCGACTAACGATACTAGTTCGACTAGACGATCCTCGACTCAACTCAACTAGACGATACTCGACTCAACTCGACTAGACGATACTCGACTCGACTAGACGATGCTCGACTCACCTCGACTAGACGATGCTCGACTCGACTCGACTAGACAATGCTCGACTCGACTCGACTAGACAATGCTCGACACGACTACACGATACTCGACTAGACGGTACTCGACAACTAGACGATACTTGACGCTACGATACACAACTCGACAAGAAAATACTTGCCACGATGATACTCGACTTGTTTCGACCCGACTAGACGATACTTGACTTGATTCGATGATGCTCGACTAGACGATACTCGACTCGACTAGACGATACTTGACTCGACTGGACAATACTCGACTCGACTGGACGATACTCGACTCGACTGGATGATACTTGACTCGACGGTACTTGACTCGACTAGACGATACTCGACTAGACGATACTCAACTACATGAAACTCGATGATGCTTGACTCGACTAGACGATACTCGACTAGATGATACTCGACTCGACTCGACTAGACAATACTAGCCTCGACTCGACTAGATGATACTAGACTCGACTCAACTAGACGATACTCAACTCGACTAGACGATACTAGTCTCGACTCGACTCGACTAGACAATACTCGACTCGACTAGACGATGCTCGACTTGACTCGACCTGACGATGCTCGACTCGACTCGATTGGACAATACTCAACTCGACTCGATTAGATGATGCTCGACTCGACTAGACGATACTCGACTAGATGATACTCGACTCAACTAGGTGATACTTGACGCGACTCAACGAAACCCGACTCGAATAGACGATACTCGACTCGATTTGATGATGCTCCACTAGACAATACTCGACTTGACTCGATGATACTCGACTCGTCTAGACGACACTAGACTCGACTAGACGATACTAGACTCGACTAAACAATACTAGACTCGACTAGACGATACATGACTCAACTAGATGATACTAGACTCGACTCAACTAGACGATACTCGACTCGACTCGATGCGACTAGACGATACTTGACTCGACGATACTCGACTAGACTATACTCGACTAGACTATACTCGACTCGACGATACTCGACTCGACGATACTCGACTCGACGATACTCGACTAGACTATACGCGACTCGACTAGACTATACTCGACTTGACTTGATGATACTCGACGTGACGAGACGAGACGATAAGTGACGAGACGTGACATGACGATATGAGACGATACCTGATGTGACGAGACGTGACGATACGTGACATGACGATATGTGACGAGATGATACGTGACGAGACGTGACATGACGATACATGACATGACGTGATGAGACGTGACGAGACGTGACAATACATGACGAGACGAGACGAGACAAGACAATACGTGACGAGACGTGACGATATGTGACGAGACATGACGAGACGTGACGCGACGAGACGAGACGAGACGATACGTGACGAGACAAGACGTGACGATACGTGATGAGACGCGACGAGACGAGACGGGACGTGATGTGACGAGACGTGACGAGACGTGACGAGACGAGACGAGACGTGACGATACGTGACGAGACGTGACGAGACGAGACGAGACGTGATGTGATAATACGAGAGAGAGGAATTGAGGAGGAATGCAACTTTGAAATTAGAGACAGCAACAGTGTCCGAATACCAGCTGAATGTATTTAATAATTTGGACAAAGTAGCGCAGTCAACAATTAGAGGAATGTTATTATTCAATTAGAGGGAAAGAGAGAGAAGCCCAGTGTGCAAAGGAGGAACGTAATTTATAAATTACGGAGAGAGGGAGAGTAATCCAGTGTGAAAATAGAAGGGGAAGGTAATTATTAACACAGAGAGAGAGAGCAAACTAGTCTGTAAATAGTGGATGAATGTATTAAAGAATTAGAAAGAGAGAGCCACCAAATGTGCAAATAGAGGAGGATTGCAATGAGTAAATTATAAGGGAGAGAAAGAGAGCAACCGAGTGTGGAAATAGAGGAGGAATTCAATAAAGAGAGAGAGAAACCCAGTGTGAAAAAAGGTGATTACAATTGATCAGTCAGAAATAGAGAAAGAGAGCAACCCAGTGTGTAAATAGAGAATTGCAATTAATCAATTAAATTGGAGAGAGCAATCCAGTGTACAAATAAAGGAGGAATGCAATTAATGAACTAGCGAGAGCAACCCATTTTGCAAAAGGAGGAAGGATGTTGTTATAAATAAGTGACAGAAAGAGAGGAACCCATTGTGTAAGCAGAGGAGCAATGCAATTAATAAATTAGGGCGGGAGAGAGAGAGAGAGGGCAACGGTGAGTGCAAATATAGGAGGAATGTAATTAATAAAATATAGAAAGGGCGAGATAAACCCACTGTGTAAATAGATGTGTATTTATTTAATAATTTAGAGATAGAGCAGGAGCAGCCCAGTGTGCGATTACAGGATTACAATTAATAAATTAGAAATAGAGAGAGAGTTGAATCCAGTGTGCAAATACTGGAGGAATGCAATTATTAAATAAGATGGATAGAAGAGTGCATGCCAGTGGGCAAATAGAGGAGCAATGCAGGGAATGGCCTCATGGGTTTCCTAGTATGACTTACTCTTTTCATCACTGCACTGTACTGAGGGGGAGCCGCGCTCTCAGATTGTCAGTGCAGAGCGAGAGCCGCACTGTCAGGTGGTCAGAACTCAGGGAGATCCGCACTGTCCGATGGTCAGTACTGGGGGAGCACTGCACTACGTGAGATTCAGCACTGGGGGATTGCGGTACTCTACGATTTTTTTACTAAGGGCATGCCGCACTGTCAGAGGGTCAGTGTTGAGGGAGTGCCGCACTGTCGGAGGGTGAGCACTGAGGGAGCACCACAGTGTTCGAGGGTCAGTACTGAGTGAGTGTCACATTGCTGTATGTTCAGTACTGAGGAAGTGCTGCATTGTCAGTGGGTCAGTACGGGGGGAGCACTGCACTGTCAGAGGGTCAGCACTGAGGGATTGCAGTGCTCTCCTAAGTTCAGTACTGAAGGTGCGACGCACTGTCGGAGGGTCAGTATTGAGCAAGCGCCACACTGTGGAAAAATCAGCTCTTGGGGAGTGCTGCACTGTCGAAGGGCCAGTCCTGAGGGAGTGATGCACTATTGGATGTTCAGTATTGACGATGTGCAGCACTGTCAGAGGCACAGTAACAAGGGAGTACCACACTGTCGCAGGATCAGTGCTGCGAGTGCTGCATGGAGGGTCGGTTTTGAGCGAGCGCTGCACGGTTGACGGTCAGTATTATGGGAGCGCCACATTGTCAGGTGGTCAGTACTGAGGCAGTGATTGTAACATGGAGGAATAATCTGTTGCGCATGTATTGAGATAACTGAGTTGTCTGCCTGCGAGAGACATAAATGATTTGGAGGAAAATGTAACTGGGCTAATTAGTAAGTTTGCAGATGACACTAAGGTTGGAGGAGTTGCAGATAATGAAGAGGATTGTTAAAGGATACAACGGGATATAGATCGGTTGGAGACTTGGGCGGAGAAATGGCAGATGGAGTTTAATCCGGACATATGCGAGGTAATGCATTTTGGAAGGTCTAATACAGGCAAGAATTATACAGTAAATGGCAGAACCCTTAAGTGCATCACCGGACAGAGGGATCTGGGTGTACAGGTCCACAGGTCACTGAAAGTGGCAACACAGGTAGATAAGGTAGTCAGGAAGGCATATGGCATGCTTGTCTTCATCGGCAGGGGTATTGAGTATAAAAGCTGGGAAGTCATGCTGCAGCTGTATAGAACCTTGATTAGGCCACACTTGGAATATTGCGTGCAATTCTGGTCGCCACACTACCAGAAGGATATGGAGGTGTTGGACAGGGTGCAGAGGAGGTTTACCAGGATGCTGCCTGGTCTGGAGGTTATTAGCTATGAGGAGAGATTGGAGAAACTCGGATTGTTCTCATTAGAGCGACGGAGATTGAGGGGCGACTTGATAGAAATTTACAAAATTATGAGTGGCATGGACAGAGTAGATAGTCAGAAGCTTTTTCGCAGGGTGGAAGAGTCAATTACTAGGGGACATAGATTTAAGGTGAGAGGAGAAACCAAAACAAATTTGTTAGATCCTGCTCCCCCATCCAGACTTTCGGAAATAGATTTTTTCCACCTTATCCCTTTCCTGGTAAAGCTGGAAAAGTGTGATCAAATCAGCCCCCCCTTCTAAAAAGGGACAACAACCTTCGCTTGTCTAAAAACTCCTAATAATTTAACCATTGAACTCCAGGTTTGGTTCTGGTAAATCTACACGGCACTCCCTCCGAGGTCAATCTATCCTCCCTAAGGTGTGGTGCACAGAACTGTTCATAGTTACTCCACGTGTGCTCTGACCAGGGCTTTATCAATCTGACAAACCTGCCGTCCATTATTACACATACACAGGTCAGCATCCCATTAGGCCTTTGGATTATTGTGGAAACCTATTAAAGGCATGTCATAATCTGTGTAAAGCTTTCCCAAGTCTCTTTGGACCTCCTCCTCTTCTTCTGATTTCTAACCAATTACAAAGATCTCTGCTTTATCTTTTTAGGGGTGCAGAGTCTATGAGCTCACATGAGGCAACATTCGAGTCCATTTTACAAACTCTTGACCATTCAGTGAACAACCTCTCTTTGCAATTTTATATTCCACTGACACTGTTAACAGTGTCCCAGGCACAGCAGTGAAACTGCCTTCAACAACAGCATACATGAAGTTTCTCTCCATAACTGCTTTAAATGAAAATGGTAGAGTTTGGTAAAAAATGTAATTAACTTACCCAGGAAACCCAGAATCCTCATCGCACTGGGAAATACTCTGGGAAGTGAAACACAAAATTAGTATTCAGAAAAGTTAATGGAATATGGAAAGGGAGGGAACTTTAATTAGAGAGTGGGACAGTGGATTATTGAGTGTATTGATTTATAGTGGGTGAACTCTACCTCCCCCTCTCACTGGAACTCCAACAAGTAGAGGTGAAGTCGAGTTGCTCATATGCCCTTAATAAACACCAATTCATTCACTCCAACACTTCACGTTTCCTTGTTCATCTCCCAAACCACCAATTATTTAAATCCTTAGCATTCCTGACCTCCTAGCTCTATTCTCTAGCTCCTCCTCCAGCACTCCCTGTAAAAACACCCTGCTAATCTTCGAACACAGTTCAATTACTGATCCCTGTGTGCGGACAGGAGAAGCAGCACACACCCCACCAAATCGATACGCAGCAAGTGAAAAATGATTGATCTTATTATAAGAGTCCATTCAGAGCCGAATGCTTACCAGAACCTTACCAGAACAATGAATATCGTTGTGTGAGATGCAATGGGGTCAAGCTCACTGTCCAGTATAATCTGCAGTGAGCGTGTCAGTCTCTGTAAGACATCCAACACCGCTCATCACATGGGATTAATATGTGACCATTGGCAGTGCGGGTTGGCTGAAACAATATCATTCATCAATGATGCAGATTGTGACAGCATTTATGCAAATTAAAGATTATTAATGAAAGGAGCTGCAATAACAAAACAAGGAAACATCTCACCTGATATTTGGAACTGTTTTTTCCCCTATATCATAACCTGCTTTTAGTTGCCCATCATGAATGGTTAAGGGGGGGGTGGGGGGGTATTGAAATTGACACCACTCTGAGCTTTTTATAGTCAACATTGTGTAATGGCCGGAGTATATATTTCCATTGTTTCTTCGGATGTGGGCATCACTGGCTGGGCCAGCTTTTATTGCCCATCAATAAATTGCCCTTGAGAAGGTAGGGGTGAGCTGCCTTCTTGAGCCGCTGCAGTCTCTGTGGTGCAGGTACACCCACCGTGCTGTTAGGGAGGGAGTTCCAGGGTGTTGACCCAGTGAGTGAAGGAATGGCTGATGCAGTTCCAAGTCAGGTTGGTGTGTAGCTTGGAGGGAAAATTCTAGGAGCTGGCGTTCCCATGAGTCTGCTGCCCTGATCCTTCTACTCGGTTTGTTTCATGAGATTGGAAGGTGCTGTCGAAGGAGCCTTGGAAAGTTGTGGTGTGGAATCTTTTAGACGGAGAACACGCACTGTATAATCCCTCCACCATACACAAGCTTTTCCTGCTCCAGACTGTTTGTAAACAGGTTGATTTTAAATTCAAATTCTCAGACCCCAGGGGTGACATTTGAAGTCAAACTCTCTGGATTAGTGTCCTTGGGACCTGCTGATTTTCAATCTCACTCCCAACTTCCCATTGCCTGGAGCCCAAAACTCTTCATCAATCCCCAAGCACACCCACGTTATAATTTATACCATTGCTTTAACAAGGGGGATGAGGGTTCTGTGGCAAAGCTGGAGTTCAACACCAGGCTGGAGAGGAAATTCTCCTCATCTTCGCCTGTCCCTCGATCAGTGGCTGAAGCCTCCTCAGGGAGGCCACTTCCGACTGTGAATCTTCATGTGTGTGAACAGGTCGATTCTACCTCTCCCCCTCTCCCCGTCCACCGGCGCCTCTCCCTGGGGCCACTCTCCCTCAGGCCCATCCCTCTCCCTGGGGCCCCTCTCCCTCAGGGCCATCTCCCTGACCCCTCACCATTGGGGCACCCTCCCCAACGCCTCATCCCCAGGGCCCTCTCCACAACCCCTCTCCCCTAGGGCCCTCTCCCTGACCCCCACCATCGGGGCACTCTCCTGACCCCTCACCCGCGGGGCCCTCTCACCAACTCCTCACCCCCAGGGCCCTCTCCTCAAACCCTCACCCTCGGTACTCTCTCCCCGAACCCTCACCATCGGGGCGCTCTACCCGACCCTTCACCCTCGGGACCCTCTCCCCGACCCCTCACCCCCAGGGCCCTCTCCCCGATTCCTCACCCTCGGGGCCCTCTCACTGACCCCTCACCCTAGGGGCCCTCTTCATAACCCCTCACCATCGGGCCCCTCTACCCGACCCCTCTCCCCCAGGGCCCTCTCCCCGACCAATCACAGTCGGGGCCCTCTGCCGGCCCCCCCACCCTCAGGGCCTTATCCCTGACCCCTCACCCTTGGGGCCCTTTCCCTGACCCCTCACCATCGAGGCCCTCTCCTCGACACCTTTCCTCCATGCCCTCTCCCCACCCCCTCTCCCCACCCTCTCCCCAACCCCTCTCTCCACCCCCTCTCCCCACCCCCTCTCCCCAACCCCTCTCCCCAACCCCCTCTCCCCCACCCTCTCCCCACCCCCTTCTCCACCCCCTCTCCCCACCCCCTCTCCCCAACCCCCTCTCCCCACCCCCTCTCCCCAACCCCCTCTCCCCAACCCCCTCTCCCCACCCCCTTCTCCACCCCCTCTCCCCACCCCCTTCTCCACCCCCTCTCCCCACCCTCTCCCCACCCCCTTCTCCACCCCCTTCTCCACCCCCTCTCCCCACCCCCTCTCCCCACCCCCTCTCCCCACCCCCTCTCCCCACCCCCTTCTCCCCACCCTCTCCCCACCCCCTTCTCCACCCCCTCTCCCCACCCCCTCTCCCCACCCCCTTCTCCACCCCCCTCTCCCCACCCCCCTCTCCCCACCCCCTTCTCCACCCCCTCTCCCCAACCCCTTCTCCACCCCCTCTCCCCACCCCCTCTCCCCACCCCCTTCTCCACCCCCTCTCCCCACCCCCTCTCCCCAACCCCTTCTCCACCCCCTCTCCCCAACCCCCTCTCCCCACCCCCTCTCCCCAACCCCCTCTCCACCCCCTCTCCCCACCCCCTCTCCCCAACCCCCTCTCCACCCCCTCTCCCCACCCCCCTCTCCCCACCCTCTCCCCAACCCCCTCTCCCCACCCCCCTCTCCCCACCCCCTTCTCCACCCCCTCTCCCCACCCCCTCTCCCCACCCCCTCTCCCCAACCCCCTCTCCACCCCCTCTCCCCACCCCCTCTCCCCACCCTCTCCCCAACCCCCTCTCCCAACCCCCTCTCCCCACCCCCTCTCCCCAACCCCCTCTCCCCACCCCCTCTCCCCACCCTCTCCCCACCCTCTCCCCACCCCCTTCTCCACCCCCTTCTCCACCCCCTCTCCCCACCCCCTCTCCCCAACCCCCTCTCCCCACCCCCTCTCCCCAACCCCCTCTCCCCACCCCCTCTCCCCACCCCCTCTCCCCAACCCCCTCTCCCCACCCCCTCTCCCCACCCCCTCTCCCCACCCTCTCCCCACCCCCTCTCCCCACCCCCTCTCCCCAACCCCTCTCCCCACCCCCTCTCCCCACCCCCTCTCCCCACCCCCTTCTCCACCCCCTCTCCCCACCCCCTCTCCCCACCCCCTTCTCCACCCCCTCTCCCCACCCCCTCTCCCCAACCCCTCTCCCCACCCCCTCTCCCCAACCCCCTCTCCCCAACCCCTCTCCCCACCCCCTTCTCCACCCCCCTCTCCCCACCCCCTTCTCCACCCCCTCTCCCCACCCCCTCTCCCCCACCCCCTTCTCCACCCCCTCTCCCCACCCCCTCTCCCCACCCCCTTCTCCACCCCCTCTCCCCACCCCCTCTCCCAACCCCCTTCTCCACCCCCTCTCCCCACCCCCTCTCCCCACCCCCTTCTCCACCCCCTCTCCCCAACCCCTCTCCCCACCCCCTCTCCCCAACCCCCTCTCCCCAACCCCTCTCCCCACCCCCTCTCCCCACCCCCTTCTCCACCCCCTCTCCCCACCCCCTCTCCCCACCCCCTCTCCCCAACCCCCTCTCCACCCCCTCTCCCCACCCTCTCCCCACCCCCTCTCCCCACCCCCTCTCCCCACCCCCTTCTCCACCCCCTCTCCCAACCCCCTCTCCCCACCCCCTCTCCCCAACCCCCTCTCCCCACCCCCTCTCCCCACCCCCTTCTCCACCCCCTCTCCCAACCCCCTCTCCCCACCCCCTCTCCCCACCCCCTCTCCCCACCCCCTTCTCCACCCCCTCTCCCAACCCCCTCTCCCCACCCCCTCTCCCCAACCCCCTCTCCCCACCCCCTCTCCCCACCCCCTTCTCCACCCCCTCTCCCAACCCCCTCTCCCCACCCCCCTCTCCCCACCCCCTTCTCCACCCCCTCTCCCAACCCCCTCTCCCCACCCCCTCTCCCCAACCCCCTCTCCCCACCCCCTTCTCCACCCCCTCTCCCAACCCCCTCTCTCCACCCCCTCTCTCCACCCCCTCTCCCCACCCCCTCTCCCCACCCCCTCTCCCCAACCCCCTTCTCCACCCCCTCTCTCCACCCCCTCTCCCCAACCCCCTCTCCCCACCCCCTCTCCCCACCCCCTCTCCCCACCCCCTCTCCCCACCCCCTCTCCCCACCCCCTCTCCCCACCCCCTCTCCCCACCCCCTCTCCCCACCCCCCTCTCCCCAACCCCCTTCTCCACCCCCTCTCCCCACCCCCTCTCCCCACCCCCTCTCCCCAACCCCCTTCTCCACCCCCTCTCCCCACCCCCTCTCCCCAACCCCCTCTCCCCAACCCCCTTCTCCACCCCCTCTCCCAACCCCCTTCTCCACCCCCTCTCCCCAACCCCCTCTCCCCAACCCCCTTCTCCACCCCCTCTCCCCAACCCCCTCTCCCCACCCTCTCTCCACACCCTCTCTCCACCCCCTCTCCCCACCCCCTCTCCCCAACCCCCTTCTCCACCCCCTCTCCCCACCCCCTCTCCCCACCCCCTCTCCCCAACCCCCTCTCCCAACCCCCTCTCCCCACCCCCTCTCCCCACCCCCTGTGGACTGTCACTGACCTCACCTCCTCTGGAGATCTTCCTCCCACAGCTTCCAACCTGATAGTCGCCCAACCTTGGACGGCCCGCTCCTAACTCCTACCCAAAATCTACAAACAGAACTGTCCCGGCAGACCGATCATGTCAGCCTGTTGCTGCCCCACGGAACTCATTTCTCGTTATCTTAACTCCCTTCATTCTCCCCTTGAACCCTCCCACTCTCATGCCCTCAAACCTTCTCTCTCTCTCTCACACGCCTCAAACATACTCTCTCTCACACCTTCAAGCTCTCACTCGCTCTCCCTCTCATGCCCTCCAACCCTCCCTCTCTCGGTCTCTCTCTCAAACACTCCCTCTCTCTCTCATGCCCTCAAGCTTTCTCTCTTTCTCTAACACCCTCAAACCCTCTCCCTCTCTCCCTCTCTCACTCTCTCTCTCTCATGACCTCAACCCCTCTCTCTCTCTCTCACACACGATCTCAAACCCCCTCTCTCTCTCATGCCCTCATGCCAGATCTCTCCCTCTCTCATGCCCACAAAACCTCTCTCTCTCTCACCCCCTCCAACCCTGTGCCTCTCTCTCACATGCCCGCAAATCCTCTCTCTTATGCCCTCAAACACACTCTCTCTCTCTCTCTCCCTCCCTCACGCCCTCAAACCCTCTCTCTCTCACACGTCCAAACCCCCCTCTCTTGCTTTCACGGTTTGCAGCCCTCTCTCACATGCTCTGAAATCCTCTCTCTCTCTCTCTCATGTGCCCTCAAACCCTCTCTCTCTCTCATGCCCTCAAACCATCACCCTCTCTTTTAAGGCCTTAAACCCACGTTCTCTACCTCTCTTATGCTCACAGTCCCTCTCTCTCATGCACAGCCACAATCCCTCTCTCTCGCTCACTCATGTCCTTGAACCCACTCTTTTTCTCTCTCAGGTCCTCCAACCCTCTCCCTCTCTCTGAGGCCCTGAAACCCTCTCCCCAAGCCTTCAAAAAATCTATCTCTCTCTGTCTCTCGCCCTCAAACCTCTCTCTCTCATGCCGTCACACACTTTCTCTCTCTCTCGCTGGCCATCAATCCTTGCTCTCACCCTCAGGTCCTCAAACCCTCTCTCTCCCTCACACCTTCCAACCCTCCCTCTCTCTCTCTCATGCCCTCGAACCCTCTATCTCTCCCTCGCCCTCAAACCCTCCCTCTCTCTCGTGCCCTCAAGCCATCACTCTCTCTCTCACATGCCTTCAATGCCTCTCTCTCTCATGTTCTCGAACCCTCTCTCTCTCAAGCCTTCCGGCCCTCTGTCGCTGTCTGACGCTCTCAAACCCTCTCTCTCACTCTCTCATATCCTCAAACCCTCTCTCGCCCTCAAATCCCCTCTGTCTCTTTCTCTCTCACATACACGCCCTCAAATCCTACCTCTCTCATGCCCTCAAACTCTCTCTCTATCTCTCACATCCTCAAACCCTCTCTATCACACTCTCAAACCCTCACTCTGTCTATCATGCCCTCCAACTCTGTGCCTCTCTCTCTCTCAAGCCCTCAAACCCTCTCTCCCTCTCACTCAAGACCAAAAACCTTCCCTCTCTGTCTCTCTCTCACCATTAAACCCTCTCTCTCTGATGCCCTTAAATCCGCTCTCTTTCTCTCACGTCCCCCAAACCTGCACCTCTCTCTCTCATGACCTCAAACTCTCCCTCACACCCTAACACCCCCTTTCTCTGTAACGTCCTCAAACTCTCTCCTGCTCTCATGCCCACTTACCCTCCCTCTCACACCCTCAAACCCTCTCTCTCTTATGCCCTTGAACCCTCTATCTCTCCCTCACCCTCAAACCCTCCCTCTCTCTCTCATGTCCTCCAACCCTCTGTCTCTTTTTCTCACAAACTCAAACCCTCCTTCTCTCTCTCACACCCTCAAACCCTCTCTCCCTCCATCTCTCACACCCTCAACTTTTCTCTCTGTCATGCCCTTGAATCCTGTGCTCCATCCAAGCCCTCAAACCCTCTCTCTCTCACACCCTCCAACCCTCTGTCTCTCTCTCTCACACCCTCAGAGCCTCTCTCTCTCTGATGCCCTCAATCCCTCCCTCTTTCTCTCACGTCCTAGAACCCTGTCTCTCTCCCACATGCCCTCAAATCCTCTCTCTCTGTCTCTCATGCCCTCAAACCCTGTGCCCCCTCTCTCTCTCACCCTCAAAACTTCTCTTTCCCAAGCAAGCCCACAAACCCTCCCTCTCATGCCCAGAAACCCTTTCTCTCTCTCTCTCTCTTTCTCTCACTCAAACCCTCTCACTTACTCTCACGTCCTTAATTCCTCTCTCACATCAGCCCTCACACCCCCCCTCTCATACACAGACATGCATACCCTCACCCCCACACTCTCCCTGTGTCTCACATTCATACACAGGCCCTTAACCTCTCTCTCTCACACTCTCAACCCCACTCTCTCTCTCTTTCACACATGCCCTCAAACCCTCTCTCTCTCACATCCTCCAATCCTCTGTCTCTCTCTCTCTTACACCCTCAAAATCTCTCTCTCACTCATGCCCTCAAACCCTCTCGCTTTCTCTCATGCCCTCAAACAGTCTCCATCTCTCTTACGGCCTTAAACCCTCGCTCTCTCTCTCCCATGTCATCTAAATCTCTCTCTCTCACACCCTCAAACACTCTCTCTCTCCCTCTCACACCCTCCAACTCTCTTTCTCTCTTTCACACCATCAAACACTCTCTCTCTCTCTCTGTCATGCTCACAGTCCCTCTCCCTCATGCCTTCGAACCCTCTCTCTCTCTCACGTCTTCCGATCCTCGGTCTCTCTCTCATGTATTCAAACTCTCTCTCTCTCTCTCTCTCTCTCACATGCCCTCAAATCCTCTCCCTCTTACTCAAAACCTCAAATCCTCTCTCTGTCTCTCATGCTCTTGAACCCTGTGCCCCTCTCTCTCTCTCTCTCTCTTGCCCTCAAAACTTCTCTCCTCTCCTAATCCCCTCTCCCTCGGGGCCCTATTCCCGACCCCTTAATCTCAGGGTCCTCTCCCTGAACCCTCTCACTCGGGGTCCTCTCCCGGTCCCCTCTCACCCAGGATCCTCTCCCTGAACCTTCTCACTCGGGGTCCTCTCCCCGAAACCTCTCACTCGGGGTCCTCTCCCCGAAACCTCTCACTCGGGGTCGTCTCCCTGAACCCTCTCACTCAAGTTCCCCTCCCTGAACCCTCTCACTCGGGGTCTTCTCCTCGAACCCTCTCACTCGGGGTCCTCTTCCCGAAACCTCTCACTCGGGGTCGTCTCCCTGAACCCTCTCACTCAAGTTCCCCTCCCTGAAGCCTCTCACTCGGGGTCTTCTCCTCGAACCCTCTCACTCGGGGTCCTCTCCCTGAACCTTCTCACTCAAGTTCCCCTCCCTGAACCCTCTCACTCGGGGTCCTCTCCTCGAACCCTCTCACTCGGGGTCCTCTCCCTGAACCCACTCACTCGGAGTCCTCTCCTGGTCCCCTCTCATTCAGGGTCCTCTCCCCAAACCCTCTCACTCGGCATCCTCTCCCTGTACCCTCTCACTCAGGGTTCTCTTCCTGAACCCTCTCACTCAGGTTCCTCTCCCTGAACCCTCTCACTCGGGGTCCTCTCCCTGAACCCTCTCACTCGGGGTCCTCTCCCCGAAACCTCTCACTCGGGGTCCTCTCCCCGAAACCTCTCACTCAAGTTCCCCTCCCTGAACCCTCTCACTCGGGGTCCTCTCCCCGAAACCTCTCACTCGGGGTCGTCTCCCTGAACCCTCTCACTCAAGTTCCCCTCCCTGAACCCTCTCACTCGGGGTCCTCTCCCTGAACCCTCTCACTCAAGTTCCCCTCCCTGAACCCTCTCACTCGGGGTCTTCTCCTCGAACCCTCTCACTCGGGGTCCTCTCCCTGAACCCACTCACTCGGAGTCCTCTCCTGGTCCCCTCTCACTCAGGGCCTCTCCCCAAACCCTCTCACTCGGCATCCTCTCCCTGTACCCTCTCACTCAGGATTCTCTTCCTGAACCCTCTCACTCGGGGTCCTCTCCCTGAACCCTCTCACTCGGGGTCCTCTCCCCGAAACCTCTCACTCGGGGTCTTCTCCTCGAACCCTCTCACTCGGGGTCCTCTCCCTGAACCCTCTCACTCAAGTTCCCCTCCCTGAACCCTCTCACCCGGGGTCTTCTCCTCGAACCCTCTCACTCGGGGTCCTCTCCCTGAACCCACTCACTCGGAGTCCTCTCCTGGTCCCCTCTCACTCAGGGCCTCTCCCCAAACCCTCTCACTCGGCATCCTCTCCCTGTACCCTCTCACCCAGGGTTCTCTTCCTGAACCCTCTCACTCAGGTTCCTCTCCCTGAACCCTCTCACTCGGGGTCCTCTCCCTGAACCCTCTCACTCGGGGTCCTCTCCCCGAAACCTCTCACTCGGGGTCATCTCCCTGAACCCTCTCACTCGGGGTCCTCTCCCTGAACCCTCTCACTCGGGGTCTTCTCCTCGAACCCTCTCACTCAAGTTCCCCTCCCTGAACCCTCTCACTCGGGGTCTTCTCCTCGAAACCTCTCACTCGGGGTCTTCTCCTCGAACCCTCTCACTCGGGGTCTTCTCCCTGAACCCTCTCACTTGGGGTCTTCTCCCTGAACCCTCTCACTCGGGGTCTTCTCCTCGAACCCTCTCACTCGGGGTCCTCTCCCTGAACCCACTCACTCGGAGTCCTCTCCTGGTCCCCTCTCACTCAGGGCCTCTCCCCAAACCCTCTCACTCAGCATCCTCTCCCTGTACCCTCTCACTCAGGGTTCTCTTCCTGAACCCTCTCACTCAGGTTCCTCTCCCTGAACCCTCTCACTCGGGGTCCTCTCCCTGAACCCTCTCACTCGGGGTCCTCTCCCCGAAACCTCTCACTCGGGGTCTTCTCCTCGAACCCTCTCACTCGGGGTCCTCTCCCTGAACCCTCTCACTCAAGTTCCCCTCCCTGAACCCTCTCACTCGGGGTCTTCTCCTCGAACCCTCTCACTCGGGGTCCTCTCCCTGAACCCACTCACTCGGAGTCCTCTCCTGGTCCCCTCTCACTCAGGGCCTCTCCCAAAACCCTCTCACTCGGCATCCTCTCCCTGTACCCTCTCACTCAGGGTTCTCTTCCTGAACCCTCTCACTCAGGTTCCTCTCCCTGAACCCTCTCACTCGGGGTCCTCTCCCTGAACCCTCTCACTCGGGGTCCTCTCCCCGAAACCTCTCACTCGGGGTCATCTCCCTGAACCCTCTCACTCGGGGTCCTCTCCCTGAACCCTCTCACTCGGGGTCTTCTCCTCGAACCCTCTCACTCAAGTTCCCCTCCCTGAACCCTCTCACTCGGGGTCTTCTCCTCGAACCCTCTCACTCGGGGTCTTCTCCTCGAACCCTCTCACTCGGGGTCTTCTCCCTGAACCCTCTCACTCGGGGTCTTCTCCCTGAACCCTCTCACTCGGGGTCTTCTCCCTGTGCTCTCTCCCTATTGGCCCTCCCCAAGCCACTCTCACACATATCCTTCACACACCCCCACTCCATCAGGGCAATCTCCACTTCCCCTCTCTCTCCAGGCCCTCTAACCCAACCCTTTCCCTTCTGGTGCTCTCCATCTCCCCTATGGACCTCTGTGTTTCCCATTCCCACCTCCCATCTCCCAGGGTGCCCTGTCCCATTCCCCTCTCCATCAGGGTCTTCTCCCTGCACCCTATACCTCGAGGTTCCTCTCCCCATCCCCTCTCCTACATGGACTTCCCCTTGCCCCCTCTACCTGTGCACTCTCCCCATACACTCAGCCCAGGGGACTCCTCACTCTCAGTTGAGGTCTAATCCCTGTGTCCTCTCCCTGGGGCCTCCTCCCTTGTGGACATCTCACTCCCCCTCTCCCTCGGGGACATCTCCCCACCCCGTCTCCCTCGGGTATTGCCCCGCCCCCTTTCCCTGTGTGACCTCTCCCTGCCCCTCTCCCTCAGGGACCTTGTCCCGAACCCCCATTTCACGGGGTCCTCTCCCTGCACCCTCTTCCTCGGGGACATCTCCTCTCCCCCTCTCCCTCGGAAATCTCCCTGCCCACTCTCCCTTGGTCATCGCCCCATCCCCTTTCTCTCAGGGAACTTTCACTGTCCCCACTCCCTTGGGTACCTGCTGCCATCCCCACTCCCCCAGGGATGGCTGCCCAGCCTCTCTATCTCGGGGAACTCTGCCTGCCCCCTCTCCCAGCCCCATCTACCTCGATGATCTCTCCAGCCCCTCTCACTCGGTGATCTCTCCCTGGCCTCTCCCTAGGGGACGTTTCCTTGACCCCTCTCCTTCAGGGAGCTCTCCCTGACCCCTGTACCTCCGAGACTTCTCCTTGACTCGCCTCCCTCGGACATGTCCCTGGCTCCTCTTTGTCGGGGACCTCTCCCTGTCCCCTTTCCCTCTGGGATCTCTCCCTGATCCCTCTTCCTAGTGCTCCCATCTCTGACCCCTCTCCCTCTGTGACTATCCCTATCCCCTTCCTGTTGGCAACCTCTCCAAGTCCCAACTCACTTTTGAACCATTGCCGGGCCATTGTTTCATTGAGGACACTCACTGCTTCCTCTCTGTTGTAGTATCTCACCTTCTCCACTCACACTCTGTGACCGCTTTATGACCCCTCTCCCTGTCACGTCATGTCGCGTGTCACATCATGTCATGTTATATCACATGTGATGTCATGTCACGTGTCATGTTGCGTTGCGTCACGTGTCACATTACCACATGTCACGTTGCATGTCACATCACCTGTCATGTCATGTGTCACGTCGTGTGACATCACATGTCATGTCACGTCGCATCACTTCGTGTGTCAAATCACAATACTTTGCGTGCCACATCATGACACATAGCCTCCTACATCATGTCACGTAACGTCACTCATCCCATCACGTCATGGGTCACGTAGCATCGCGGGTCACATGTCACCTCACATCGCGTGTCATGTCAGGTCATGTTGCAAATCACATCACCTCATGTCACATCGCACATCACATCACATCACTCATCACGTCACATAATGTCCCTCATCACATCACATTGCGGTGCACGTCGCATCGTGTGTCACATGTCATGTCGTACATCATGTTACGTCGCGCATCACATCATGTCACATGTCACGTCGCATCACATCGTGTATCATGTCACATCACGTGTCACTTCACATCACATGTCATGTCACATCAAGTCACATCAAGTCACGTTGTGTTGCGGGTCACATCATCTCGCGTCACATCTCATGTCACGTAACATTGAGTGTCACATCATGTCAAATCGTGTGTCACATCACCTCGTCATGTTGCACATCACGTCACGTCACACGTGACATCATGTCATGCATCACATCTCGTGTCACATTGCGTGTCACGTCATGTCGGTCACATCGTGTCACGTGTCACGTCATGTCTAGCCACGTTGTGTGTCACCTCACGTCACATCACTCATCACATCACATCGCACTGCGTTGTGGGTCACGTCAATTCGCAGATAACTTTGTATCGCAGGTCACGACATCTCGCGTCATGTCGCGTATCAAATCACGTCATGTCACATGTCATGTTGCTTCATGTCATGTCACGTGTCACGTCATGCGTCACGTCACATATCGTCACGTGTCATATCATGTTACATCACGTCATGTCGCACGTCACGTCACGTCCAGTCACGTTGTGTGTTATGTCATGTCATGTCATATTGAATCACATCACGTCACATCACACCGCATGTCATGTCATGTCATTTCACGTCACGTGGCATCATTCATGTGTCATGTTGCATCACATCCCGTCACATCGCGTTTCACGTCACGTCGTGCCTTGTTGCTGGTCACATCAAGTCACGTGTCACATTGCATGTCACGTCAGGTCGCAGGTCATGTTGTGTCACGTCGCGTCCCTCGTCACCTCACATCACGGGTCACGTCGCGTCGCATGTCATGTCATGTCAGTTAATGTCGAGTGTCACATCACACGTCACGTCACACCACATGTCATGTTGCATTGTTTCACGTTGCGTGGCATCAGTCATGTGTCACATCATGCCGCATGTCATGTCACATCCCATCATGTCACATATCATGTCATGTCAGCTCGAGGGTCACGTCGCGTCCCTCGTCACATCACATTGCAGGTCACATTGCATCGCTGATCACATCATGTCACGACCAGTCACATGTCATGTCACGTCACGTTGCATGTCACATCAGCTCGAGGGTCACATTGCATCCCACATCATATCATGTCGCATCATGTAATGTCGAGGATCACCTCATGTCACGTCACGTCAAGTCGCGTGTCACATCACCTCATGTCACATCACGTGTCGTGTCATGTCACATCGCGTCATGGGTCACGTCAAGTCACGTCACGTGTCATGTCCCATCGCGGGTCACGTCATGTTGCATGTCTCGTCACGTGTCATATCATGTCACATCACATCATGTTGCATGTCACATCACGTCGCGCATCACATCTTGTGTCGCATGTCACGTCGTGTCTTGTCACTTTGTGTCACATTTCACGTCACATCGTGGGTAATGTCGCATCCATTTCGTTGCATGAGGTGTCACGTAATGTGTGTCACATCACCTCATGTCAACTCGCATGTCACGTAATGTCACTCATTGCATCACATCGCGGGTCACATGTCGCATCACATCGCATGTCATGTTGCGTCGCAGGTCACATCACATTATGTCGCATGTAACATCGTGTGTCACGTCACATCACGTGTCACATCACCTCATGTTGCGTTGCAGGTCACATCATTTTGCGTCATGTCATTTCACATCACGTTGCATGTCACGTCATGTCAAATCGCACATCATGTCATGTCATGTGTCATGTCACATCAAGACACGTTGCGAGTCACGTTGTGTCGCATGTCACGACACATCACATCATGTCATGTATCACGTCATGTTGTGTATCATGTCATGTCTAGCCATGTCACATGTCACCTCCCATCATTTCACATGTCACAACACATCATGTCACGTTGTGTGTCACGTTGCATCACTTCACGTCATGTGTCACATCACCTCATGTCACATTGCGTCTCACGTCACATCATGTCATTTGTCACGTCATGTCTCATCACTTCACGTCACGGATCGTGACATGTGTTGTCGCGTCTTGTGTCACGTCATGTGGCATCACTTCGCGTGTCACATTACGCCTTATCACATAATGTCATGTGTCACGTCACATCACTTTACATCGCATGTCACGTCATCGCGGGTCACGCTTGTCGTGTCGCGGGTCACGTCATGGGTCACATCGCATTGCGTCAATTCATGTCACGGGTCACGTCGTGTTACATCACGTGTCACGTTACCTCACGTCATGTCATGTGCCACATCACATCATGTCACATGGTGTGTCACGTCATGTCAAGTCACATCATGCATCACATCATGTTGCGGGTCATGTCACGCCACTTCACATGTCAGGTCGCATTGTGTCACGTTGCCTGTCACGTCACGAGTCACGCCCGTCACATCGTGGATCACGTCATGTGTTGTCGTGTCACATCTTGTGTCATGTCACGTCACATCGCATCACTTCGTGTGTCACGTGACGCCTTATCACATAATGTCGTTTGTCACGTCACATCACTTTACGTCGCGTGTCATGTCACGTCGCGGGTCACGTCATGGGTCACATCTCATCGTGTCGCATGTCACGTCGCGTCATGTCACGTGTCACGTCGTGTTACATCACGTGTCACGTTACCTCACGTCACGTCATGTGCCACGTCACATCATTTTACATCGCGTGTCATGTTACGTCATGGGTCACGCACGTTGCGTCGTGTGTCACATCACATCCCATGTCAAGTGGTGCCACGTCATGTTGCGTGTCCTGTCGAGTCACGTCGTTTCTCATCTCACGTCACGTCACGTCGCGTACCACATCACATCATGTCACGTTGTGTGTCACGTCACGATGTGGGTCACATTGCGTCACATCACATTGTGTCATGGCAGCTCATGTCACGTCACATGTCACATCTTTTCATGTAACACATCACGTCAGATTGGGTGTCATGTTGCATGTCACATCACGTCACATCGCAAGTCATGCACGTAGCATCGCGGGTCACATCACATCATGTCACATTATGTCACTTTGTGTCACGCCATGTCATGTCGTGTCGCGTGTCACGTCGCGTTGCGTCACGTCATGTCATGTTGTGTGTCACGCCATGTCATGTCGTGTCGCGTGTCAAGTCACGTCGTGGGTCACATCATGTCACTTCGCGTGTCACGCGCATTGTGTCACATCACGTTGTGTCACATCACGAGTCACGTCCCATCATGTCGTGGATTGCGTCATATCATGTCGCATGTCACATCAGCTCATGTCATGTGGCACATTGGGTCATGTCATGTGTCATGTCGAAGGTCACGTTATGACACGTTGCGTGTCGTGTCGTGGGTCATGTCATGTTGCATCACGTGTCATATCGCGTCTCATCATGTATCACGTCATGTCATGTCACGTCGCGTGTCACATCAGCTGATGTCGTGTGTCACGTCACATCACATCGCACGTCGCAGGTCACATCACGTCGTGGGTCACATCATGTCGTGTGTCACATCACATGTCACGTCTTGTCACATGTCATTTCGCGTGTCACGTCATGTCGCAAGTCACGACGCATTACATCGCATGTCACTTCACGTCACATCACGTCACATCACTTCATGTTGCGCATCAAGTCATGTCATGGGTCACATCGCCTCATGGCATGTCGTGTGTCACGTCATGTCATGTCTCGTCGCATGTCATGTCAGCTTGAGGGTCACATCATGTCACGTCACGTGTCACATCACCTCATGACACGTCACATCACGTCATGTCACATCACATCGCATCATATCACATGTCATGTCTTGTCACGTCACATCACATCACGTCTTGTGTCACATCACGTGTCACGTCACATCGTGTCATGGGTCATGTCATGTCATGTCACCTGTCACGTCGTGTCATGTCACATTGCATGTCATGCCACATCAAGTCACATCGCTGGGTCATGTCGTGTCATGTCATGTGTCACCCCACATCACATCATGTTGTGGGTCACGTCGCGTTGCCTGTCACATCATGTTACGTCGCTTGTCAAGTCACTTCATGTCGCGTGTCACGTCGTGGGTCACGTCATGCCACATCGTGTGCCATGTCAAGTCCCGTGTCATGTCACGTCATGTCGCGTGTCACATCATGTTGCGTGTCACGTCATGTCTCATCATGTCACGTGTCATAGCATGTCATGTCACCATGTCACGTGTCAGGTCATGTCATGTCACATCATGTCACATGTCACATCATGTTGCATGTCATATCATGTCACGTGTCACGTCATGTCGCAGGTCACGTCATGTCACATCACATCGCACATCATGTCACGTCACGGGTAATGTCACATCCATTTCATTGCATGAGGTATCACATAACGTGTGTCATGTCACGTCACATTGCATGTCACATCACCTCGTCACCTCACATGTCACGTATCATGTCACGTTGCATGTCATGTCATATTGCATCATGTCGTGTATCACGTCATGTCTAGCCATGTCGCGTGTCACCTCACGTCATGTCACATGTCACATGTAATGTCACATCGTGTGTCACATCGCGTCGCACTGTGTCGTGTGTCATGTCGTATCAGGTCTCGTGGCATGTCGCGTATCAAATCACATCGCATGTCATGTCACATCCAGTCACGTCACATCACACCGCATGTCATGTCGCTTTGTTGCACATCGCGTGGCGTCAGTCACGTGTTACGTTGCATCACATCTCATCACATCGTGGGTCCCGTCACGTCACTGGTCATGTCGCACCGTGTCGCTGGTCATGTCCTGTCACATCACGTAGCGTGTCACATCACATGAAACATCGCATCATGTAACATGTTATGTCACGTCACGTGTTATGTCACATCACATCGCGTGTCAGGTCACATCGCATGTCACATCACCACATTATGTTGCATGTCACATCATGTCATGTCACGTCCTATCACGTCACGCATCATGTCATGTCACGCCTCGTTGCTGGTCATGTCAGGTCACATCATGTGTTATGTCGTGTCACATAACATCAAGGGTCACGTCATGTCAAGTCGCGTCACATCACCTCATGTCACGTCACGTTGCATCACGTCAATATCATGTCTTGTCACGTCACATCGCATTGCATCTTGTATCACATCACGTGTCATGTCGCATTGCTTCGTGGGTCATGTCATGCCGTGTCATGTTGCCTGTCATGTCACGTTGCATGTCATGTGTCACGTCATGTCACATCAAGTCGCGTGTCACGTCACATCACGTTTCATGTCACGTCACATCATGTCTCATGTCACGTCATGTCTCGTCACATCACGTCAATTGGCAGGACATTCACATCACGTCATTTCACATGTCACATCATGTCACGTGTCACATCATCTTGCATGTCATATCATGTCACATCACGTCACGTCGCGTGTCACATCATGTTGCATGTCACATCATGTCACGTCGCGGGTAATGTCGCATCCGTTTTGTTGCGTGAGGTGTCACATGACATGTGTCATGTCACATCATGTCACCTCGCACGTCACGTAACGTCACTCAACACATCATGTCATGGGTCACATGTCGCATCGTGTGTCACGTTGCATCACGTAACGTCGAGAGTCACCTCACATCGTGTGTCATGTCAGGTCATGTCACGTAATGTCCCTCATCACATTGTGGCACACGTCGCATCGCAGGTCACATCATTTTGCGTCACATCATTTCACATCACGTTACGTGTCACGTCAGCTCATGTCACATCACGTGTCATGTCATGTCATGTCGCACGCCACATTATGTCATGTCGCACGTCACATCACGCATCACGTCATGTTGCATCACGTATCACATTGCGTTGCATCATGTGTCACGTCACGTGTCACATCACCTGATGTCATGTATGTCACATCACTTGTCACATCACGTCACGTGTCATGTTGAGTCTCGTCACATGTCACATCACGTTTCATGTCACACGTCACATCACCTCATGTTATGTCATGTGTCACATCACGTCGCATCACTTCATGTGTCACATTGCACCTCATCATATAATGTCATGTGTCATGTCACATCGGGTCACATTGTGGGTCACGTCACATCACCTCACCTCGCGTGTCACATAACATCACGTCTTGTCACGTGTCACATCACCTCATGTTATATCACGTGCCATGTCACGTCATGTCACGTAATGTGTCGCGTCATTTGAAGTCATGTCGCACGTCACATCACGTCATGTGTGTCACATCATGTCACGGCATGTTGCGGGTCACATCACATCATGTTGCACGTCACGTCACATCACTCGTCACATCACATCGCATTTCGTCGCTGGTCACATCATGTCGAGTCTCATCACATCGCGTGCCACATCACATCATGTCACACATCAGGTCACGTCACGTCACATCATGTCGTGCGTCACGTCACAGGTCATGTTTTGTGGTGTCACGTGTCATGTCGTGTCACTTTGTGTCACGTTTCATGGCACGTCGCGTTGCACTTCATGTCATGTCGTGCATAATGTCACGTCGCATTTCATCACATCATGTCACATCACCTCATGACACATCACCTGTCACGTCACGTAACATCACTCGTCACATCACGTTGCGCGTCACATCGCATGTCATGTCACATCACATAATGTGTCACGTCATGTCGTGTGTCATGTTGCATCACGAAATGTCGAGTGTCACGTCACATGTCCTGTCACGTCACGTCGCATCGCGGGTCATGTTGTGTCATGTCACATCATGTGTCATGCCACACATGTCATGTCACGTCACATCTTGTCACATCATGTCATGCGTCACATCACATTGCGGCTCACATTGTGGTGTGTCGCGTGTCACTTCGCTTCGCATCGCGTCACGTGTCACGTTGCAAATCACATCATATCCTGTCGTGTATCACGTCATGTCGCATCATGTGTCACGTCACATCGCGTCATGTCGTGTCGCATCACATCTTGTGTCACGTCACATCAAGTCGTGGGTCATATCGCGTCACATCACATCGCATGTCCAGTCTCGTCATGTCAGTCACGTGTCACATCACATCACATCACGTGTTATGTCACATCACATTGCATGTCACTTCACGTGGCATCACATCGCGTGTCACATCGCATCACATCACCTCGCGTGTCACGTCTCGTGTCACGTCACATCAATTCAGGTCACGTCACGTCACGTCATGTCATGTCAAGGGTCACATGTCATTTTGCGTGTCACGGCACATATCACAGCACCTCATGTCACGTTGCATGTCATGTCACGCCGTACGTCATGTCACAGGCAACGTCGCATTGCGGGTCACATCACATCAAGTCACATCATGTGTCACGTCACGGGTCACATAGCGTCGTGTCACGGGTCACATTACATCTTGTCATGTTGCATCACGTCACATGTCATGTCATCTCATTATGTCACGTGTCACATCATTTCATGTCTCAGGTCATAACACATCATGTCATGTGTCAAGTCCCGTCGCGTCATGTCACGTCGTGTGTCACATCACATCAAGTCAGGTGGTGTGTCACGTCACATCATGTCACGTCACGAGTCACGTGTCACATCACGTGTCACACATCATGTCAAGTTGCATGTCATATTACAGTGCATGTCATGTTACATCATGTCACGTGTCATGTCACGTCATGTCGCACATCACCTCATGTCATGTCGCGTGTCACGTCATGTCACATCCACATCACATCACGTCGCGTGTCATTTTGTGTCATCACATTGCGTGACGTCATGTCATGTCGCATATCATGCCTCATTGCATCACGTCGTGTGTCGTGTCATGTGTCACGTCACGTCGTGTGTCACGTCATGTCATGTCACATAGTGTCATGCCACATGTCACATCACTTCCCATCATGTTGCATCACGTGTCATGCCATGTCACATCACATCGTGTGTCACGTTGTGTGTCACGCCACCTCATGAGACGTCACGTGTCACATCTCAACATGTCACGTCGCATGTCACGTCGCGTTGTGTCGTGTGCCATGTTGATTCTCATCATGTCATATCATGTGTCATGTTACATCATGTCGCGGGTCACCTAATGTCACGTCGCATCGCGTGTCATGTCATGTATCACGTCATGTCACATCGCGTGTCACACCACCTCATGTCATGTGTCACGTCGCATCATATCACATCATGTCGTATCACATTGTGTCACGTCATGTCACATCACATCATGTCATGTCGCATGTCACATCACGACATCACATCGCACATTACCTCATGTCATGTCATGTGTCACGTCACATCGCATGTCATTTCATTTCATATCACGTCGCATGTCACGTTGCATGTGACATCAGGTCCTGTCACATCACCTCGTGTGTCACGTCATGTCATGTCACAGTCAAGTATCATGTCGCTTCGCATCATGTCATGCCACATGTCACGCATCACTTCGCATCTTGTCACATTGTATCACGTATCACGTGTCACGTGTCACGTCACGTTGCGGGCCACATCATCTCATGTCATGTGGCGGGTCATGTCGCGTTGCGTCACGTCGCATCGCGTGTCAGTTCATGTCACGTCATATCACTTGTCACGTCATATCACGTCACATGTCACGTCACGTCATGTTGTGTGGTGCATCACGTCACATCGCATCACGTGTGATGCCACGTCACGTCACATGTCACATCACCTCATGTCACATCGCGTCATGTCACGTCACTTTGCGGGTCACTTTGCATCACGTCACATCACATTTCAGGTCACGTCATGTCACGCTCTCTCTTTCTCAGGCCCTGAACTGCTTTCTCTCTCTCGCAATCAAATCCTCTCTCTCAATCTCATGCCCTCAAATGCTCTCCTTCTCCCATGTCCTCCTACCCTCTCTCTCACTCTCAAGCTCTCAAGCTCTCTCTCTCACATCCTCAAACCTTCTACATCACACCCTCAAACTCTCTCTCTATCATGCCCTCCAACCCTGTGCCTCTCTATCTCAAGCCCTCAGACTCTCTTTCCCTCTCTCTCAAGCCCACAAATCCTCCCTCTCTCTCTCTTACCATTATACCATCTCTCTCTGAGACCCTCAAACCCTCACTCTCTCTCATGCCCTCCAACATTCTCGCTCTCTCTCTCTCAAGCCTTCAAACCTTCTCTCTCTCTCTCTCTCCCATGCCCACAAACCCTCTATCGCTCACATGCCCTCAAACCGTCTCTTTCTCTCACGCCCTCAAACCGTCTTCCTCTCTCTTACAGCCTTAAACACTCACTCTCTCTCTCATGAATTCAGTCCCTCTCTCTCACCCCTTTGCACCCTCTTTCTCTCTCTCATGACTTCAAACTGTCAGTCTCTCTCTCACACTCTCGAACAATCTCTCTCTTGCAAACCCACAAACCCTCTCTCATTCTCACTCATGCCCTCAAACCCTCTCTCTCACTCATGCCCTCAAACTGTCTTTCTCTCTCTCCCTCTCTCTATCTCAAACCCTCTGTCTCTCATGCTCTCATGCCATATCTCTCCCTCTCTCATGCCCAGAAGCCCTCTCTCTCTCTCACACCCTCGAACCCTGTGCCCCTCTCTCTCTCCCGCCCTCAAAATCTCTCTCTCTTATACAAGACCTCAAGCCCTCTCTCTCTCCCTCACGCCCAAAAATGCTCTCTCTCTCGCCATCTAATCCACTCTCTCTCATGCACTCAATCCCTCTCCCTCTCTCATGCCCTCTTACCCTCCCTCTCTCTCTCACACCCAAACCCTCTCTCTCTTTAATGCCCTGATGCCCTGTCTAACACATCTCCAAATCCTTTCTCACATTCTTACACCCTCAAACCATCTCTCTCTCTCTCTCTCAGGTCCTCCAACCCTCTCCATCTCTGTCTCATACCCTGAAACACTCTATCTCAAGCCTTCAAACCCACTGTATCTCTTTCTCGCCCTCGAAATCTCTGTCTCTCAGGGCCTCAAACCTTCTCTCTATCTCTCTTTCTCATGCCCACAAAATCTCTCTCTTTATCACTCACACCCTCAAACCCTCTCTCTTTCTCTCATGCCCTCAATCTGTCTCCCTCTCTCTCACGGCCTCAAACCATCTCTCTTTCTCATGCCTTCAACACCCCACTTTCTCTCTCACACCCTCCAACCCTCTCCCTCTCTCTCTCACACACCTTGAAAATCTTTCTCAATCAAGCCTTCAAACCCTCTCTCTCTCAAATGCCCTCAAACCGTCTCCCTCCCTCTTCCGGCCTTAAACATTCATCTCTCTCTCTCTCATGCCCTCAATCCCTTTCTCTCACTCCTTCTGACCCTCTGTCTCTCTCTCATGTATTCAAACTGTCTCTCTCTCTACCTCCTGCCCTCAAACCCTCTCCCTCTCACATGCCATCTTACCCTCCCTCAAACCCTCAAGCTTTCAAAGCCTCTCTCTCTCTCTCATGCCCTCAAACCCTCTCTGACACCCTCAAACCCTCTCTCTCACTATCTCTCTCTCTCTCTCTCAAGACCTGAAATGCTCTCACTCTCTCATCCTCAAACTCCCTCTCTCTCACACTGTCAAACTCTCTCTCACACCCTCCAACACTCTGTCTCTCTCTCTCACAAACCCTCAAAACGTCTCTCCCTCTCTAACGCCCTAAACCCCCCTCACACCCTCAAACCCCCTCTCTCTCTCATGCCCTCAAACCCTCTCACTCTCCCTCATGCCGTCAAACTCTCTCTCTGTCTCTCATGCCCTCAAATCCTCTCCTACTCTAATGCCATCTTACCCTCCTCTTCAGAGACTCTCAAGCTTTCAAATTCTCTCGCTCTCTCTCTCACTCCCTCAAACCCTCTCTCTGTTCTCTCATTCCCTCAAACCCTCTCCCTCTCACATGCCATCTTACCCTCCCTCTCACTCTCAAGCTTTCAAAGCCTCATTCTCTCTCTCACACCCTCAAACCCTCCCTCACACCCTCAAACCCTCTCTCCAACAACTCTCTCTCTCTCTCTCAAACCCTGAAATGCTCTCGCACTCTCACCCCCAAACACCCTCTCTGTCATGCCATCAAACTATCTCTCATGCCCTCCAACAGTCGTCCCTCTCTCTCACAAACCCTCAAAACCTCCCTGTGTCTCTCATGCCCTAAAACCCTCTCATGCTCTCAAACCCTCTCTCTGTCAATCATGCCCTCCAACCCTATGCCTCCATCTCTCAAGCCCTGAAATCCTCCCTCCCTCTCTTTCTCACCATAAGACCCTCTCTCTCTGACTCCCCCAAATTCCTTCTCTCACTCTCTGATGCCCTCAAACCCTGACTCTCACTCTCATGCCCTCCAAACCTCCCCCTCTCTCTCTCTCTCTCGCCTTCAAACTCTCTTTCTCCCTCTGCAAACCCCACAAACCCTCTCTCTCTCTCACCCATGCCCGAAAACCCACTCTCTTTCTCTCACACCCTCAATCCACCTCCCTCTCTCTTACGGTCTTAAACCCTTGCTCTCTCTCTCTCTCTCTCATGCTCACAGTCCCGCTCCCTCACGCCTTCGAACCCTCTCTCTCTCACATCTTCCGCCCCTCTGTCTCTCTCTCTCATGTATTTAAACTCTCTCTCTCTCTCTTTCACGGCCTCAAACTCTCTCTCTCATGCCTTCATGCCATATCACTCCCTCTCTCACACCCTCAAACCCTCTCTCTCTCTCTCTTACCCCCGTAAATGATGTCTCTCTCTTGCCATCAAACCCTCTCCCTCTCTCATGCCCTCTTACCCTCCTTCTCACTCTCACACCTTCAAACCCCCCTCTCTCTCTCTGTCCCTCACATGCTCTCAAGCCCTCCTCCTCTCAGGCCTTCATACGCTCTCTCTCTCTCATGCCATCAATCCCTCTCTCACGCTTTCCATCCCTCTGTCTCCCTGTCATGTATTCAAACTCTCTCTCTCACGTCCTCAAAGCTTTTCTCTCTCATGCCCTCATGCCCTACCTCTCTATCTCTCATGCCCACAAACCCTGTCTCTCTGTCTCACGCCCTCAAACCCTATCTCTTTCTCTCTTAGCCTCAAACCCTCTCTCTCTCCCTCGTGCCCTCAAACCCTCTCTCTCTCCCTCATGCCCTCAAACCCTCTCTCTGTTTCTCACATCCTCAAACCCTCTCCTTCTCTCATGTCATCTTACCTTCCCTCTCACTCTCAAGCTTTCAAATTCTCTCTCTCTTTCTCATGCGCTCAAACCCTATCTGACACCCTCACACATCTCTCTCTCTCTCTCTCTCTCTCAGGTCCTCAAACCCCCTCTCTCTCTCTCTCCCTCACATGCCCTCAAACCCTCCTCCTCTCATGCCCTCATACCCTCTCTCTCTCTATCTCTCTCTCATGGTCTCAAACCTTCTCTCTCACATCCTCAAACCCTCTCTCTCTCACTCACACACTCCAACCCTCTGTCTCACTCTCTCACACCCACAGAACATCTCACGATCTCTCATGCCCTCAAACCCTCTCACTCTTTCATGACGTCTTACCCTCCCTCTCACTCTCACGCCCCCAAACCCTCTCTCTCTCTCGTACTCTCAAACCTTCTCCCTCCCTCTCATGCCGTCAAACCATCTCTCTCTCTCAAGCACCCTCAAATCATCTCTCTCTCTCTCTCTCAGGTCCTCCAACCCTCTCCATCTCTCTCTCCTACCCTGAAAGTCTCTATCTCAAGCCTTCAAACCCACCGTATCTCTCTCTCGCCCGTTAAATCTCTGTCTCTCAGGGCCTCAAACCTCTTCTCCCTCTCTTTCTCACGCCCACGAAACATTTCTCTCTCTCTCACACACACACTCAAACCCTCTCTCTTTCTCTCAGGCCCTAAATCTGTCTCCCTCTCTCTCACGGCCTCAAACCCTCTTTCTCTCTTTCTCAAGCCTTCAAACCCTCTCTCTCTCTCATGACCTCAAACCTTCTCTCTCTCTCTCACACCCTCCAACCCTCTCTCTCTCACGCACTCGAACCCTATGCCCCTCTCCAGCCCTCAAAACTTCTGTCTCTCAAGACCTCAAACCCTCTCTCTCAAGCCCTCAAACCCTCCCTCTCTCTCTCTTGCCATTAAACCCTCTTTATCTGATGCCCTCAAATTCACTGTCTCTCGCTGATGCCCTCAATTTCTCACCCCCTCTCTCATGATCTCAGTCCCCCTCTCTCACCCCTTCGAGCCCTCTTTCTTACTCTCATGACTTCAAACTGGCTCTCTCTCTCACACATTCTCAAACTCTCTATTGCACACCCACAACCCTCTCTTACACACACTCATGCCTTCAAACCCTCTCTCTTTCTCTTATACCCTCAAATCCTCTTTCTCTCTCTCTCACCACCTCTAACTCTATCTCTTTCAAGACTTCAAACTCTCTCTTTCACCCTCAAACCCTCTCTCTCTCTCATACCCTCAAACACTCTCTCTTTCTCATTCATGCCCTCCAACCCTGTGCCTCTCTCTCTCAAGCCCTCAAACCCTCTCTCTCTTATGCTCTGAAGTGTTCTCTCTCACTCATCATCAAATGCTCTCTCTCATGCCCTCTTACCCTCCGACTCAGTCTCTTGCCCTCAAACCCTCTCGCTGTCTCTCACGCCCAAACACCCTTCTCTCGCTTTCATGCCCTGAAGCTCTCTCTCACATCCCTGAAATCCTCTCTCTCTCTTTCTATCACGCCCTCCAACCCTCTGTCTCTCTCACACACCCTCAAGACCTCTCTCTCTCTCTCACGCCCAGAAAACCCCTCTCTCTCTCTCACAACCTTTCTCTCTCTCTCACACCTTCAAAACATCTTTCTCTCTCTCTCACGCCCTCAAACCCTCTCTCTTTCTCTTACAGCCTCAAAACCCCCCCCTCTCTCTCTCATGCCCTCAACTGATTTCTTTCTCTCATGAACTCAAACCCTCTCTCTGTCTCTCACACCCACAAATGCTCTCCCTCCCTCTCTCAGGCCCTCAAAGCATCTCTCTCTCTCACACCCTCCAACCCTCTATCTCTCTCTCTCCTCACCTCAAACCCTTATTCTCTCTCTATCATATGCCCTCAAACCCTCTCTCTCTCTCATGCCAACAGATCTCTTTTTCTCACATTCTCAATCCGTCTCTCTATCCTCACCTCAAATCCTCCTTCTCTCTCTCATGCCCTCTAAACCTCCCTCTGTCTCTTATGCTCTCAAACACTCTCTCACTCACATGCCCAAACCCTCTCTCTCTCTCACACACACCCTCAGCACCTCTCACACACACACTCTCAAAACCTCTCTCTCTCTCACACTCTCAGACACTCTCTTTCTCTTTCACACCCTCAAACCCTCTCTCTCTCTCTCTCACCCTCAAATCCTCTCTCTGTCTCTCCCAAGCCCTTGAACCCTCTCTTTCTCCTGTCCTCAAACCCTCTCTCACTCTCTCACATACACTCACACCCCCTCTCTCTCTGTAACACACACAGGCCCTCACCCCTCTCTCATGCCGTGACACTCTCTCTCCCTCTCTCACACAGGCCCTCACCCGCTCTCTCTCTCAGACACGTGCCCACTCTCTCCCTCCCTTCTCTCTCTCTTCTCTGCCTCTCTCGATCTCTCTCTCTCACTCCTGCCCCCTCTCTTGTCTCGCTCTCTCTCTCTTTTCTCTCCATATCTGTCTTCTCTCTCCTTCTGTGTCCTCCCTCCCTCTCCCTCTCTCTCTCTCAGGCCCTCAAACCCTCTGTCTCTCTCTAGCCCTCAGACTCTCTCTCTCTCACACACGTGGCCTCTCACTCTCTCTCCCCTTTCTCTCTCTCACTTGTCTCTCTCTGTCTCTGTCTTCCCTCTCTTTTTTCCCAACCTCTCTTTCCCTCTCTCTCTCATGCCCTAAAAATCTCTCTCCCACTCATGCACTCAAACACTCTCTCTTTCTCTCTCCCACATTCACTTCTCTCTCTCTGACTCTCTCTCCCTCATGCACTAAAACTCCCTTTCTCTCTCCCTCACTCCCTCAAACTGTCTTTCTCACATCCTCAAACCACTCTCTCTCAGGCCCACAATCCTCTCTCTCTCTCTTATGTTCTCAGACCCTCTTTCTCTCTCTGAGGCCCTCAAACCTTCTCTCTCTCTCGGGTCCTCCAACCTCTCCCTCTTTCTCTCAAGCCTTCAAACCCTCTGTATCTCTCTCTCGCCCTCAAAACTTCTCCCTCTCGTGGCCTCAAACCCACTCTCTCTCCCTCAAACCATCTTTCTCACCTAAACCACTCTCACCCTCACACCCTCAAAGTCTCTCTCTCTCTCATGCCCACAAATGTCTGTCTCTCTCTCATAGGTTCTCAGACCCTCTCTCTCTCTCTGAGGCTCTCAAACCTTCTCTCTCTCTCAGGTCCTCCAACCTCTCCCTCTCTCTCTCAAGTTTTCAAACCCTCTGTATCTCTCTCATGGCCTCAACCCCCCCCCCCTCTCTCACACAACCTCCTTCTCTCTCTCAAACCCTCAAAGTCTCTCTCTTTCTCTCTCACCCTCAATCTGTCTCCCTCTCTCTCATGGCCTCAAACACTCTCTCTCTTTCTCATGTCTTTAAACCCCCTCTCTCTCATGCCCTCCAACCCTCTGTCTCTCTCTTTCTCTCTCTCTCACACACACCCTCAAAACATCAATTTCTCTCTCTCACAGTCTCAAACCCTCTCTTTCTCCTCACCTCAAACCCTCCTTCTCTATCTCTCAAGCCCTCAAACCTCTCTCTCATGTCCCCAACCCCCTCTCTCTCTCCGTCTCTCTCCCTCACACCCTCAAACCCTCTCTCTCTCACAACCTCAAAATCTCAATCTCTCTCATGCCCACAATCCTCTCTCTCTCTCTCACATTCTCAGACCCTGTCTCTCTCTGAGGCTGTCAAACCTTCTCTCTGTCTCAGGTCTTCCAAACTCCCCCCCTCTCTCTCTCTTAAGCCTTCAAACCCACTGTATCTTTCTCTTGCTCTCCAAACTTCTCTCTCTCACACCCTCAAACCCCCCGTCTCTCTCAGAACCTCCTTCTCTCTCTCATGCCCTCAAACCCTCTCTCTCTCTCACCCTGAATATATCTCCCTCTCTGTCACACCCTCAAACACCCCCCCTCTCTCTCTCACAACCTCCTTCTCTCTCTCAAACCCTCAAACATCTCTCTTTCTCTTTCACTCTCAATATATCTCCCTCTCTCTCATGGCCTCAAACCCTCTCTCTCTCACGTACTCCAACCCTCTGTCTCTCTCTCTCTCTCTCTCTCACACACACAAACACCCTCAAAACATCAATTTCTCTCTCTCATGACCTCAACCCATCTCTTTCTCTCACAGTCCCTCAAACCCTTTCTCTCTCCTCACCTCAAACCCTCCTTCTCTCTCTCAAACCCTCAAACCCTCCCCCTCTCTCTCTCACACACCCTCAAACCCTCTCTCTCTCACAACCTCAAAATTTCAATCTCTCTCACATCCTCAAACCCTCCCTCTCTCTCTCTCTCTCACACACACCGTCAAAACATCAATTTCTCTCTCTCATGACCTCAACCCATCTCTTTCTCTCACAGTCCCTCAAACCCTTTCTCTCTCCTCACCTCAAACCCTCTCTCTCTCACAACCTCAAAATCTCAAGCTCTCTCACATCCTCAAACCCTCTCTATCTCTCTCACTCTCCCCTCTCTCTCTTCTCTCCCTCTCTCTATCTCAGTCCCTCAAGCCCTCTTTCTCACACCCTCAAACGACTCTCACTCTCACACCCTCAAACTCGCTCTCTCACACCCTCAAACTCTCTCTCTCTCTCACATTCTCAGACTCTCTTTCTCTCTCTGAGACCCTCAAACCTTCTCTCTCTCAGCTCCTCCAACCTCTCCCTCTCACTCTCATACACTCAAACCCCCCCTCTCTCTCTCACGCCCTGATGCACTCTCTCACTCTCACACCCTGATGCCCTCTCTAACACATCTCCAAATCCTTTCTCACATTCTCACACCCTCAAACCATCTCTCTCTCTCTCTCTCAGGTCCTCCAACCCTCTCCATCTCTGTCTCATACCCTGAAACTCTCTATCTCAAGCCTTCAAACCCACCATATCTCTCTCTTGCCCTCTAAATCTCTGTCTCTCAGGCCTCAAACATTTTCTATATCTCTTTCTCACACCCACAAAATCTCTCTCTCTCACACACCCTCAAACACTCTCTCTTTCTCTCACATCCTCAATCTGTCTCCCTCTCTCTCACGGCCTCAAACCTTCTCTCTCTTTCTCATGCCTTCAACCCCTCTCTCACATGACCTCCAACCATCTCTCTCTCACGCCTTCCAACTCTCTCTCTCATGCCCTCAAATACTGTGCCCTCTCCAGCCCTCAAAACATCCCTCTCTCCCATGCCCTCAAACAATCGCTCTTTCTCTCATGCCCTCTAACCCTCCCTCTCTTTCTCACACTCTCAAACCCTCCCTGTTGTCCACAAACCTCTCTCTCTCTCTCTCTCTGGTCCTCAAAACCCCACTTTCTCTCTCACACCCTCCAACCCTCTCTCTCTCTCACCTTGAAACTCTTTCTCTCTCAAGCCTTCAAAACCTCTCTCTCTCATATGCCCTCAAGCCATCTCTCTTTCTCTCACACCCTCAAACCGTCTCCCTCCCTCTTCCAGCCTTAAACACTCGCTCTCTCTCTCTATTTCTCATGCCCTCAATCCCACTCTCTCAGTCCTTCAAACCCTCTGTCTCCCTCTCTCATCCCTTCCAACCCTCTGTCTCTCTCTCATGTATTCAAACTGTCTCTCTCTCTACCTCATGGCCTCAAACCCTTTCTCTCTCATGCCTTCATGCCCTATCTCTGTCTCTCATGCCCTCAAACCCACTCCCTCTCGCATGCCATCTTACCCTCCTTCAAACCCTCAAGCTTTCAAAGCTTCTCTCTCTCTCTCACACTCTAAAAACCTCTCACACCCTCAAAGCCTCTCTCTCCCTCACACCCTCAAACCCTCTCTCTTTCTCGCATGCCCTCAAATCCTCTCCTACTCTCATGCCATCTTACCCTCCTCTTCAGAGACTCTCAAGCTTTCAAATTCTCTTGCTCTCTCTCTCCCGCCCTCAAACCCTCTCTCTGTCTCTCACATCCTCAAACCCTCTCCTTCTCTCATGCCATCTTACCCTCCCTATCACTCTCAAGCTTTCAAAGCCTCTCTCTCTTTCTCATGCCCTCAAACCCTATCTGACACCCTCACACATCTCTCTCTCACTCTCTCTCTCTCAGGTCCTCACACCCTCTCTCTCTCTCACCCCCGTAAATGATCTCTCTCTCTTGCCATCAAATCCTCTCTCCCTCCTGCCCTCAAACCCTCTCCCTCTCTCATGCCCACTTACCCTCCATCTCACTCTCACACCTTCAAACCCCCTTCTCTCTCTCCCTCACATGCCCTCAAACCCTCCTCTTCTCTCGCCCTCATACCCTCTCCCTCTCTCTCTCTCGTGCTTCAAACCCTCTGTATCTCTCTCTCTCATGCCCAAATCCCCTCTCTCTCTTTCACACCCTGATGCCGTCTCTCACACGCCCACAAATCCTTTCTCACATTCTCACACCCTCAGCCATCTCTCTCCCTCTCTCTCTCTCTCAGGTCCTCCAACCCTTTCCATCTCTCTCTCCTGCCCTGAAACTCTCTAACTCAAGCCTTCAATCCCACCGTATCTCTCTCTCGCCCTCTAAATCTCTGTCTCTCAGGGCCTCAAAACCCCCCTCTCTCTTTTTTCACACCCTCAAACCCTCCCTCTCCCACTCTCTCTCTCTTTCTCACGCCCAAAAAAGCCCTCTGTCTCTCTCTCATGCCCTCAAACTCTCTCTCTCTCTCTCATGGCCTCAAACCCTCTCTCTCTCACTCTCTCACACCCTCAATCTGTCTCCCTCTCTCTCATGGCCTCAAACCCTCACTCTCTCTTTCTCATGCCTTCCAACCCTCTCTCTATAATCACCTCCCAAACCTGTCTCTCCCTCTCACAACCTCCAACTCTCTATCTCTCTCTCTCTCACACCCTCAAAACCACTCTCTCTCTCATGCCCTCAAAGCCTCTCTCTGTCTCTGACACCCTCAAACCCTCTCCCTCTCGCATGCCATCTTACCCTCCCTCTCACTCTCAAGCTTTCAAAGCCTCTCTCTCTCACACCCTCAAACCCTCTCTGATGCCCTCAAACCCTCTCTGTCACTATCTCTCTCTCTCTCAAGCCCTGAAATGCTCTTGCTCTCTCACCCTCAAACGCCCTCTCTCTCATGCTGTCAAACTCTCTCTCACGCCTTCCAACACTCGTCTCTCTCACACACCCTCCAACCCTCTGTCTCACTCTCTCACACACCCTCCAACCCTCTGTCTCTCTTGCTCACAAACCCTGAAAACCTCTCTGTCTCTCTCATTTCCTAAAACCCTCTCATGCTCTCAAATCCTCTCTCTCTCTCACGTCCTCAAACCCTCTCTATCAATCACGCCCTCCAACCCTGTGCCTCCATCTCTCCAGCCCTCAAATCCTCTCTCCCTCTCTCTCAAGCCCTGAAATCCTCCCTCCCTCTCTTTCTCACCATAAAACCCTCTCTACAAAAACAGACATACCTGGAAAATCTCAGCAGGTCTGGCAGCATCGGCAGAGAAGAAAAGAGTTGACGTTTCGAGTCCTCATGACCCTTCCACAGAACTCGAAACATCAACTCTTTTCTTCTCCACCGATGCTGCCAGACCTGCTGAGATTTTCCAGGGAATTCTGTTTTTGTTTTGGATTTCCAGCATCTGCAGTTGTTAGTTTTTATAAAACCCTCTCTCTCTGACTCCCCCAAATTACCTCTCTCATTCTCTGATACCCTCAAACCCTGACTCTCACTCTCATGCTCTCCAACACTCCCCATCTCTCTCTCGCTCGAGCCTTCAAACCCTCTATCTTCCTCTGCCAACCCCACAACCCCTCTCTCTCTCTTACATGCCCTCAAACCTTCTCTCTCTCTCTTTCTTTCTCATGCCCTCAAACCCTCTCTCTCTCTCTCACCCATGCCCGAAAACCTGCTCTCTTTCTCTCACACCCTCAAACCATCTCCCTCTCTCTTATGGTCTTAAACCCTCGCTCTCTCTCTCTCTCTCATGCTCACAGTCCCTCTCCCTCATACCGTCGAACCCTCTCTCTCTCTCACACATCTTCCGACCCTCTGTCTCTCTCTCTCATGTAATCAAACTCTCTTTCTCTCTCTCTCTCTCACGCCCTCAAACCCTCTCTATCTCTTTCTCTCACCCACATAAATGATCTCTCTTTCATGCCTTCAAACACTCTCTCTCTCTCTCTCACCCACGTAAATGATCTCTCTCTCACGGCTTCAAACACTCTCTCTCACCCACGTAAATGATCTCTCTCTCATGCCCTCAAACCCTCTCTCTGTCTCTCATACCCTCAAATCTTCTCTCTGTCATGCCCTCAAAACCTGTGCTTCACTCCAGCTCTCAAAACTTCTCTCTCTCTCTCCTGCCCTCAAATCCTCTCTCTCATGCCCTCAAACCCTCTCTCTTTATCTCATGCCCTCAAATCTTCTCTCTCTCACGCCCTCAAACCCTCCCTCTCTCAAGCCCTGAAACACTCTCTCACCCTCTCTCGGTCTCAAACACTCTCTCTCTGTCTCACATCTTCAAACCCTCTCTCTCACGCCCTCAAGCTCTCTCTCTCTCTATCGCTCTCTCATGCCCTCAAACCCCCCCTACTTCACCCCCTCAAACCCTTTCTCTCTCTCTCCCACACCCTCCAACCCTCTGTCTCTCTCTCCCACACCCTCAAAACCTCTCTCTCACGCCCTCAAAACACCTCACTCTCTCTCATGCTCTCAAACCTTCTCTCTCCCTCTCAGGCCCTCAAACCATCTCTCTCTCTCAAACGCCCTCAAACCATCTCTCTCTCTCAAATGCCCTCAAACCATCTCTCTCTCTCAAATGGCCTCAAACCATCTCTCTCTCTCAAACGCCCTCAAACCGTCTCTCTCTCTCATGCCCAAACCCCCTCTCTTTCACACGCTGATGCCCTCTCTCATACGCCCTCAAATCCTTTCTCACATTCTCACACTCTCAAACCATCTCTCTCTTTCTCTCTCTTTCTCAGATCCTCCAAACCTCTCCATCTCTCTCTCATAAACTGAAACTCTCTATCTCAAGCCTTCAAATCCACTGTATCTCTCTCTTGCCTGTTAAATCTCTGTTTCTCAGGGCCTCAAACATCCTCTCTCTCTTTCTCACACTAACAAAACCTCTCGCTCTCTCACACACACACTCAAACCCTCTCTCTTTCTCTGACACCCTCAGTCTGTCTCCCTCTCTCTCACGGCCTCAAACCCTCTCTCTCTCTTTCTCATGCCTTCAAACCCTCTCTCTCTCATGTCCTCAAACCTTCTCTCTCTCTCTCACACCCTCCAATTCTCTCTCTCTCATGCCCTCGAACCCTGAGCCCCTCTCTAGCCCTCAAAACTTCTCTCTCCCACGCCCTCAAACACTCACTTTTTCTCTTATGCCCTCTAACCCTCCCTCTCTTTCTCACACCCTCAAACCCTCTCTGATGCCCTCAACCCCTGTCTCTCTCTCTCTCTCTCTCGCGCGCGCTCTCTCAGGTCTTCAAACCCTCTATCTCTCTCTCCATTCCCCACAAACCCTCTCTCTCTCAGATCCGCAAACCCTCTATCTCTCTCTCCACTGCCCACAAACCCACTCTCTCTATCATGCCCTCAAACCATCTCTCTTTCTCTCATGCCCTCAAACCATCTCCCTCTCTCTTCCAGCCTTAAACACTCGCTCTCTCTCTCTCTTTCTCTCTATCATGCCTTCAATCCCTCTCTCTCACAACTTCGAGTCTTCTCTCTCTCTCTCACGCCTTCCAAACCTCTGTCTTTCTGTCATGTATTCAAACTATCTCTCTCACGTCCTCAAACCCTTTCTCTCTCATGCCCTCATTTCCTATCTCTCTCTTTCTCACGCCCTCAAACCCTATCTGACACCCTCAAACCCTCTCTCTCACTCTCTCTCTCAGGTCCCCCAACATTCTCTCTCTTTCAAGCCTTTAAAACCTCTGTCTCTCGCCCTTAACCCCCCCTCTCTCTCTCTCTCAAACCCTCTAACCCTCTGTCTCTCTTTCTCACAACCTCAAAACGTCATTCTCTCACTCTCTCTCATGCTCTCAAACACTCTCTCACTGTTAAACCAACAAATCTTCTCTCTCCTTCTCTCATGCCCTCATATCCTCTCCCTCTCTCTCTCACGCTCTAAAACCCTCTCTTTTTCTCACGTCCTCAAACACTCACTGTCAAACCCTCAATGTCTCTCTCTCTCTCTCTCACATGCCCTCAAATCCTCTCTTTCTGACGCCCACAAACCCTATCACACCCTCAAACCCTCTCTCTGTCTATTATGCCCTACAACCCTGTTCCTCTCTATCTCAAGCCCTCAAATCCTCTCTCTCTCTCTCTCAAGACCTCAAACCCTCCCTCTCTCTCTCTTGCCATTAAACCCTCTCTATCTGATGCCCTCAAATCCTCTCTCTCTCTCTGATGACCTCAATCTCTCACTCTCTCTCTCATGCCCTCCAACCCTCTCCCTCTCTCTCACACCCTCAAACTTTCTCTCTCTCTAAAGTCTTCACACCCTCTGTCTCTCTCTCCCATGTCCAGAAATCCCTTCTCTCTCACATGCCCTCAAACCATCTCGTTCTGAGGCCCTCAAACCCTCTCTCACAATCTCAGACCCTCCAAACCTCTGTCTCTCTCTTTCACACCCTCAAACCCTCTCTCTCTCTTTCTCTGGCCCTGAAATGCTCTCTCTCTCTCTCTCTCTCAAAATCAAACCCTCTCCCTCTCATGCCCTCAACCGCTCTTCTTCTCTCATGCACTCTTACCCTCCCTCTCTCTCTCTCATGTTCTCAAAACCTCTATCTCTCTCTCTCACATCCTCAAACACGCTCTCTCTGAGGCACTCAAAACCTCTCTCACACTCTTACGCCCTCCAAACCACCGTCTCTCTCTTTCACACCCTCAAATCCTCTCTCTCCGAGGCCCTCAATCTCTCCTGCTTTCACGCCCTCAAAACCTCTCTCTCTCTCTCACATCCTCAAACCCTCTCTTTCTCTTTCTCTGGCCCTGAAATGCTCCCTCTCTCTCTCTCGTTTATAAAATGTGAGTTTCGACAGCGCTTTGAGTTATTCTGTGTCTGAAGCTGTTTGTGATCATGGCTGATGAGAAGAAAGTGCAGGTTTCCAAGAAGGGCACCAAGAAAGGGCAGAAAAAGCTGCCCGCGAAGGGCGGCAAGAAGAGGAAAAGATACAGGAAAGAAAGTTACTCCATCTACATCTACAAAGTGATGACGCAGGTTCACCCCGACACCGGCATGTCCTCCAATGACATGAGCATCATGAACTCGTTCGTGAAAGACATTTTCGAGCGCATCGTGGGTGAGGCTTTAGGGAAACTGTAGAGAGCAGCTGGAGTCAGTGTGGACTATAGAGAAACTGTAGAGAGCCGCTGGAGTCAGTGTGTGATATAGGGAAACCGTAGAGAGCCACTGGGGTCAGTTTGGTCTACAGGAAAAACGTAGAGAGCCGGTGGAATCAGTGTGGGATATAGGGATGCTATAGAGAGCCACTGGAGTTAGTGTAGACTATAGGGAAACTGTAGAGAGCCACTGGAGTCAGTGCGGACTATAAGGAAACTGTAGAGAGCCAATGGAGACACTGTGGACTATAGGGAAACGGTAGAGAGCCACTGGGATCAGTGTGGACTACAGGGAAACTGTAGAGAGCCACTAGAGTCAGTGTGTGATATAGGGAAACCATAGCAAGCCACTGGAGGCAGTGTAGGCTATAGGGAAACCATAGAGAGGCACTGCAGTCAGTGTCGGCTATGGGGAAATCATAGAGAGCCACTAGAGTCAGCGTGGGCTATAGGGAAACCGTAGAGAGCCACAGAAGTCAGTGTGGGATATAGGGAAAACGTGGAGATCCGCTGGAATCAGTGCAGGCTTTAGGGAAACCGTAGAGAGCAGTTGGAGTCAGTGTGGACTATAGGGAAACCGTAGTGAGCCACTGGAGTCAGTGTGGGATATAGGGAAACCTTAGAGAGCTGCTGGAGTCAGTGTAGGCTAAAGGGAAACCATAGAGAGCAACTGCAGTCAGTGTCGGCTATGGGGAAACTGTAGAGAGCCCCTGAAGTCCGGGTGGGATAACGGGAAACCATTGAGAGTCACTGGAGTCAGTGTGGACTATAAGGAAACCGTTGAGAGCCACTAGGGTCAGTGTGGGCTATAGGAAAACCGTAGGGAGCCCCTGGAATCAGTGTGGAATATAGGGAAGCTGTAGAGAGCCACTGGAGTCAGTCTGGGCTATAGGGAAACCATTGAAAGCCACTGGAGTCAGGGTGGACAATAGGGAAAGCGTAGAGAACCACTGGAGTCAGTGTGGAAAATAGGGAAACCGTTGAGAGCCAATGGTGTCAGTCTGGACTATAGGGAAACTATAGAGAGCCCCCGGAGTCACTGTGAACTATAGGGAAACCGTAGAGAACCACTGGAGTCGGTGTGGGCTATAGGGAAACCGTAGAGAGCCAATGGAGTCAGTGTGGACTATAGGGAAACCGTAGAGAGCCAATGGAGTCAGTGTGGGATATAGGGAAACTGTAGAGATCCACTGGAGTCTGTGTGGGCTTTGGGAAACAGTAGAGAGCTGCTGGAGTCAGTGTGGTATGTAGGCAAAACGTGGAGAGCTGCTGGAGTCAGTGCAGGCTTTAGGGAAACCGTAGAGAGCAGTTGGAGTCAGTGTGGGCTTTAGGGAAACCATAGAGGTCCACTGGAGTCAGGTGTGGACTATAGAGAAACCGTACAGAGCCACTGGAGTCAGTGTGGGATGTTAGGAAACCATAGAAAGCTAGTGGAGTCAGTGCGGACTATAGGGAAACAGTAGAGAGACAACGGAGACAGTGTGGACTATAGGGAAACGGTAGAGAGCCACTGCGTTCAGTGTGGACTACAGGGAAACTGTAGAGAGCCACTAGAGTCAGTGTGTGATACAGGGAAACCATAGCCAGCCACTGGAGTCAGTGTAGGCTATAGGGAAACCAAAGTGAGCCACTGCAGTCAGTGTTTGCTAAGGGGAAATCAAAGAGAGCCACAAGACTTAGTGTGGGCTTTAGGGAAACTGTACAGAGACGCTGAAGTCAGTGTGTGATATAGGGAAACCGTAGAGAGCCACTGGGGTCAGTGTGGTCTATAGGAAAACCATGGAGAGCCACTGGAATCAGTGTGGGACATAGGGAAATCGTAGAGAGCCACATGGAGACAGTGTGGGCTATAGGGAAACCGAAGAGAGCCACTGGAGCCAGTGTGGACTATAGGCAAACCGTAGAGAGCCACTAGAGTCAGTGTGTGATATAGGGAAACCGTAGCGAGCCACTGGAGTCAGTTTGGGAAATAGGGAAACCTTAGAGAGCCGCTGGATTCAGTGTAGGCTATAGGGAAACCATAGAGAGCAACTGCAGTCAGTGTCGGCTATGGGGAAACCGTAGAGAGCCCCTGAAGTCAGAGTGGGATAAAGGGAAACTCCTGAGAGCCGCTGGAGTCAGTGTGGACTATAAGGAAACCGTTGAGAGCCACTAGGGTCAATGTGGGCTATAGGAAAACCATAGGGAGCCCGTGGAATCAGTGTGGAATATAGGGAAGCCGTAGAGAGCCACTGGAGTCAGTCTGGGCTATAGGGAAACCATGGAGGTCCACTGGAGTCAGGTGTGGACTATAGAGAAACCGTACAGAGCCACCGGAGTCAGTGTGGGATGCAGGGAAACCATAGAAAACTAGTGGAGTCATTGAGGGCTATAGGGAAACTGAAGAAAGACAACAGAGACA